>NW_012267217.1:9968745-9982248 GCF_000151885.1 Dipodomys ordii
CATCTGGGTTGGTTCCATATCTTAGCTACAGTAAATAATGCTGCAATAAATATAGTTGTGCTGGTAGCTTTAGTATGGTCTTGCTTGTGATCATTTGGGTAAATGCCCAAAAGTGGGATTGCTGGGTCATAGGGAAAGTCTATGTGGAGTCTTTTGAGGAACATCCACACTACTTTCCAAAATGATTGAACAAGTTTACACTCCAACCAACAATGCAGGAAGGTTCCCTTCTGTCCATATCCCCTCCAACATCAGTTTTTATTAGAGTTCTTGATTTTTGCCATTCTAACTGGAGTGAGGTGGTATCTAAATGTTGTTTTGATTTACATTTCTTTCATGGCTAGAGAGGTTGAGGATTTCTTCATGTGTCTATTGGCCATCCTTTTTTCCTCTTCAAAGAATTTCTCTTTTAAGTCTTTAGCCCACTTACTTATTGGGCAGTTGTTTCTTTGAGGATTTCTTGTTGGGATATTTAAATTTTTGAGTTCCAGGTATATTGTAGATAACAGACCCTTGTCTGTTGTATGGCTAGTGAAGATCTCCCAATGCGTGGGCTTTCTATTGATCTTGCAAGCTATGTCCTTTGCCATGCAGAAGCTCTGCAATTTCATGCAATCCCATTTGCCAACCTTTCTTTGATTTGTTGTGTTTCTGGGGCTCTATTAATTAAATTTAGGCCTGTGCCAAGGAGACCTAAGGTTTCTCCTATTCCATCCTGTAATGTTCTCAGAGTGTTTGTTTTGACTCCAAGGTCTTTAATCCGTATGGAGTGGATTCTGGTGAAGGGTGATATATAAGGATCTAACTTTTGTTTTCTACAAGTGATTATTGAGGAGGCTATCTTTCTTCCATTCAATTTTTTTAGCTCCCTTATCAAAGATTCGGTGGCTATAAGTCTGTGGGTTCATTTCTGGGTTTTCAATTCTATTCCATTTGTCCTGAGGTCTGTTCTTGTGCCAGTACCAAGCTGTTTTGATTACGATGGCTGTGTAGTAGAGTTTGAAATTTGGTATTGATATTCATCCAGCACTGTTCTTTCTGTTAAGGATCGTTTTTGCTATTCAGGGTCTTTTATTGATCCATGTGAATTTTTGGATTACCTCTTCTATTTCCTTGAAGAATGAGGTTGGAATATTGATAGGTAATGCATTGAATTTGTAGATAGCCTTGGGAAGTATTGACATTTTCATGATGTTGATCTTTCCAATCCAGGAGCATGGGAGGTTTTTCCACTCTCTAAGTTCTGTTTTGATTTCCTTTTTCAAGTTTTTAAAGTTTTCATCATAGAGGTCTTTCATTTCTTTGGTTAAGTTAATTCCTAGGTATTTTATTTTTTGTGGGGCTATTACCAATAGAGTTGCTTTCCTGATTTCAGCTGTGGTCTTCTCATTGTTGGCATACACAAAAGCCATTGATTTTTTTTTTTTTTTGGCTGGTCACGGGGCTTGAACTCTGGGTCTGGGTACTTACTTCCCTCAGCTCTTCAGCTCAAGGCATGCACTCTACCAGTTGAGCCACAGCTCCACTTCCAAAGCCATTGATTTTTGAGGGTTAATTTTATACCCTGATACTTTGCCAAAGTTTTGAATCAGATCTAGAATTTTTCTGACTTCACAATTAACTGTTATTTTTTAATTTTGCAGAGAGAAATAGAAGGCAAAAAGAAGTAGAAGTAGACCCCAGGATACACATGATTTACAAGATATAAAGGAATTTAGTCTTTCTTTTTGTCCTCTAGCAATTAAGTCAGCTCTATCCTGGCACTTTATAAATTGCAGGTGAGACCAAGAGAGCAGAACCCCTTTCTCTTGGAAACTCAACTGTTTTCTGATCCTTATTGACCTCTCATTCAATCACTAGTCTTATGGGGACTAACGGTTGGATAGTTATATGAGCTCCTTAAATATTCAGGTATATCACAATTGTTTGCCTTACCCTAATCTTAGTTCAAATATGATACCTATGTCATAGAAGTGAAAGAATGCAGAAGTATGTAAAAAACTGAGTGCTTAGCCGAGAGTCAAAACAAACTTGCTATATTCATATGCTGCTTTCCTTAGGTCTCTTTCTACATTTCTCAATCTAAACTGTTGGTGGAAATGTAAACTTGTTCAACCACTCCAGAAAGCAATATGGAGGTTCCTCAAATGACTAAATGTAGAGCTCCCTGATGACCCAGCAATCCCACTTCTGGGCATTTACCCCATTGACCACAAACTAGGGCATACTACCAGCACAACAATGTTTATTGCAGCATTATTTACCATATTAAGAAAAGGAATTTATCGCTTACATTTAAATTTATTTTTCAGATATATACACTTTAAAATAGAGTAAGTATGGTTTGAAATTGTTGGGGAACATCTTAATGGTCAGATCTTATTCAGTAATCACAGATTGAGAATAAAAGGTGGAATCTCTGCTATGAAATTTCTACTACAGTTGGAAAGACAATTTCATTTCTTTTGTACTCTCAGCAGTGTTACTGCTAACAATTCATTAAAGTTCTTTGGAGATGAATAAAGAAATGAATTAATTGGATTATTGCTATGATACTTTGCATACATTATTGATTAACTGATATATTAGTCAAAAATTTAAAATATAAATGAAATTATATTTTAAGTGATAAATATGCATAGAAAGGTACATATAGATACATTTAAACAATGAGGTATATTCATTCAATAGACAGATTTCTGGATAATAATTTTACCCAGTAATTGATTTGTGTTGTGTTAGGTACATAAGAAGAAAAGCACTCTATACAATAATTTCTAAGAGACTCTTTGCTTATAATTTAAAATCTAATTAAAATATTCTTGAATATTTTAGAATAAGAAGCTAATATTTACCATATTTTAAACATACCAGGCATTATTTTAATAAATTAATACCTAATAGGTTGTGTAATCCTCATTATAGTTTTAAAATAACTATTATTAGACAAAACGACATCTATTACAGAAATGAATTAGTTCAATCCAGTGTCCAGATATTTAACTCAATATACATGTCCACATGATCTATTGTTACTATTTCTTCTTTACCAATACAGAAAGTATCATTGTACTTCATACCAGTATTTAGATTATTAAATTTCTCAATCCTATGGAAGATCTAAAACACCAAGTTATTACTAAATATCTAATAGAAAACAACAACAACAACAAAAGACAAAACAGGATAGAGTATATATTTAATCATCAATTCCTATGAATTAGTTCTGCCTTTATTGGGTGTCAATAAGTTAATTCAGTAACTACAGGTTTTAGAGAATCACAAAGTTCTCAGGTGACTTTTTGATGACAAATGGAATCCTACCTACATTTCTTCAAGCCTAGCAATTATAAAGTCTAGCAATTATAAAGGTACTGAAAAAAAAGTTGAATGAGATTTGGAGTCAAAAGACCAACATTGCAAGCTATAAGAATAATGGGAGAATGGAGAATAAAGGAAATTGACAGTTATTTTTAGCATAGAGACAATAATACAACATTGAATCTCTCATTCAGCATGAAAAAGGTTAATGTGATTTGTAAAATGACTTATTTGCTTTCCCATTGAGAATGAAAAATATGTATATAGTTAAATTGAGCATGAATTATTTCAGTGATGCAAAAGCCTGCCTTGCTTAAAACTAGAGCAGGCAGTAGGAGAGGTTTTAGAGACACTCTCTGTGAAGCTGAAGGATCAAATAGATAACTATCTCCGGAGACAAATTAGGTTCAGTGCTATCTCTGCAGTGGAATAAATCTGAAGCCGTAGAAACTCAATATTTTGTGGTTTCTATTCTCCCAATGTAGTGGATTGGCTTAACTCTCAGATCTATTATATTGAAAATCTGATATTTTGTATAATTAAGAGAAATCCTTCAAATTTTTAAGTATTTCAAATAAGCTATCTTGCTTTAAGATTCTACCTAATGCAGCTCCAATTGAAATAACTATTACAGGAGAAGATAAAATAATGGTTCCATTTTACTGTCTTTTAAATTCAGTAATAATAGCTTGTAATTATAGAGCACCTCTCTTCCATGGAGCTTAATGTGTTTTGCAGACATTGCCTCATTAATCTTTCCACCTTCCTTTTAAGGTAGAAATCATGGTCCTCATTATATACTGGAGAACCTGAGGCACAGAGAAGTTAATTGGTTTGCCCAAGGTCACACAGCAAGTAAGTGACAAGGCGATGACTTCTGAGTCATGATCTAATGCTTTGCACACCAGGCCATTCAGTTTTTCCCATTGGGGAGAAATAATCCATTCATTTTTATCAAAGTTCAACTCCAGACTGCTAAATTCCTTGGGGCAAAGTTACATACTACAATTTCACACCACAACATTGGCACACTGTCAATTCACACAGCGGAGATCTCTTACTGAGCTGCAAGATTATAATAAAAATAAAAGGGAAAGAAGAGATTTAAAAATGGCTCTCTAGATGTCTGAGTTTGTGCTGCCAACAATGCATACTAACAAACTGGAAGAAAGCCTGCAAACTGCAGACATTAAATTCTAATGATCTTAAATGTTTTAAAAATATTCTAACAGCGATAAAACAAAGCTAACTAGGTCAGAATGGAAGTAGTTTACAGATGCACTTCATTTATTCATGGGTGTATATTACTTTTTTTAACCAGGTCTTTGGAAAACATTCATAAATAAGTACCCTCATCCAAACAAGACAAATATCCAGCACATTAAGAAGTTATCACTTCAAAAACAACAGCAAAACATTATGTGAAACCACTGTCCAATCTGCCCAATAGATCACTGATTGTGGAAAACCTGAAGGAAGATATCACAGACACAGAGGTTGCCTGCTCATTTGAAATCCTAATATTCAATCTAAGTGAGCAGCATAGAATATCATTTGCTTGGATGATGAAAATGCAGTAACAATGTTCAACAGCCCATTTGTACTGCTTAATCCAAAATGGGAGGGATTCACAGCAGCGCTGAAAGGTAGTTTTCTTCATTCTAAGGAAGCCTCTGAAGATGGTTATCATTAATGATTTTTTTCCTCTCAAGCATAACTAAGCAAGAGCTATAGAAAATTCTTTGCTGATTTAACGTTCTGTATATTCTGCACAGCAGAATATAAAGAAAACACAGCAAAAACTTTTTCGTGTTCGGTGATGATGTTTTTTAGAGAATGGCTTCCATCATGCAGTTCATGTAGCTTTGCAATGGTTAAACTTTAATTTACTTCTGAATGTAATAAAGAACAATTGTCTATGTGTACAGATGTGTATTGACTGTGACTGGATAAATATGATCCATTTGGAGTAAGTGTGAACTCAGATTGTAATGGTTTGGATAAGAAACACTTTCCCTCCTCCTCCCAAGTGCTCATATGTTGAGAGTTTGCTTGCTCAATATGGTCGTGTTCAGAGTTACATATTTGGGGAAATGATCAGGATGATGATGTTCTGACATCATCAATGGATTCACCTGCAATTGGACTCATGCCATTGTTGGGAGATGGTATAAGCAAATACTTCATTTGAGGAAATAGGTTACCTTTTGAAAGGTATCATGTACACAACTCTTTCTCAGCTCTCTCTTTTCACAGCAGCTGTATTCCAACACATTCTCTCTCTGCCACCATGTTCTTTCATGCATGAGGCCCAAAGAAATACATTCACTGACAGTGAACCGTAAACCAAAATATATCTTTACTCCTTGAAAATGGGTCACTAGGGTACTTGTCACATAAGCAAATTCTCTGGCTAGCACAGAAGCAGAATGGTCACAGAACTCCTGGGCTTGAATCTTGTAGACGTGCATCAAAGGCCAATAGGAAATGAGGGAAAGAAGTGCAGTTTGCCCCTCAACAATCTCCTTTCTAGTTAAGTGAACTAAGCAAAAGTGGGGATCTTTCTTGTTGTTGCTCAATGATGAATATTAAAAGTGGATAACAAACATTCCAGTCAACATTTTGCTAGCAGAATGCATAGGATGAAAAGAATCTATTACCACAAAAAAGATTCATGTCTGTGTGCACATGCACTTGATATTCTTATCACAAATAGTTGATACATGCCATAAGGGTTCTGGAAGAATGTTATCTTCATAGATGTACAAAGTGCATGCTTCATATTTGTAAGTCACTTAATTTCTAAGAGTTAAACCAGTTGGGTTTAATCACAGAACTGAAACTTAAGAGCCATGTGACAGTAATGCTATATGACCTGGTTTTACAGTTCCTTGCTTCCTAAAACCGAAATAATGATAATGCTTATTACAAAAGCTAGTTTCAGGTTAACTATAATAATGTATATAAAACTCATATAATAATTCATAAAAATATTGAATACTACATGAATATCAATTACTATTAACTAATGATATATTTCCTGCAGTTGATCCAACTTTAAATATGATATCAAGTCAAAAGTACATTTTTTATTTTCTAATGTATTTTGTTCCCATAGAGGGAATAAATAAACTGTCAATGAAGTAGTAGACATTCTTGCATCTGACCTCAGTTTCCCTCAAAACAATTAACAAAAAGAAATGAGTCTCACATACTGTTAAATCAATGAATTTATTTGGTTGTTTTTATTCAGATGATGGTTTATTTGAAAAGAGAGAAAACAATTCTGAGCTAGTAAATATATAAATGAAACTCTTGGAAGAAAAATATACATTCAGAAAATGTACTCATATGCATTTGAATGCATCTACTTCAGTTTAGATGCTGCTGTTGGTTAATACACAGCTTAATAATCTAGAATCTACAGTTAACCTAGTATCTCCCAGACATTATCAGTGGTATTCAAAAAGATCTTTTTATTTTTCCATTACATTCCATTTTTTATTACAAGTCTTTTGAATCTTGAAGCCATTTGGTTTCAGGTGTCACCATAAGAACTTTAGAGAAGGATTCATAAATATACTAAATGTGCAATAATAATAATAATAATATAAATGCAAAACAAAGTGAACGAAAAGAGAGAAAGCTAAAGAGAAAATAGAAAGGAAGAAAAAAAACAGAATGGAAAGGCAAAAAATTAAGGTGACAAGGTCATATGGGAATGACATATTTCTGTGTGTTATTATGCTAAAAGAATGAGAAGTTTTATTCTTACTTGCTCCCGTACATTTCCTGGACATATATTTTGCAAATAAGTGGCTTCTTATGCTATGGTAGCAGAGCCTTTCCACCATTCCCAAAATGGCAGCTTCTTTCCTAATCGCAGAATGGAAGCACCTATCCAGAAACATAAATTGCTGCTGTCCTTGAACTTCCCTTTCCATGATGTTTCATGTAAAATCCAGCAGACATTTTTTCAATTTACAGGAAAAAAAAAACATATTAAAATCACTTTTCGACAACATCTTCAGTTAACCCCTTAGCCTAACCTCTAGTACTACCACCTACTGACTCAACTCTCTGCTTCTTGTTTACCTACAGTTTCTATCTACTCAGGCATTAAAGTGAACCAATAGTCTTTTTATTTTTGGTCAGTTGTGGGGCCTGAACTCTGGGCCTGAGCATTGTTCTTCAGCTCTTCAGCTCAAGGCTAGTGCTCTACCAATTGAGCCACAGTACCACTTCTGGCTTTTTCTGTTTATGTGGTACTGAAGAATTGAACCCAGGGCTTCATGAATGCAAAGCAAGCACTCTACCACTGAGCCACTTTCCCAGCCCTATAAAGTAAATCATCCACTAATTATTATGTTGGAGAAAACTGAACATAGTCTACTCCTGTCTATAATTAATAATTATCAAAATTAAAATTAACTTCTGCCACAAAACTTTCAATTCCTTGCATATACTGGTTTCTTGCTTTCCTGAGGCTTTAAGACCTGCCTTTTCCTTGTCTTGAGCACAATATCTGGTATTTCCTATATAATCTTTACATGACCTGTACTAAATGTAGCAAAATCACCTCTGTGATCCACACTACAATAAATTCAGTCTCTACAGCTTTACTCTTCCTTATTTATCTTTTTCTATATATAGAGAGAAATGTATATATGCATACATTTATATATATATGTGCATATATATATATATATATGTGAGTTTATCTTTCAAATAAATGGACACAGGCCCATATATTTTCTTCCTTAGTTGGTATCTGGTTTTTAGGTTATAGACACAAAGAGTAATACTTCCTAAAAATATTTATCAAACAAGAAAGTGATTAATAATTGAACAGAAGAAAACATAAAACAAAAGCTAGAAAAAATATTATAGATTTCTACGTCCAGGTCTCTTAATCAATAACATAGTACCTAAAATAAAGTATTTAATTCTATGGGTTTTTAGATTCCTGATTTTAGTCCCTCAGTACACTCCCATCTCCAGTAACTCATTTTCCTCCCAGTCATAAATACTGATATGTAGTTACAAGAGTCCAAAGAGTGAAGGATAAAATTAATGTAAGAAAGAGAACAAACTCAATACAAAGAAACTCATACATTTTCAAAATGGATCCTACCTGGAAGCCTCATTAATCTCCCAAACACTTTTGTGCCTCTTCTTCCCATTCTTAGAGTATTTCCATGTACAATACCCACAGATAGCAACAGTGAATATTAAAGAATAAGTAATGTATAATGTTCAAATATTTGTGGTTGGATGAGCAAAGCAGAAAGTGCCCGTGAATAGAATATGGAACCAATTTCAAATGACACTAGCCAAATTCTGAATTGGTAGTGAAAGAAGTTTATTACATGAAACACATAGTTAGATTCAGCAAAATGTTTGGGAAGCTAGATGATGAGTGAGCCTGAGAGACCCCCATGTTTGACTATTTCATATGAGGCTTGAGTCACTCAGAATTAATTTTTAAATATAATATGCTTTAGATTTGGCTTACTAACATCATTTTCTTTCCTCTAAACATTACAATGACATGAGTCACTGCTCATATTGTTAATCCCAGGTACTTTACACATTTTATGTCACATCATAAAGTACCTTAATGGCATATGATGGTGAAAAGGCATGTTATTTATAAAAATAGTTAAAGAATAATCCAGTTGCTTCAAATATCATTTTTAAATTAGCAGTCTAATGGTGAAAGAAACACAATAAACGCATATATAAATTTTGAAGCAAACTTTAATTTCAAATATAACTATTCTAGCTATTTACAAAAATGTACACCATTTTTTCCCATCTCTCATTACATTCAGTATGTGTCAGGAAGAACTCCTAGGAGAATATTCAGGATTATTCACTCTTTGAATAATGGCTTGTATGTGGGTTTCAAACAAATGCAGTAGGAGTCTGAAGAAAAACATTTCATTTCCAAAGAAATGTTCAAACTTTCCCAGGGGACACAGAAAAGATTCTGTTGAACTAAGGGACACCTGACAGCCACTTAAGGGGCTCCATGCATTCACAGTGAAAACTATTTTACCTCCTCCTCATACCCTAGTTTTAATGTATGAGAACAACGTGGTATTCAAATAATGTATAATCTCACATAGTACAGGGAATTCATTAATAGGTAATGCAGAGAAAAGGGGACACAATGTCATCCACAGAAAAAGGAAAGCACTCCCTAATGGCATGATCAGGTTTCATTCAATCTGATATGTATCCAAAGGCATTGTGGTCCCTTCTCTGCTTAGAAATACTTGTGCTTTTCAACACAAGCTGCTGACTATATGTAGAGTCTTGACAAAAAGCAAACATGTTTTGATCTGTAGTAAATTTAGGGCACTACTTTTTTTTTTATTCTATACACTTACCATGATTCATCTGGTGATATCTTTCTTGGCCAAAAGCGAGTGAGTTCAATTTAATAGGGAACAAATGGATTGAGAATATAACAATGCGCTTGTGTCAGCTTTGCATGGCAAAGAAAAAAATCACCTTTTATTTTTGCTTATATATCTGAAAATATTCAATAGGAATCTAACAGTATGAACATACAGTGCACTCTCATTCAGGACATTGAACAGAATAAAGATTATAAAATATTAAAATTTTCTCATTTAGGTAGTGGATACGAAGTGTAGTCTGTATAACTGTAATAATAGCTATTTGTGCACACTCACACACATGTGCCCAGGCACTTGTACACTTGCTCAGCATTCTTGTTCAGATGGTATTTTACTACTAGTTAGCCTCTAGTCTGTTATTTTGTTTTTTTTGTTGTTGTGTGTTTTTCATTCTCAAAATTTATTTTAAAATACACACCATTATATAGAAACCCTTAAGTATGCACACTTTTATGTTTTTATATATTTGTCAAACAGGATTTATGTAAATTATAAAATTAAATAAGTGACATAGAGACCTCCTTGATACTGACTGATTACTTTTTTAAAAAAATTTATTGTGAAATACTGTACAGAGGGCTTACAATTACATGGGTAAGATAATGAGTACATTTCTTATCAAGCATTGTTGCCTCCTCCTTTGTTTGTTGTTGTTTTTCTTACTGGTGAATTTTTTTGTATAGGTCTTAAGGATTTTTTGGCTCAGATTGGCTTTAAAATGTGAGTTTCCAATCACAGTGTCTTGAGTAGCTAGCATTGCAGGCATAAAGTAATGCCCCCTAATGTATTTTAATATTATAGTCATGAAGGAGATAGATTGACTCTTTTAGAAAAGCTTTCTTTGAATGACAATACTTGGAAAAATATGTTAAGTGAATTAAAGTAGTCACAGAGAAACAAAAGTTGCCAGGTTACTTCATATCTGGAGGGTAGATTTAGCTTATAAACCTGTGAGTAAACACATTAATGTTAATCAAGTGTATAAAAATGTATTAAATGAAATATGGTAGAATCAGTGGAGAACTCAGTAATTCCTTAGAAAGGCAAAGGCAAAGTTCAACAAAGTAAACACCAGGATGTGAGTGATTTAAAGAGGTGAGGTATGACAAAGGAGAAAGAAGTAGTTGAATGAAGAGGAGAAGAGGGGGAAAATGAAGTCCAGTATTCAATGTATATCCTACAAAATTAAGAATAGTGAAAGAAGAGTGACAGGGGAGAGATGGGTGAGAATGTTCCCAGGATTGATCAAGATGCAATGTTTTAATGAACTGCTTTGTTAAATGGAAACTCCTTTGCATGACTACTTAAAGATAATTAAAGAATAAACTAAAAACAAAAAGAAAACTTTCTTTGGAGATTACTTCGCTAATGAGAACATGGGAGTTTCTTTAAAAAAGAAATGGTAGAATTAGTGATACATGGTAGTGCCATGCTTTAGTTGTGCCTCTCTTATTAGTATCCAGACACACAAAGTTCTCCAACCTGTCAAGAGCTTATAATCAATTCATTAACTCATTTATATGTGGAGTTTAAGCTTAAGGATTGCCAAGTGTCTACTGGACGCCACATACTGCATTCAGTATGGGAAATACAACATACATGATGCAGACATGGAAGTACTGCAAGTGTTGAACAAGAAAGGTGTTGGTATTCAATCATTGTTTTAAGATGGCAGTAGATACTGCTGTTCTGTGAAGACTGGCGTCAGAAGAAACAGATAGATGGCAAGGAGACCAGGGGAAAACTAATTAGGTGATGGATAAATCCAGAATACTGTCAGCAGAAGTACAGAGTAGTGAATGGCCAGAAACAAAATGAACTGAACATAGGTGACTGCCATGTTTGTTGCAACTGATATATCCAGAAGCAATTCATATACTACAATAAGATCGCTGGAATGGAAATCCATGATGGGAAAAAGATGAGTTCTAATCTTTAATGTGTTGAACTTTTGTGACCTGTTTGGGAAAAAAAAGTATCAAACAACAACAAATCCTCCTAAAATAAGTTTGTGGGCTAGAGGCTCAAAACCATATATATATTTATATTATATGCATATATATTTAACTTCTCACTCATATATGGTATACATTGAGAATTCTGGAAATGGGTAGGATATTTTAGAAAAGATGCTTTGAATGATACTCTAGAAATCTTAAATCCTGATGCAAAGAAACTCAAAACAAAAGAATCATATAAAAAAGATAAAACCAGAAAAATGTTTTTATCATTTCTTTCAAAGGAAATTCTTTAAGAGATTTCAGTATTGTATAATGAATACAAGAAGGACTTTAAAAAAACATTAAAATGAAATAAATAAATAATTAACCCTGTGATGAAATATAGGAAGAGGTGTAAGAGAACAAAGCTTTCTCTTTATGAGCTAGTGCACAGCAGGGAAGATGGTTCTGAAGGAGCCATTTCAAAGAGATGAAACAGGAAAGCAGATTGATAGGGTTTTGCAGATGGAGCCATGCTAAGGACAAGAAGCAGCAGTTCTGGGAAAAGAAACTGCCAGCCTGTAAGCATTTCCAAACTCAGATTTGCAGCAAGATTAGATAAAAGTTGATGTGAACGGAAAAAATAAAAAAAAAGCACGACTCTAATGCAAACTTCCTTGAAAAATATACAGGCTGTAATTCCTAGTAACTTTGCTTTCATTTGAGGTACACTAGAACTTTTCCACCTGAGATAAACGAACACATTGTAAAAGAATGAGAAGCTTCTAGTGAGCTCAGAAAAGTACAGATTTTCGTTTGGAAATACCATTGTATCAACATGGATGTCACTGATAATTTTTTTGTTAAAAAGGCAGATTATGATATGTTTGGATTAAATAATGGGGAAAAATGTATGGGGTGAGTAGAGAATTATGTTCAGAAGTTTGCCTCTGTACAGGCTAGAGAATAAAGTGAAAGAGGTGATATGAAATATACAGAAAATGAATAATCTGTTTCACTTATATTATTAATTATTATCAGTATTATTTTCACTGTAGCTAACTGAGTAAAACAGAACATTAAAAACACAAAATGTGAAAGAAAAGAGGGAAGAAATAACAAATAATTTTATGAGTAAAATTAGACATAGATAGTGAAAGCATAATGAATACTAATAACATTTTGGAACTCTAGAGACATAAGTTCAGGAAAGGAAGTACAATTCTTCCCAACTTTTCTGCTTAGTTCAGCTATTGATAAAGTGTGTATGAAGTCATTTATGGTTAGAACTTTTTCAAGATTGCTACTTTCTAATTTGTTTTAAAGCATTGCTTCGTTGCAAAAAATCATTTTTAAAAATTAGGTAGTTATGTGCTTTAGGAAGGAGGTGGAAAGAAGAATGCATTAAAGTCAAATAAGGAGAAAAAATACTTATGATGCTTATGTACAAATGATTCGTCAGAAAAACTCTAAATAAGTCCTCTATTCAGCAGGTATTTTGGAGTCCAGTTGAAGTGCCAGATACTTTTTCAAACACCAAAATTTAATACCAAACAATACAAGATGATGGTCAGCTTTAACTAGTTTCCATATTAATAAAGGAAAGAAATTCAGTTTAAAAAACACACACAAATCGTTATGTCGAAAACGAACTTTACAACTTCGGTGGGGGGGTGGAGGATTGGGGGGTCGGTGGTAGGGAGGATGGGAAGGGATAGGAAGGGGAAACAAAGGAGGAGGCTACAATGCTTGATAAGAAATGTACTCATTATCTTGCCCATGTAATTGTAACCCCTCTGTACAGTATTTTCACA
>NW_012267217.1:9984003-9993409 GCF_000151885.1 Dipodomys ordii
AAGGAAGGAAGGAAGGAAGGAAGGAAGGAAGGAAGGAAGGAAGGAAGGAAGGGAGAGAGAGAGGGAGGGAGGGAGGGAGGGAGGGAGGGAGGGAGGGAGGAAATAATAAGGCATTATTTGATTTGCTGGCATTCAGCACAAATCATGTTGTTTTAAATGTATTTTCTGTTTTTTGCATACTGTAATGCCAACAAATATATTTCACAGTGATTTTATAATCAATCAGTATCTACAATTTGCTGGTAGAAGCCTCAGTGCTCATGACAAAAGCTGGTGGCAGCAGAGTACCAACAAGTACTTGAATGTGCAGTGGGACTTTGATTGCCAAATCTCCTCTAACAGATGAGCTTTTGTTCCTTCAGAGGTGCAAGTCATTTCTTAGTTATTGATTTCTAAGTAATACTTCCCTCCCTTTTCAAACATTGCAATATTTCCAACAATATTATAACCTAAACACCTATGTCAAATCTTCTTCTGCTTGAAATACCTGTGATGCTGGGTTCTTTTATTAAATGAATCTTGACAGGGATGGTGGTATATGAACTCTGAGGAAGAGGAATAGGAGTGAAAATCACATTCTGATGGCTGAAATGCTGTGTGTATGAAATGTTTCAGTAGGACAATGCTTCACAGCTTTCATTTATTCAGCTCCTTGCTTTTGCTTCAGAAGTTGTAGGTGGCTCCTTAAACAACTGCAGACAATCCAGCAAAGGTCATGAAGTATAATTTTTAAAACCCCAGTAGATGTTTGAACAAACCACAGAAACTAGAAACATGTTTTTTTCAAAACAATATTGAACTCTGACAATAATAAAATCCTTTAACTTGTTAAACCAATTTTCTTTAAGCAAATATACTATTTGCTAAAAAATGCTTAAGTTCCTCACTCTCTTACTATAAATTTCCCCAGTTGTATTAAGGGTTGTTTCATGTCTTCTTGGGGAAAAAAATAATGAATTCCTTCTTTTTATGATGATCCTGAACAATTTTAAATACCCATCATATGAACTGTCCACTTTTTTAATGAAATCTTCCTGTCTTTCTTTGTACACAACAATATTAAACATATTTGACATCATAGTACCTGTCTTTTATAACTAAATAGATTAATTAATATTTTTTTCTTACAATACCCCAGTAGGAATTATTAGGACAGTTCCACTAGCACAGAAAACATTGAGATAATTATCTTCAGTGCATATCAGTTAATACCAGTCTTTATTATATTTATGAGCTATGAAAAACATTTTAATAAGAGTCTGTTAAAATATTGGGTGTTTTTGTGTCACATTTAGCTTTTTGGCTACATAGTCTGCATTTTTAGATAATGTATCTTTTGAAATCAGTGCTTTAAAATTTCTATTATTTCATTTTGCTCCCTTGAATTTGGGTTCATTCCAGACTGAATTCTTTCTAATCAACAGAATAAATTCCATACATTATTATTTCATCATTAGATTGTATCATCATGTTAATTTTATCTTTATCCAAGTCTATACCTAAAATACTTATGTATGATTTCTGTGTTATAAAGTTTTAAAATCAATCTTGTTCACAACATCAATGCAAATATTTAGGACTATTCTGATTTAAATAATGCAAAATAAAAATGCAAATCTTAAACACATACAGAAAGACGGAGGGAAATGAGATCAGAGATGATTTAACAAATAAGGAAACACACTATGAGTTTCCTTGAATGACTATCACAACATACCACAGGCTGAATGGTTTAAACAACCCAAAACATACTAATCTCTGTTCTGGAGGCTAGAATTCTAATGTGAGCATTCTGGCAAGATAGAATTTCTCTGAGTCTTTTCTTTTTTGGTTCACAGATACTCAACTATATCGTGCTCTTTCATCTCCTCTCTGTTTACATGTCTTAGGGTCATTTTCTAGATTTTCTCTTGTTTTATTTCAAGATTTTTCATTCTACAGAATGATTATTAACACCAATAGGTCTGTCTCCAGCAGTGGAGCACATTGGTCATTGATGAAAGTAAACTCTGCAATTTGTGGGTGGAGATGGGAGGGGAGGGACTGGGAGAGAGTGAGGGAAAATATGACACTGTACAAAAAGAAATATACTTATTACTTGATGCATGTAAATGTAACCCATCCATATATCACCTCTATAATAACAATAACGTATTTTTTAAATATCTGTATCTCATCTACAACAAAATAGTTGTGTGTATTTGGTTTAACATGCAGAATTGTTATCCATAAAGGGAGAAGAACGTAGATAAAACATGAAATTAGTAATTCTGAGTTTGCTGAGGAATATGATATGCGTAAAGTATTTTCTATACTGATCACCACATAGTTACCACTCAATAAAATCTAACTGCAATTATTGTAACTGCTCAATTCCTGTGTGACATAGTTAGGGATCAAGTTCAAATATTTAATGGAATTGCTGGGTCATAGGGGAGCTCTATGTGGAATCATTTGAGGAACCTCCATAGTGCTTTCCAAAGTGGTTGAACAAGTTTATACTCCCACCAACAATGAAGTAAGGTTCCCTTCTATCCACATCCCCTCCAGCATTTGTTGTTATTAGAGTTCTTGATTCTAGCCATTCTAACTGGGGCTAGGTGGTATCTCAATGTTGTTTTGATTTGCATTTCTTTTATGGCTAGAGAGGTTGAGCATTTCATGTGTCTATTGTACATCCTTCTTTCCTCTTCAGAGAAGTTTCTCTTTAAGTCTTTAGCTCACTTATTTATTGGGCAGTTCTTTCTTTGAAGATTTGTTTGGGGGGATTTAATTTTTTAAGTTCCAGGTATATTTTACCCAAATGATCACAAACAAGACCTCACTAAAACTACCAGCACGACTATGTGCAGCATTATTTACTGTAGCTAAGATATGGAACCAACCCAGATGCCCCTCAGTAGATGAATGAATGAAGAAAATTTGGTATATATACACAATGGAATCCTATGCCTCCATCAGAAAGAATGGCATTGCCCCATTTGTTAGGAAATGGAAAAACTTGGAAAAAAATTATATTAAGTGAAGTAAGCCAGGCCCAAAGAAACACAGGTCCCATGGTTTCCCTTATTTGCAATAACTAGTATATGTCTGAGTCAAGCAGAAAAGGTCAAATAAGTTGATGTTAGGGGAATGAACCCCAAGATAAGTATTCAAATATTCATTTGTTTTTTTCCTTTCATGCAATTGTTTCTAACATATTTATAATATGGTTTCTATGTTGCTTTGTATGTCCCTCCCCCACGGTATAACCCATGCTTTCACTGTATTTGATGTTGGTATAATTTGTGGAGGGGAAGGGAAAAAACAAATCGTTTAACTAGGGATACAGGTGGACCCATTGCAACAATGAGATGTACAAGTCGTTATGTCGTAAAACGAACTTTACAACTGTGGTGGGGGGGGTGAGGGAAGGATCCGGTGGGGGGAGAGGGGAGTATGAGAAGGGATGGGAAGGGGAAACAAAGAGATGGCAACACTGCTTGATAAGAAATGTACTCGTTATCTTGCCCATGTAATTGTAACTCCTATGTATTCTCACAATAAAAAAAAATAATGGATTTTGTAGTTTTCAAATAACATCTCTTTCCCAAAGTGCACCTTTGTTAGTGTTAGCAGCCTCCACTAATATTTCTTCTTTGTTAAATTTGTACTCTGTAGTGATCATGTAAAAAGCTGAAGTTGAAAATGTAGCGAATGCATCTTGGTTGTAGTATTTTCAATAAAATGTAACATTTCAAGCCAGAGTATATTTAAACTTATAATAGATTTATTTACATTTACTGCAAATGAAACACATAGAAGAATACAAATTGACACAATCACAATCTAATACATTACAGATGATGTTGCAATATAACATTATTTCACTATTTGAAATGATTGTAATTTTTTAGTCTGATCATCCAAACAACTAATAATTTAAAAATCAGAATCATTATTCTACATATTAGAACATTCAATTATAATATTTGGCTTGAACTACTTAAACTCAGAAGGAGCTTTAGAGGGAGTTTCGCATTATACTTCGCATGACCCAATGAAAACATGTAATACAGCAATGATTTTGAGTCTATGAATGTTCTTTTCACTGTATTGATCCATATCTCAGTAACTGGGGAAAGATCTCTACCCCACCTGTGCAATGTGAAAATTGGGTTTACTTCACAACACATTACTATAGAGCTTATCCAAACCTTACGTCAGCAATATACTAATAACTCCATCATTCTGTTATTTATTTCCTAAGAATAAAATTTTACATCAGTTTGAAAACTAATTCCCATGGGAAAAAATGGTTACCATCACGTTGGATTTCTGGAAGTCTGAGATAATTCTACTGATTTTTAAATTGTAAAATTCCACAAATTGTCATCCCTAAAACTGGAGATTATTTTTTTTTATTGTGACAATACCATACAGAGGAGTTACAATTACTTGGGCAAGATAACGAGTACATTTCTTATCAAGCATTGTTGCCTCCTCTTTGTTTCCCCTTTCCATCCCTTCCCATTCTCCCTAACTCCCCCCACCCAATATTCTCCCCACCCCCCACCAAAGTTCGTTTTTCGACATAACGACTTGTACATCTCATTGTTGCAAACTGGAGACATTTTAAACCATAAAGTTATCAGATAGTTCTAGTAGTTTGCAGAATTGCGGCACAAAATTCAGAAATGTTTTTGCTCATCCTTAACTTAAAACTTTCAAATGGTAAGTTGTCATTTTACCTGGAATGACATTCTTTAAACATAAAATACTTCTCCAACAACTTATTTGTCCCTTGTTTCCTGTGATTTTCCCCACCTAACACCAAAATTGTGCCAACCTTTTGTACTTTATAATTCGGAAGACTTGAAATGAGTGTTTCTTCCCTATTGCCACAGTCTTAATATTCATTATTGTATGATAAAATTTTCCTTGACAACCTATGATCTAATAAAAATCCTATTCCCTTAGTAAAAATGATAATGTAGAGTTCTAATTTTTTTTTCTCTAGGAGTTCATCAGGTCTGGCCATCTCTAAATAACTCACTGGATCTGTCTATTGACAACTTTTAGCATCATAGAATATTTTTTCTTATGAATAGCATATACAGAGGAAAGAAGATTTTGGTGATTTATGCAGTAAAAATGCACCAGTATTGATGTGCAAAAACACCTCTGCGTCTGTGATGCTTCAGTGTAGACAAACTTCAGAGTATATCTTTCACTAAAAATTCTACACAAAGCCAATGTTGTGAAACAGAAGACAGTGCCTGTGCACTTGTATGGAAAAACAGATGAGTATGTCACCCAGTTAAAATGTCCAATAGGTAAAGTCCCAGGTGATGTTAATTGCCAAAGTTTCAGTATCACTGAAACAATATCACATCACCTCTGTATAAGGCTACCAGGAGACAAATCTAAGACATTTGAAGAAACCACGCAATAATCTGACTGTTCATATATTTGAAGTATCTGAAATTTATATCAAAATGAAAAGACAAAACCAGATAGCATGAATGCAAAATGTGTCACACTGTAGCTGTTTCATGAGGCATTCTCTTGAGTCTAAAGAAAAGCTGAAAGTTCTTGAGATAAAAAAAACTCCGGCCTACAGCCATTGTCTAGATTTTCAGATGAAATAAAAAAAATCAATTAAATTTAGATTTTTCTGTGGAAAATTTCTGAAAACTTCTGCCAATTCAGGTTTTATATTCTAGTCCTAAAGGATGACATAACTTCATTGTCTTGTCTTACTGGCAGGGGAGATACACATTCTCTGGATTAGAGTCCACTTCTTGCTGAACTATTTCCAATTATAGCTGATATTCTAACACTTGAGCCATTCTACCAGTTCCATCATTTTTCTGGTTAGTTGGAGATAAAGGTTTGTGGAATTTGTCTGCTTGAGCTGGCTTCAAACTTTTCAAATTTCAGATCTAGATCTCAAACTCCAGAGTAGCAAAGATAATAAGTATGAGCTACTAACATGTAGCTGAAGCCATTTATTAATCATAACCTGTAAAGATAGCTGTAATTTTTTACTATATAGATACAAACATATATATACATACAAACTCACATAGTACAATTTCTTTAATAAAAATTTAAAGTTTCAATCATAAATGTAACGATCATATTAAGTAAAATACACATTTTGCTTATACACAAAAGACAGAAATTTCACAAATACTATCAATTTTATCTCTAAAACATTAAAAAATGAAATTGTGGAATTAATGAGGCAGTTTTTCTCCTATCATGAAAAAGAATTGTACAGTAACCACTTCTATGTCTAGATATTCTACGACTCTTAACCATGCCTTGATAATTCTAAGAAAATGTCAAGTCTGCCATTTGGTTCTATTCCATCCCAGAGATACATTTTAATTCTTAGAAGATAAAATGAGCCAAGTGCCAGTGGCTCACGCCTGTCATCCTATCTACTCAGGAGGCTGAGATCTGAGGATCACGGTTCAAAGCCAGCCCAGGCAGGAACATCCGTGAGACTCTTATCTCCAATAAACCACTAGAAAACCAGAAGTGGTGGTGTGCCTCAATGGTAGAAGCCTTGCTTTGAGCTGAAGAGCACAGGGACAGCGTTCAGGCCCCATGACTGACCAAAAAAAAAAAGAAGAGAAAATTAAATCATATCTATTTGTGTAAGAAAAATTCATATACATAAATATGCATGTTTATAACATATTAACAATTTTGGTTCTCAAATGTCTATGAATATTTACCATATATATATTATATATATATTGTGTGTGTATATATATATATATATATATATATATATAGTTTGGCTTCAATGATAGATGTTTCTTCTGCTTTTTCTCTTCTATATTAACTTCATAAGATATCACAAGGACTCTATTTTGTATTAGCAATTGCATTTGCAAAATATTTATCAATTATTCCACTTTATGGGCAATATCTGTATTATTTTAAGTAGTTTTACAGTTTTCAAATCTTTTTGATTTTCCTATATTTATATCAGATTTATAAGAATATTAAGTTAGTGAATAATGGTTGGGAATACAGATATAGCAAGTAGCTTTAGGATCCTGGAACAATCCTATTGATATCCATACATTTTAGGCATCAAGATAAACTAGTGTTTATTGTAGTTTCTATAAAAATACTAATAGTCCTATCCAGCTTCATCTTGGGATTGTCGATCTCATGATTTTAGGAATGAATTCTCCTTCTCCTTGTGCTAATTTTCTCTAACCTGCCAAAATATTATTCATCGCCATGTATTTGTTTTAGTCTGGATCCTCTGTTGATGATTCATTGTTTTTTTAAATGCCGTGTTGGTTTATCACTAGGATAGAAAGGCAAAGCAACACATAGGTGACAATGGCTCTCAGTGAAAAGTCCAAAACTTTACAAAGATGTGATAGATTTTGTTTGGACCAAAGAACAAGCAGCAACATGTAATTGAAATTCAGGTATATATCACATGTCCTACAAACTGAGGAATGCCTGTACCCTGGATAAGAGTAGTCCTCAGAAGATTTCAGATACTATCTATGTGTCTGTCTGTCTGTCTGTCTGTCAGTCTATCTAGGAAGAATATCAAGGACATGTTTATTTTTAAGAAGCAGAGGTAAATGTTTCAAACTGTAAATGTTCTAAATTCTAAAACAGGAAGAAAGTTTCTAAAAATTAGAAATATCTAATAAAGGAAAGTGTTACATTTCAAGCAAGTCAAGACCCTAGAGTTGGAGATTTTCTAAGGAAATCTAGATAACCATCTTTTGCTCTAGTGTGTTAGGAATGAAGTAGGCCCTTCAACCAGCTGACCTTCCAGATCTCATCAAAGTATTAGATGCTATCTCACTTTGGAATAAATTGAATGGAACCTCCTTGCTCAGTGACAATGTCTTTGTATTACTGCAAGGCTGTAGAAAGGAGCTTTTTCTGAGAACATTTCATTTAATAATATTATGGCCAGTGATGCAATTTTACTATATCCTCAGCACAACTTTAATCAATTTAATGCAATCACATAATTCATTAAGGAAAAATACAAACACAGACAAAATTGCTAATGTTGCAAAGAATGTAATGAAAAGTTATACATTTTCAGATTTGGAAAATTCAATAGCTTATTTATATTTATACCAAGGCATTTCTGTAATATCCTAAATATATGATCCTATTTTTTTAAGTGTGTAGGAAAGTATCAGTTAGCAAGTTGGCCTGGCAGTATTTGGCACGCATATAACAAATAACATGTACATGCCTTTCTTAAAAATATTTCAATGATAATTTGATAAAAATGCACTCTGATAATGTGACTGTCTTAGTTATTATAGTCAAGGAAGTTCAGTGGTTCTGCCTATGAATGTGTGTGTGTGTGTACACGCATGTGCATGCATGCGTGTGTGTGCATGTGGTCCTAGGGTTGAACTCATGGTCCGAGTTATGTACCTGATCTTTTCTTGCTCAAGGAAAGTACTCTACCACTTGAGTCACAACTTAATTTCTGGATTTTTGTTAGTTCATTGGAGAGAAGAGCCTTATATACTTTGCTCTCTTGGCTGGCTGTAATCCACCAATCTCAGCCTTCTGAATATCTAGCATTACAGGGGTGAGCCACCAGCACCAGGCTAGTGCATATTAACACTTCATGTTGATGAAAGAAGTGAAAGAGGGTGTGAGAATGTGATTAAGGATTCAAAGTATAGCCTATTAAAACAATGTTGGAAGAGGTATAATAAGAAGGCTGGATGAGAATTTTGAAAGAAGTGACATTGAGCCAGGCACCTGTGACTCACGCTTGTAATCCTAGCTACTCAGGAAGGTGAGGTCTGAGCATTGTGGCTCAAAGCCAGCCCAGAAGGAAAGTCCATGAGACTTATCTCTAATAAAACCATGAGAAAGCCAGAAGTGGCGCTGTGGCCAAGCCGTAGAGCACTTGCCTTGAGCTGAAGAGCTGAGGATATCGTCCAAACCCAGAGTTCAAGCCCCACGACCAAAAAAAAAAAAAAAAAAGAGGTGTGACATTGATCAAGAGATATTCATAAATTGCTTGTTAAATGTAAACTCCCTTGTACAAATACTTAAAGATAATGGTAATAATAATAATACTTCAAATTATATCATAAAATACTATACACAGTGGTTACCTATTTGGGAAGTAAAATGTTAGGTTTAATACATGTATATATTGTATAATACACAATTCAACTTGCAACCTCTCTTACCTCATACATATATTGTTTTATTGTGAAATTTTTTTAGTCTTGCCTTTACCTTTTGGAACTATATTATTCTTACCTATTGTATCTCATACCATCTTACTCTTGTCTATTTAGAACCTAATTACCAGTGATGAAATCTACCCATTCCTCTGTCCTCCCTAGTTCTCCATCCTGGAGACTGTAGTAGCCACCATCATATGATCAAC
>NW_012267217.1:9995564-10033031 GCF_000151885.1 Dipodomys ordii
GTCATGTCCCAAATGAGCTTTACAACGTTGGTGCGGGGAGGGGGGAAGGGGGGGAAGGAGAAAGATTGGGATTGGGGGGGAGGGGGGAAGCTGGGAAGGGATGTGAAGGGTAAACCAAAGGAGGAGGCTGCAATGCTTGGTAAGAAATGTACGCATTATCCTGCCCATGTAATTGTAAAATTGTAACCCCTCTGTACAGTATCTTCACAAATAAAATAAAATTAAAAAAAGAAAGTGAATCCTCCCTCACTTTTATTAATTTTGAAGGATATTTATTAAAATTTTTGCCAGATAACAAAGCAGTTCATGAATACAAAACATCTTGGTCTGTGTTACCTTGTCTCTCTCTCTCTCTCTCTCTCTCTATATATATATATATATATATAATTTATTTTTTTTTGTCAACTTGGGGTTTGAACTCTGCTCCTGGGCACTGTCTCTTAGCTCTTCAGCTCAAGCATTCTACCACTTGAACCACAGTGCCGGTTTTCTGGTGGTTTATTGGCGATAAGTCACAGACTTCCCTGTTCTAGCTGTCTTTAACCTCAATCCTTAGATCTCAGCTTCCTGAGTAGGTAGGATAACAGGTGTGAGCCACCAGCACCCGGAAACCCTGTTAATATTCTTAACCACCTTTGATATACTCTTTTCCTCATTTCTCTTAATTAACTGGTATATACAATGAATATGTAAGAGTTACATTTTTATTTATATATATATATATATATATATATATATTATTTATTTATTTTGTCCATGGTGGGGCCTGAACTCTGGGCCTAGGCACAGTCGCTGAGCTCTTTAGCTCAAGGCTAGCTCTCTACCACTTGAGCCACAGTGCCACTTCTGGCTTTTTCTGCCTATGTGGTGCTGAGGAATCGAACCCAGGGCCTCATGCATGCAAGGTAAGCATTCTACCACTGAGCCAACTTCCCAGACCAAGAATTACATTTTTAAATGTTTTCTGTATATTAAGGTAAATGTTGCT
This sequence comes from Dipodomys ordii, assembly GCF_000151885.1. Classification (NCBI taxonomy): domain Eukaryota; kingdom Metazoa; phylum Chordata; class Mammalia; order Rodentia; family Heteromyidae; genus Dipodomys; species Dipodomys ordii. The sequence continues at coordinate 9,996,553 of NW_012267217.1, forward strand.
TATTGTGAATGATCAAAAGATTCTGAAATGGAGGTAAATTGATTTCTTTTTTATTAAACAAATATTTACTGACTATTTTCATTTGTAGTGAACAGATCTAAGTAGTAATAAGGTCTCTGCGCTTGTAACTATAAAAATTAAAAATAGTACTTTTTATTTGTAGAAACAAATACAATTTTAACAATTTGAGATCACTTAGTTATTAAATGCTGATTTTATTAATTATATATATATATTAATGTAAAAATATCTTTCAGAGGGGTTATAGTTACATAAGCAAGGAATGAGTAAATTTCCTGTGTGCATTCTTATCTCCTCCTTTGTTTTTGCCTACCATCCCTTTCTTTCTCCACCTTCCCAATTCTTTCCCACCCCCCACCAAGTTCATATTCCACATAGTATCTTATACATCTCATTGTTACAATGGGCCAACCTGTATCCTTATTTCAGCATTTTGTTATTTCCTTTTCCTCCCCAAATTAGAAAAAAAGGTCTATACAAAAGGCAGGGCACAAGTACAGTGAAAACAAGTGTTATACTGTGGGGGAAGAACATACAAAAGAAACAAAAAAAATGACATAGTACATTATGAGTACATTTTAAAAAAGCTATACAAGAAAGAAGACAGCTATGTGTGTCCCTATCTTAGATTCATTTCACTTAACATCATCTCATATGGTCATATGCACATAGCTTTTGACCTTTTCTGCTTGTCCTAGACATATACTAGTTATTGCAAATAAGGGAAACCATGGGGCCTATGTTTCTTTTGGTTTGGCTTATTTCACTTAATATAATTTTTGCAAGTCTTTCCATTTCTTAACAAATGAGGCAAGGTCATTCTTTCTGATGGAGGCCTAGAAAATGTGATATATAAACATTTTCTTGATCCATTCATCTACTAAGGGGCATCTGGGTTGGTTCTATATCTTAGCTCTGGTAAATAATGCTGTGATAAACATAGTTGTGCTGGTTGCTTTAGGATAGCATTGTTTTTGATCATTTAGGTAAATTCCCAAAAGTGGGATTGCTGGGTCACAGGGGAGCTCTATGTTGAGTCTTTTGAGAAACCTCTATACTGCTTTTCAAAGTAGTTGAAAAAGTTTACACTACCACTAGCAGTGCAGTAAGGATACCTTTTGGTCACATCTCCTCCAGCATGTGTTGTTACTAGGCATGTATATATATATATATATATATATATATATATATATATATTATTGTAAAAAAAACTGTACAGAGGGGTTACCATTACATGAGCAAGGTAATGAATGAGTACATTTCCTATCAAGCATTGTTACCTCCTCCTTTGTTTTTCCTCTACCATCCCTTCCCTCCCACCTCCACAACTACACTCTCCGACATCCTTCCTCCCTCTCCCCATTTAAATTGTAAAGTTTGTTTTTCAACATAGTGTCTTGTACATCTATTGTTACAATGGGTCAACCTGCATACTTATTTAAGCATTTTGCTTTTTCCCTTCCCCTCCCCAATCTAGAGAAGTGTATATACAAGATGCAGGGCACCAACATCAAATACAGTGAAAACAGGGTTATACCATTGGGAAGGAATATACAAAGAAACAAAAAAAATCACATGGTACATTATAAATATTTTAGGAGCAATAGCAAGAATGGAAAAAAACAAACAAAAAAACTTTTGTCCCTATCTTGGGGTTCATTTTGCTTGACATCATCTTATGTGGTTTCTTGATTACAGTCCTTCTAACTGGGATGAGATAGAATCTCAGTGTTGTTTTGATTTGCATTTCTTTTATGGCTAGAGAAGTTGAACATTTCTTCATATGTCTATTGGCGATTCTTTTTTTCCTCTTCAGAGAATTTTCTCTTTAAGTCTTTACCCCACGTATTTATTGGGCAGTTGTTTCTTCGATGATTTTTTTGTTGGGGGATTTAATTTTTGAGTTCTAATTATATTTTAGATATGAGACTCTTGTTCGTTGGATAACTAGTAAAGATCTTTCTCAATCTGTAGGCTCCCTATTGATCTTGCTAGGTATGTCCTTTGCCAAGGAAAAGTTCTGGCATTTCATGCAATCCCATTTGTCCAACCTTTCATTGATTTGTTGTGTTTCTTATTCTTTATTAAGAAAACTCCGACCTATGCCAAGGAGTCCTAAAGTTTCTTCTATACTTTCTTGTAATGTTTTCAGGGTGTTGGCTCTGACTTTGAGATCTTCGATCCATTTGGATCACCCTAGCTTTAGTTTTCTACAGGGTTAAATCAATTTTGTATGCACCTTTTACTAAAGAGGCTGTCTTCCATTCTATTATTTTTGGTTCCCTTGTTAAAGGTGGCATAGGTCTGTGGGTTCATTTCTGCATCTTCAGTTCTATTCCATTGGTCCTCAGGTCAGTTCTTATGCCAGTACCAAGCTGTTTTGATTATTATGGATTTGTAGTAGAGTTTGAAATTTGGTGTTGCTATTCCTCCATCACTTTTCTTTCTGCCAAGGATTCTTTCTGCTGTTTTGGGTCTTTTATTGTTCCATATGAATTTTTGGATTCCTTTTATTTCATTGAAGAATGATGATGGAATATTAATAAGTATCACATTGAATTTGTGGATAACCTTTGGCAGTATAGCCATTTTTACAATATTAATCCTCCCAATCCAGGAGCATGGTAGGTTTTTCCACTTCCTAAATTTGGCTTTAATTTCCTTTTTCAGGTTTTTTAAGTTTTCATCATGGAGATCCTTCACTTCTTTAGTTAAGTTAACTCCTAGGTATTTATTTTTTGTGGATCTATTAGAAAAGGAATTGCTTTCCTGATTTCAGACGCACTCTTCTCAATATTGGCATACAGAAAAGCTATTGATTTTTGAGGGTTAATTTTATACTCAGCTACCTTGCCATAGTTTTGAATCCGTTTCGGATAATTTGGGAGTGGAGTCTGTGGAATTCTTTAAGTACAAGATTATGTCATCTGTATAGTGGGAGAGTTTTACTTCTTTCCCCTTTCAGATTCCCTTTATGTGTGCATGTTTTCTTACTTCTGTAGCTAAGCATTCTAATACTAAATTGAAGAGAAGTAGAGTAGATGTCTTTGTCTCATTTCTGAGCTTAGAGGAAATAGCTTTAGCTCTTCACCATTAGATATAATGCTCGCTGTAGGTTGGTCATACACAGCCTCTAATATATTGAGGAATGTTCCATGGATTATTAGTTTTTCCAGGGCCTTCATCATAAAGTGGTGTTCGAGCTTGTCAAATGTTTTTTTCTGCATCTATTGAGGTAATTATGTGTTTCTTATCCTTGCCCTTGTTGCTATGATTAATTATATTAATTGATTTGTGTATATTGAACTAGCTTTGCATCCCTGAATGAAATGAATCCTGTTTGATCATGTTGTATGATTTTTTTGATGAGCTGTTGAAGTCGATTGGCCAAAATTTTGTTGAGATGTTTTGCATTGATGTTCATCAAAGAAATGTGACTATAGTTCGCTTTCTTTGAAGAGTCTTTGCCTGGGTTTGGGATGTGGGTTATGATGGCTTCATAGAAAGAGTTTGGTAGGGAACTTTCAGTTTCGATTTCATTGACAGTTGGAGGAATATTGGTGTGAGTTCTGCTTTGAAGGTCTTGTGGAATTAAGCTGTAAATCCATCACGTCCTGGGTTTTTCTTGGGTGGAAGGTCTCTTATTGCTGTTTCTATACCGATGCTTGATATTGGTCTGTTAAGTTGATTTAAATCATTTTGGTTTAGTTTCAGCATGAAACTAAAATCATACATTTCTTCCAGATTCTCAAACTTATTAGCAGAAAAGTTTGAGGAGTATTCCCTTATAATGTTGTGAATCTTGGTTGTTTCGTGGTGATATTTCCATTATCATCTCTGAGTTTATTTATTTGGGTGTATTCTCTTCTTTTTCTGATAAGATTTGCTAAGGGTCTGTCAATTTTGTTATTTTTTTTGAAGAACCAACTGTTTGTTTTTATGATTCTATTTTTTAAATCTAATTCATTTAATTCTGATTTAATTTTAATTATTTGTTTCCATCTACTGGATTGGGGTTTAGCTTGCTGTTCTTTATCAAACAGCTTCAGGTGTCTCATTATATTGTTGGTTTCAGATCTCTCCAATTTGTTGATGTAGGAACTCAGAGTTATAAACTTGCCTCTGAGTACTGCCTTTGCTGTGTCTCATGGGAGCTGATAATTGGTATATTCATTTTTGTTGAATATTATGAACATTTGAACTTCCTTTCTAATCTCTTCCATTACTCACTGGTCATTCAACAGTGTGTTGTTCAGCCTCCATACATTACAGGACTTCCTTTGGTAGCTTTTGGTGTTGAGTTCTAATTTTATTCCCCTGTGGCCTGAGAGAATGCAGGGCATGATTTCAATGTTTCTGAAATTGGAAAAATTTGCTTTGTGACCTAAAATGTGGTCTATTTTAGAGAATGTTCTTGGAGAAGAATGAGTATTCTGAAGTTGCTGGATGAAATATTCAGTAGATGTCTGAGAAGTTTTGTTGATCTAAGCAGTTGTTTAAGTCTAGTGTTTCTCTCTTGAGTTTTTGCTGGGTTGATCTATCCAGCAGGCATAATGGTGTGTTAAAGTCCACAGCAATTTATGTATTTGGATCTATGTGAGATTTGAGGGAAATGATGTTTCTTGGATAAATTTGGGTGCCCCATTTTTTGGTGAATAGATGTTTAGAATTGTAATATCCTCCTGAAGGGGGGATCCCTTAATGCATTTGTAGTGACCTTCTTTATCTCTTCTCAATAATTTTCCTTTGAAGTCTATTTTATTTGATATTAGGATTGCAGCTTCTGTCTGTTTATGGGGACTGTTGGTTTGGTAGATTGTATTCCAGCCTTTCATTTGCAGATTTTTTTTTTTTTGTGGGCATGGTGTGTCTTCTGAAGGTAGCAGTTAGAAGGATCTTGTTTTTTGAGCCAACTAGACAGTCTGTTGCTTAATTGGAGAATTAAGTCCATTAAAAGTTAGGACTGAGAGGTGTTTGGTGGTTCCTGCCATGTTATCCACCTTCTTGCAGGCTGTGCCAACTGGATTCTTCCTATGATTTTTGGATTCTCTTTTGGGGGTTGGTTTCTTGGCCTTCATTGTTATCTTGTTGATTTTATATGTGTAGGATATCTTTAGGTATCATTTGTAGGGCTCATTTTGTGGAGCTATATTGTTTCAGTTTTTCTTTGCTATGGAAGATTATTATCTGACCTTCTGTTAGGAAGGAGAGTTTAGCTGGGTACAGTATTCTTGGTTGATAGTTCTTTTTGTTTTTGTTTTTTGTTTTGTTCCCTTTAGTGTGTGGCATACATCATTTCAGGCACTTCTTGCTTTAATTGTGTCTGCTGAGAAATCTGAAGTTACTCTGATTAGTTTTTCTTTATAAGTGATTGATCTTTTCTCCTTGACAGCTTTAAGGATCCTTTGCTTTGTCTGAATTGACTCTGTGGGGATTACAATATGATGGTGGGATGTTCTGTTCTCATCTGGTCTATTTGGGGTTGTAAAGGCTTCTTGTATCTGAATAGGACTAACTTTTTCCATGTTTGGGAAGTTCTCTGCTAGGATCCTCTTAAATACAGTTTGATTTTACTAAATTTTAGCAAAATATTTATAGCAAAGGGGATGAAATGCAGATTGTTGGCAATAATTATGTTACCTCTAGAATAAATAGGAATGCTGGTCTATTGGAAAATCTTGAATTAAATACTTAATGTTACTTAAGAGAATGCTTACAGCTACACATTACAGAAACTCCACAATATACAAATAAGTGATGACTTAATTTTCACATGATGGATGCTTGTGAAGACTATGTGACTTATTTTAGTTCATATTAACATACACCAAACATAGCATCATATCCCATAATTTTTCTCTTAATGATTGGCTTACAAGGAAAAAAATGGTAGAAATTTGAGCACATTGTTGGATGGTTTGTAGAAAATTCCACATTCAATAATGTAATGCAAGGTATTTTAAACAATAAAAAGCCCTGATTTCTCTATCATATGTATAACACAATCGGTTTAAGCACAGGCAATTGATGAATTTGATTATATTCTCTTTGGATTTAAATCCAAGAAAATATAATAAAAAACAATACAATCATAAAGTGAGAAAAGGTTTCTATTTTTTTTGAGAAATACCATTTAGTAAACTATTAAATTAGGATAACAAACCAAAAAGACAAATGTGGTAGCATTTGACTCAATTTGTGTTATGTCAGAAAACTACAATCTTTATTTTCTATTCCATGTGAAGTTTTCTAAAGATGAAAATATTATTAATTTTATTCCAAAATTTATTATAGTCATTTTCCCCACAGATTTTCAGACATTCAGAACAATTCTTGAGTAAACTTCACTGCATTGATTTTTAAGGTAGACTAAAAAGCTACCATTACAATTATAAATCCCAGATATTCATGAGATGAAAAATTAAATTATAAAAGCAATGTTTTATAAGTAACAAAGCATAGTAAATGTCTTTTTTTTTACAAAAGACTGTGGATCATTGCATAAGAATGTATACTATGATCATTTCGTTATAAAATATACATTCCTGAAAAGTTTTTGTTAATTGCTTCTCCCATGTAAATTCATTTATGTACCAAACCAAATATGAAAAAAATAATTTCTTTCTCCTAAAATTCATTTTTTTCTTGAGAGAGTGCTATCCTATTTGAGAATGTACCTACCACTAAATATATATACTTAAAAATAAATATCTAGATAAATAATCACTAGTAAAATTCATACTTGCTATCTAGACAAACTCTCAGTAATTTTTTCATTTGTTACACAATTGGAAATTCCTCAATTGTAGCTTCTTAGTAAAGTTCCTTATGTTTATAAATGCTTCTGTTTTCCACTGGATTCCATCACTGTAACTCTGGGTATATAGGAATCCATAAAAAATTGCATGTGCTCAATACTAGCTTCCATGAAGAGACACAACTGGTTTCCCCTCTATCCAATAAACAACACATAAACAGGGAACTTCTTCTCTTTTTATGAATGTAATTATATCCTTGTTTCTTCATCTGATACACATGAAGTTAAATGCAAGTATAAAAGTTTCAGAGAAAGTGTCTAAGATGAAGCATAACACATACTTTATATTTCTATACTTTTCAAAAGGATCCATAATTAGAAAGAAGACACATATTTTCTCCTATGGATTCAGCTTCCTGTAAAATGAAATCAAGATCTCATGCTTGGATTCTCATATTCTAATAATATATATAAATGCGATTTCTCTCAGAGGTGGATCTCTATTTTTTAAGAGCCTTGGTTTTCTGCAGGTGGTGAAAGCTTTGAGTTTAAGAAGTGAAGACAAAGTATAGCTGCAGTAATGATGTTAATTCATTAACTAAAATATGGAAAAAATACACAGATTTAATCTGTTCACAGCTACACATGACTGTATTATTTGCCACCCATGCACATTGAAAGTATGAAGAGAAATGTTCTTCAGTGTGCATACCATTAAGTATGTATAAACACGTAATATTAAAAACTGACCTAGAGGATCATGTATAAAAATTGACATTTTGAGTATTACTAATATTATAATTTTACTTAATCCTTACCATTTGCAAAATTTTAATATCAAAATTATGATGCTTCATATATACAAAACTATATCTTAGTTTACTTTGGTTATATTCTATTAAGAAATTGCATTTTCAGACTAATTTAAAAGCCCATTCAAATTGTCCTTCAATTAAATATAAAAGTATGTCATTATAAATAAATCAGTAATATCAACTTGGTCTCTATAATTATGTGAATGATTTACACTAAAGTAATTAGCTTGCTACATAAAATATATAAGTATCATTGTGTGAGTTTCTAACTACATGAACTAGTAGTAACAGTGCGTGTGTGTGGGCATATGTGTGTGTGTGTGCAAAGGACAGAAAATATTTAAAATTCTTGAAACTTTATAATAATAGAGCTATATATATGTATATATATATATATATACCATTATGTTAAAAAGGATTATTTTATCATTATTTTAAATTAGTTCCTAAACTTTTATCAGTTGTAAACTTTTGTAGTATTTATCCAAATGAAATTTAAAACACTTTAATTCCAGGTAATTTGTTTCATATATTTTCATAAATAATCAGAAAATCGTATCACACATTATAGGTTTAAATTTTTAACTATTTGTGTTAATATTTATGTGTTCTTTGGGGGAAGGATATTAGTAGCCCTGAATGTAACAATGTAGTTTAATTCTGAATAAGGAGCAATTTCATTCTTCTCAGGGGAAAATACAAATTGTCATCAAAAGATGTAATTATGAAAAATAGATGACATTGGACATGGCCTGTGTGCGAATGCATTCCCCACACTCCTTTATTTCTTTTACTCTCAGTACAGAAAGGTGTTACTGTTTTTTGTTTTTGTTTTGTTTTTTTGTTTTTAATATACATTAAAGACCACATCCTCTCTGCAGGCTATTAAACAGGAAATCTGAATGTTAAGCCTCTGCAAAGATTTTATTATTATTATTAATAATAATATATCCTATCTGATGTGCTCAGTGTGTTTACAACTTGCCATAAAACAAGTTAAAACGTGCAGGCTAAATCTATTCCTAGAGATACATACCTGTAGATGAGTCATTCTTAAATGATGTAATTGTCTGGGTATTTTATGTCTCATGTCTAATGTTTTATGTGGAATCCATTTTTTAATCAGAGCACACACCATGTCATACCTCTGAATAGACCAATTACTGTCTGTGTACATGTTGCCAAGAACTGAAAACATATTTTCTTAGGAAGAGCAATTTGATTTTAGGATATTACACTCAGAAAATCATATCTATACCATCAAAGAATAAAATTAGATGAATACAATTTTTCCTCTTGTTTCTCAAAGCAGAATATTTAGGCAATAGCAGCAGAATCAAAAGAAAGGGAAAAGGAGAAAGCTCATCTGGCATCATTGGCTCATGCCTGTAATCCTAGCTACCCAGGAGGCTGAGATCCAAGGATCAGGATCTTAGTTCAAAGCCAGCCTGTGAAGCAATGTCTGTGAGCCCGTTATTAACAATAACAACCACAAGGTCAAAAGCAGAAGTATGACTCAGTGGTAGATTGTTCTCTTTGAGTGAAAATGTGTAATAACAGTGCCCAAGCCTGAGTTCAAAGGCCTCAGGACACACACAGACACACACCCAGACACCCAGACACATACACACACACACACACACACACACACACATACATGCAAGCACACAAGCACTCACTGAAGCATGTGCTCACGTGTCCACAAAAAATCACTTTTCTCTTGCATTTAACTTCTAACATAACAATGAATATACCTTGCAAAAATGAATTTATATATGTGTATATATATATATAGAGAGAGAGAGAGAGAGAGCAATTGTATTTGTGACTTAGGGAAGGGGTGGGTTGGGAAGGATGGGTGACAGTGTTCAAAGTGATGACATCAATCAAGTTGAATTGTACTTATAAACTACTGTGTTGAATGGCAACTCCTATGTACATTTACTTTAAAGATAATAAAAATATTTTGACAGATTTGGTTTTAAAAAGTGTTAATATGAATGATAAGTGAACCTGCTAAAGGAGAAAAACTAAAAAATACAACAAAAAACAAAAACAAAAACAAAACAGTAACAACAATAATAACAACAACAAAAACCTGCAACAATGACGAGCTTGCCTCAGAAATTTTAAATGACAAGAGTATATTCCAAGGTTATTATATGGTCCAAAATGCTCCATTGAAAACAGGTTGACCCATTGTAACAATGAGATGTACAAGACACTATGTTGAAAACATACTTTATACCTTTGATGGGTGGAGTAGTTGAAGTGGGAGGGGAGGGATGGTAGGGGAAAAACTAAGGAGGAGAAACCAATGCTGAGTAGGAAATGTACTCATTACCTTGCTCATGTAACTGTAACTCCTCTGTACAATATTTTTACAATAAAACATGTACAAAAATAAGAAAAAAACATACAAAAAAAGAAAACATTTTCTATGGCCCTAAAACAGTGTACTTCTCTATTATTTTATTCACTCTCTCAAGTAAATGTGTTGAAGATATTATGTTTTCTCCGATAATTAGGGAAATAGATCTTTCTATGAGACACCTTTTATATTCATTCATCTTTTAGAGTTACTTTCAAATATGAAGATCACAATGTTTACTAAAATTGTACATATTTTAACTATTCAATAAATGGAATTTCTGGATGTTGTCAAGAATGTACATGACAGTATGTTGAAAATGATCTTTACAAATGGGGGGGAGAAGGGGGAGGATTTGGGGAAGTGGGGAGGAAAGCGATGGTAGGGCAAAAATAAAGGAGGGTGGAACAATGCTCCATAGGAAATGGACTCATTACCTTGCTCATGTGACAATAACCCCTCTGTACAGTATCTTTACAATAAATATATAATAAAATATTCATGAAGAATATCATAAATATTAAAATTTAAATCCATACTAAACAAGAAAATCTGTAGCAGGAATCTTAATGATGATAATGTTTTTTCAAAAAGAATGTGGCCTGTCACAGGTGGTTCACAGCTGTAAGCCTAGGTACTCAGATGCTGAGATCTGAGAATCATAGTTCAAAGCCAGTCCAGGAAGTAAAGTCTGTGAGACTCCAATTAACTACCAGAAAACTGGACGTGGCACTGTGGCTCAAAGTAATAAAGTGTTAGCCTTTAGCAAAATAGGTCAGTGTCAGCACCCAGATCCTGAGTTTAAACCCTATGACTGAAAAAGAATGTGATCTTATAAAAGCACTTGGATTTCAGTTAGAATTCCTCATTAAGTTTTATAGAATATAGATTTATATATTGACATAATAATACTATAAATTCAGAATTCTTCTATATCCTTTTATAAAAATATCAAGATTACATGGTTAAAGACATGGCTTCTCCATATTGAATTTTGAAGAACATTCATGTTACCACATGATGGCATAATATGATATAATAATTACACACATATATGTGTATTATATCTATATTTGGTAAATGAATAGATATGCCCATATATTTCCATTGCAATACACTATTCATTTCATTTATCATAGCAGAAAATGTTATGCAATCATACATAATACTCCCAAAACTGAAAAACTGTTGATAAGTATCTATGATTTCTACAGGTTGAAAACTATGTATGATGACAAATAATGCAATGTTTTCATCAAGTTTAATTTGAAGTTTAAATGAAGATATTTATCAAAGTCATCAAAATATTTGTGAAATCACATAATTGATATTTTCCAAACAATTGAATTGCTTTGCAATAGACTAAGACTTTCTCCTTTTTGAGAGATAAAACATTGAATCGTGCCTGGTCCATAGAGTTTTCTATGTTCTCACACTATTCAACAATTTCATCTTGGTTAAAGAGTTTCTTTAGTTATTTCATTTTGAATTGTTTAGTCATTTTTTTTCCATTTGTAATCATCTTCAATTATCTCTGGGAACAAATTACATATATTCATTTTTTCCTTGTAGTTGTATAGAGTTCTTGGGATGGAAGCAGCATCAGCTGTCCTTGCTTTCTTGTCTCCGCAGTAGTCTGATTTCTTCCCTGACCACTTTTCAATCTGCTCTTATTGAACTATAAATGCTTCAGGTCAAGACTTACGTTGTTCGGTTTAAATTTCATTATTTTTTTAACCCTCTGAAATATTTTGGTCATTCTGACTTTTATTTTTATTAGTGTCTGTGCAAAAATGATGCACTTCATATTAGGGATTTTTTGGTGCTATTACATTTTTCATTCTCTATTGTGTTACACGTTAAAAAAAAAACCTGACATTGAAAATGTCACTGTGTGGGAGGGTGGAAAAATGAGATACAGAAAGTATACACTGAAAGGTACACAGAAATTATAGGTTATACTGTCAGTAGTGAATTAGTTACTCTGAATTGTTAACTAATTCATCTTTCTAAAATGATCTGTATTAGGATTATTTCACTTTTCCTCAGTCTTGTTTCTGTATGTCTGTTTCAAATATGGATGATGTCAGTCTAAGGTCTGCTAGTAACATCTATTGTCACTAAGTGAATCACTTAGATCCACTAATCGCTATAAAAAGAGAATATATATTAAGGGTAACAGAGTGTGATTTAATAGAGGAAAAATTCTGATAGAGTACTTTTTATAATCTGGAGGGCTATGGGAGATCACTGAAACTGGACAGATTGAATTTCTGAATTGAAAATTTTACTATTCTTATTCTTGTAATAAACAGTACAATATAAGTAACCAAGTGGGGATAAATACATGCTGAGAGTACATTCCATTAGAGAGTTAGTTATCTTGAAGTTACCAAAGACGTGGAGACAGGCAGGAGAATGGAAAAGAATATTTGATTATTAAAATAATAAATAAGAGGGAAAATTTAAGCTATCCTTTGATTGAAGGTGACTTACAGAGAGAAGCTTGAGCTAAAAGTGGGGCATTCTCTGTGGCTGGTTTGGACAACATATCTAACTTCCTTATTTTGTGGACATAGGAACAAGTTAGAGTAGATGAAATTCCTTGATTAGATCTTGATGGCTCTGGACTTATTGTTAAAGTGGCTGGGCTTTGAATTTATACTGTGGTTGTTACAGAAGTTTTGAAGTGTTCTGTTTCCATTTATGGCCTTGCCATTTACCATTCATTACATCAGAATGCATGATTTGAACAGAGTAAATTTTATAGCAGGTTTTCCACTGTACAACTATGAATATACTGGTTTTCCATTAAATAAATCAGTTTAGATATTTTGTCAAGAATGTTATAGTTTCTGCTTGGTTTTTCTTTGTCTGTTTTGAAGTTGGTAGATATTGTAAAAGTTGTGGTTTATATTGTAATTCCCAAGTCTCCCCTAACACCTTAGCAGTCAGCAGGACTGTTTTTCACATATCACAAAGTACAAATAGACATCCCGACCTGGAAGCTTCAAAGGATCTTGAAACAGATACATCAACTCATTCCTTTCTTCCAGAAAATGTTTGATTCTTTTGCTGACTGAGTACTGGCTGAACTCTTGTTAATTTTGATTTCTGCTGACTTAGGAAGTTTAACAAGAAATGCATTATGGTATGATCGTAACTGTTATATCTTATTCCAGTCCTTCTCTACTCATTTTACCCATTTACTAAATACTGTATATATAGAGAACACTAGATTGATGTTAAAAATATTATGGAGGCTGGGAAGGTGGCTCAGTGGTAGAGTGTTTGCCTCACATACATGAGGCCCTGGGTTCAATTCCTTCACACCATATAAGCAGAAAATGCTGGAAGTGGTGCTGTGGCTCAAGTGGTAGAGCATTAGCCTTGAGCTAAAGAATTGAGGGACAGCTTTCAGGCCCAGAGTTGAAGCTCCATGACGGACCAAAAAAAAGTGTTATGAATTATATATTTCATATGTAGTGAATCACAAGCAGCATAACCCACTCATGTCTTATTTAATACACATGTCCAGAGCTCCCACTTTATTATGCCATATACAAGTCTACAAAGACTGAAATATTTCCTGAATTTCACAAATGCTTCAATACCATCGTCTATGTGTTCCCTTCGTACATTTTTTCCATCTGTGAATTTTTAATTCATCTGAAACTTCACATCCCGGCTGTAATTTATCTTTGCCTTCCTCAGATATAACTAATTATTGTCTCTCCGTGTGCTTCTAACACTTCATCCAAGTGTGCTTGTGGGACACTTTAACAGATTATATTAATATCTGGACACACCACTTTAAGGGTCTTATGTCACTTTTTAGGGTCCCCATTGTACAGATGAGACTTAGTCTTAGGGAAATATTAGCTTCTGAGCAAAAAAAAAAAAGTACCTACTTTTACTATGTATAAATTTGCTATCTACTGTCTTCAAAGACTCTAGTGTTAAACCGGTGTGTTTAGCCTGAGTACTTTGCATTATAAGCAGAGGGTTAGGCAATCATTTTGTAAATTCCCTGTATAGCAAACGCCTCTCTTAAGACTGGGAAGAAACCCAATAAGCATGACAAATTCTTAAAATACTGATGACATTTTAGAAATATCCTAGAATTTTTTTAAGTCTTTGAAATATTTGCCATATATATTTAACTTTTTCTTAAGATCTTATCTATGGTAAAAACAAAAACAAATGTATATTCCTATTTATAGATACGTTCCTGTATTTAGAAAAATAAAAAGAATATAATAAAAGATTAATAAAACAAATTCATGAATTCAACAAAGTTTCAGAATTAATATAAATTTGTGGAAATAGTCTGTACATTCCTGAATAACAGAAATATGTCTACCATATATAATTGGAAAATCATTAGGTATATTGAAAAGAAATAAAATCAATCAGCTCCACTTCTGTGTTCATTCTGCTATTTTTATAATATTGAAGAAAAGGAATCGACCAAGTATCAATAAACAGATTATCTGATTTAAAATTATAGTATGTAAGAAACCTGGAATAATACTCAGCCTCATAAATGAATAAAACCTTGTCATTTGTGACAATATACATCCATTACAGTTCATCATATTAAATTATCCACACAGTTAAAAAAAAAGCAAGTACCACAGGATCTTGATCATGTGTGAATTCTAAAACTGTAGGTATCAAATAAGTTGGAAAGTAGAATGCTAGTTACTCAAAGGCTGTGAAGGTTAGAAAATAAGAAAGTTTTACCCTCACACACTAAGTTGCAAGTAGATAGGAATAATAAATCCAGCTCTGATGGACTCATGTACTGTATACCTGAGAAATTAGAAGGAAGCAATATTAAATGTTTTCACTATGAAAGAAATGATAATGATAAGGAACTGAGAGGTGGCTTTACACACTACACACTTTCATCAAAACATCACATCACACAAGTTTTTGTGTCAGTTAAAACAAACTTCACAAAAAATATTAACTTGCAATTTAATTTTTGTCATTATCTTTATGTAGTTGAACAAAGGAGTTGCCATTTAACAAAACAGTTTATGATTACACTATATCGTTCAGCCTTCTCACCCATTCTTCCCCTATCCTTCTTTCCCTCATTTTTCTTAATTTTGTAGGATATAGACTGGATTCTTGATTTCATTTCCCCTCTCTTCTCTTTATTTGTATATGTCTTGCCCCTGGACTCTATCCTACCTATTTTGAGTACCTGCTCCCTGGTGTTTTATTTTGGTGAACTTTTGATTTTGCTTTTCTCAGGAATTACACTACTTTTGGAGTTTGCCAATTAAAGTCATCAGGAGATTTAGAAAAAGATGGAAGATCTAAATAGGATATTTGAAGCCATAGATAGATAAGGCAAAACTCAAGTTATTTTTGTTAACTTTGAAGATTGATTGGTACTACTTGAATGAAGCCTAGCCAATAAAATTACCAGCCTAAGTTGAAACTAGTTCAAAGTATTGAGAAGCACTCGGTTTTTGAAATTATCTTCAGGGATTTGCTAGCAATCTAGTAACTGAATTTAAATGGTCTTTTATGTAAAAAGGTTTGAGTCTAGGATACAAAATATGCACATATTTGTACTGTTTTAAGCTCAGACTGGGATAATTTTGTGCAATATTGTACTAGTTACAGAAACCCCAAGAGAATATAATACTAATTAAATGACTGGTATAGATTTACAAATAAACCCTTTCTAAAGTAGTAAATAATGGTTGTATCAATACCAGATGATGTTTCTAATGTTGAAAATAATACGTTGATTTTGGCCCCTTCTTATCTACCATACATCAAAATATCCAGGCATAATTTGCATCCAGTTTCGAACATATATTTCCTCTCAGAGCTATATTTTGCAACAAAGTGTAGGGTAGCAGTTGGATATAATTTTTCCATAATAGAAATAGCAAAATATCTTTCCTGTTAGCCCATAACCAACAATATTCATATCAAAATGCACCTATTTAATGAAAACTGTGGCTGCTTTTATGCACTTTTATAGTAGTTTGATCATATTTTGGCATAATCAGCTCCAAAGTAAATCTAGTATATGTCTCAATGGAAAGTGTTAAAGCTGAATAAAAAATTGCAGAGATCCAGTTTTCTCCTGCACAATTTTTAAAATGATGCTCAAAATTATACAGAACTATGCTGCTTAGGCACTTCTTTAATGAATCTGAGTGAATGATAGTGCTTTCTTATGAACAAACAGTCACATTGAAACAGTAAAGTGGAAAAGAGGATTCAGAGAATTGCATTATGCTAATCCCAAGGAACTAATTCCTGTGATGTAGTACAAGAACATTCTATATCCCATTCACTTCAAATAAGAAAATAAACTGCAGATACTCTGCTGAAGTCACTGCTACTTCACAGTATATTCAGCAAATCAATGTAATAGGCATTCACTTTTTTTTTTTTGGTCATAGGGGTTATATGGAGGTTGTCAGAGTTTCAAAACTATTAATTTTGCAAAAGAGAAGATAATTTGAATGCATATATAAAAATAAATACATATGTAGATAGATACTGATACATAATTAAGATCTCACCCACAATATGAACTACAGTAATCAGACAAGCATGTATAGTATTGAATTTATTTTAATTTTGCATAGTTTTGTTATTAGACTTCAGTTTAAATATCATGTTACATGGTACACTTAATGAAAAATAAATATAGAAGCATCTGAACACACTTTTTTTGTTTGTTTGTTGGTCGTAGTAGGGCTTGAACTGTGGGCCTGGGCGCTGTCCCTGCGCTCTTCAGCTCAAGGCGAGCGTTCTACCTCTTGAGCCACAACACCACTTCCAGTTTTCTAGTGGTTTATTGGGGATCAGAGTCTCACGGAATTTTCTGCCCTGGCTGTCTTTGAACCACGATCCTCAGACCTCAGCCTCCTGAGTAGCTAGATTACAGGCATGAGCCACTGGCGCCCAGCTTGAACAAATATTTTTATTGCAGGGATTTAGAATGAATGAGAATTCCCATGGAATAAATGTCTTATTTTCCATTTACTATGTGAATACATTTATGGATGTATTCACATGAGGATTTTGATTTTTCATTCATACTCTTACCAAATGTCACAGTTTGCATTTGATGTAATTAATATCAATTGTCTCTGTAAGATTCATGCTCAGTCAATACATCAAATGTGTTTATGTCCTGTTAGTTGTAGCAGAAACACATGGGTTTGATCTAGTTGAAAACCTTTATTAACATGTTTATTGTAAACAATATACTTGATTTCAAGTGGCCTGTATAGTCTAAATATACAAAGAATATTGTAAAAGTTCGTACCAAAGTCTCATCAAATGTGTGTGTGTGTGTGTGTGTGTGTGTGTGTGTGTGTGTGTGCTTTTAGAATTTTCCTGGCAAAATCTTTCAGAAATACATTAGCTGCTAAGCTCAAATAATTCTCTTGAGAGTCTAGCATATTGAAATGATTTGAAAGAGGAAGATTTTGCAAATATACCTGCTTCTTCTCCTAACAATTTTTTTATTATAATGCTATTATGAAACCTATATTATGTTCTAGAATAACCATTAGTGTGTATATAAAAGAGCATATCCTAGAATTAAATGATTTTATTCAAATTTTACTCCATCTAATTTGAAATATAGGACTATGAGTTGGTTACTGATCCTAGCAATATAGCCATGTGTTCAACCATGAAACAAAGATGATAATAAAATCTTTCTAATAAGTTTCTTAAAGTACACAGTTTTCTAAGATTAGAAATGGATAAACTTATATAAATATAAAATTAATATTTATAATTTAACTCCACACTTAATGGTGGAGGCATTTAATGATGTTAAATTTGTTTAAAGAGTATTTGAAAAATTATAGAGAATAGAAACAGGTAGGCAAAGTGTTTGTTAGAGTTCTAGGTTAAATTCAAAACTGTTGATGTCCAACTTGGTCAAAAAAACTATAATATTTGGGTTCTTGTTACAGAAATTACTACATCATTGCTAACCATAATTCCACTAGTTAACAACTTTATTTTTTCTGCTTATGTGGTGCTGAGGAATCGAACCCAGGGCCTCATGCATGCAAGGCAAGCACTCTACCACTAAGCCACCTTCCCAACCCTCGTTAACAGCTTTTTATAGAAGGATGACTGTATCTTCCTAAATAAGCCCATCACTGTATTGAAAAATACTCATTGAGAAAACCTCTTCTACCTATGTATAAGATACATATGTTCCAACAATTGTTCTACTATGATTGTAATATCCGAATACCATTCTTGTCTTACTATATCTAGGCTATTTACATAAGTAAAATAATTTTAAATAAATGAGTTTTCATTGCAAGTCAACTGCAAACTCTTTTGGTAACTAATAATTATGTTAAATAAGTGGTCTCTGTTTTGCCAAGTTTCAAAAGAAATAATAAATTGATGTCATAAAACTTTATGCATTATACTATGCCTCTGAAACTGGAATTAGTACCATGACACATTCAGTCCAATTTCAATGGCTACTTAGCAAATTTAGGCAAATTTCTCATGCACTGAGACTCCTCAGGAAGTTTTAACATCCTCCATTTGCTAAACAGTGAATTTCCTACCAAGTGGGGGCAAGGCTGTATAATTTGGGTAATGTCAGTCTTCCTGAAAAAAATTGTATAATTTATCTCTAACTTTAAAATTAGTCCCTATGCTTTAATAGATGCTTGTCAAATGAGGTTAAAGAGTATTATTTTCTAAATTATCTTCTCAAATATGACTTTAGATGAATTATTGATTTATCCAATTATATCTTAGTAAGATGGAATACAGTCTTATCACTTCTATCCAAAGAATTGATTATCACTATTTGTGAGCAGAATGTAGAAAATTATATCTATTTTTTAGAGGACAGTGAAAATTAGACATTAATTTAAAATTATTTGTTTCAGTTTACAAAAAAATAACATGCAATAGTGCAATAGATATTGCTTAAAAGAGCTACATAAAACACTAAAAAATGACAATGGTATTCTGAGTTTTAACTCTAGATGTGATAAGAAAACAATGATTGGATTTACCATCTAATACAAATGCTTACCTAAACATTTCCACTAATACTTTTGAGAATGTGAACTGAGAAAAGAAAATAAGAAAGAAGAGTCTTGTGAATAGAACCATTAACAGAGAGGCAAAGATTAGTTTTGACTAGTGATGTGAGTCAGAAAAAACATTTCCACTGACAATAAGAAAATTTAGAATACCCTGAATTACCTAAGAACCAGGTATGAAAGAAATTATATGAGTATGACCCATAGTGGAGGAAAATGTAATAAAAATAAATACTTAGTCCACAATCATACATATGATAAAATTATTAGAAATCCACAATTTATAATTAGTAACTGTGTTAAAATATGAACACATGCAAACATGAAATTAATATACAGATGAAAAATAGAATTTCTAAGATGAAGATAAGTGTATTGTATGGTATTTAGAGTATAAGAAAAGTATTTTTCTCTTCTGTGTCAGAAGGCAGTGATATCTTTTACTCTGGAGATGCTGGATTACCTTCTCAGTTTGAGTGTTTTCTTGCCAACAGTCTCACTTCCCCCAGAAGAAGCTTCTAAAGAAGAAGCAACTGAAAACAAAGGCCACAACAAAAGACACTTTCAGGAATTCCCCTACACAAACTATGTGGGATTATGTGTGCATCTTATGGAAGTAAAAACTTCAGGTAAAACCAACGTTTTTGATCAAAATCTGATAAAAAAAAATCCTGAAGAAAAGGTCCCAAGATTCCAGCATACAGAACTTTTTGGTTTGTTTTGTTTTCTTGTTTTTTTTTTCATTTTATTTATTTATTTTTTTATTGTGAACATACTGTACAAAGGGGTTACAATTACATTGGCAAGATAATGAGTACATTTTTTATCAAGCATTGCATCCTCCTCCTTTGTTTCCCCTTCCCATCCTTCCCATCCCATTCTCCCTCCCCACCCAAACCTCCCCGCCACCCCCTCCCACCAAAGTTGTAAAGTTCGTTTTCAACATAACGACTTGCACATCTCATTGCTGCAATGGGTCCACCTGTATCCCTATTTAAACGATTTGTTTTTCCCCTTCTCCTCCACAAATTATACGGACATCAAATACAATGAAAGCTGGGGTTATACTGTGGGGGAGGGACATACAAAGCAACAAAGAAATAATCTTATAAATGTGTTAGAAACAATTGCATGAAAGAAAAAAAAAAACATTTGAATACATATCTTAGGGTTAATTTCCCTAATATCACCTTACCTGACCTTTTCTGCTTGACTCAGACATATACTAGATATTACAAATAAGGGAAACCTGGGACCTACGTTTTTTTGGCCTGGCTTACTTCACTTAATATAATTTTTTCCAAGCCTTTCCATTTCCTAACAAATGGGGCAATGTCATTCTTTCTGATGGAGGCATAGAATTCTATTGTGTATATATACCACATTATCTTGATCTGTTCATCTACTGAGGGGCATCTGGGTTGGTTCCATATCTTAGCTGTAGTAAAGAATGCTGCAATAATAAACATAGTCATGCTGGTAGCTTTACTGTGTGCTTGTTTGATTTCAACTGGTAAATGTGTGTTAATTTATTGTCTAAAAAATAACTAATAAAACTGGTAGACTTCATATACTTTGAAACAGACAGAAAACCTGTTGTATTTTTTACTTTCTGATTTTGTAGCAAACAAATGCATCTTTCTCTTTATGTAAAAATGTCTATCTTTGAATGCCTAGTTGCATGAATGTCATTTTAGATAGGAATTGGGATTCTGAGATTTAATTGTGCTCAGGGGTCTAAAGTAGGAGTTTGTCCTAGAATAGCTGATTAGGCAATTGCAAGGGTCCTTGAGAGGGAAAACATGAAGGAAGAGTCGAAAAAAGCAGATGACTCTGCAAGGAGTTATTTCCTCCTTGCAAGACACCTGTGAGCCAAGGACTGGGTATTGGCTTCACTAAGTGGAAAATAACAAAATAAATACATTGAGTTGTCTGCCAGAGCCTACAGCAGATATGTTGTGTTACGGTAACCATTATTTGTGCCCACTGACATCCAATTTGTATTTTTTACTTTTAGCATTATAAGATAATGAGTTTGTAGTGTTTTAAGTCACACAATTTGTGGTCATGAGTTACTATAGTGATAAAATGCTAATGTAAATTCTATTATCAAAAATATCTACTCCTTCCATATCTCTCATGCAGTTATACTTCCTCCGGCTTTATCTTTCATAGATTCTTAGGGAACCCAAATGTTTACATTAGGAACATTATAGACACAATTCTTGACACACCATTTTCTACACTTTCTTTTTTTGTATATAGTTATATTTTAAAGATACTGTACAGAGGGGTTACAGTTACATGACTAAGGTAATGAGTACATTTCCTACTGAGCTTTGTTACCTCCTCCTTTGTTTTTCTCCTACCATCCCTTCCCTCCCTGCTTCCCCAACTCCTCCCTCCCTCCTTTTCAACCTAGTGTCTCATACATCTCAATGTTGCATGGGTCAACCTGTGTCCTTATTTCAGAATATTTCCCTTCCCCTCCCCAATTAGAAAAATGTATATACAAGAGGCAGGGCATTATAATCTAATACAGTGAAAACAGGGGTTATATCACGGGGGAAGAACATACAAAAGAAACAAAACAATCACATATTACACTATGAGTACATTAAAAACAACAACAAAAAAGAAAAAAAACAAAAAAACCCAATTGTGTCCCTATCTTCAGGTTCATTTCACTTAAAAAACATCTTTTATAGTCATATGTATATAGCTTTTTATATTTTTTGACTTATTGCAAATGATGGAAAACATGGGATCTATGTTTCTTTGGGTCTGGCTTACTTTACTTAAAATAATTTTTCCATATATATAGAGAGACAGACAGACAGACAGACAGAGACAGAGATGGGGGGGAGAAAGAGAGAGAGAGAGAGGGAAGGAGGGAGGGAGAGGGAGAGGGAGAGGGAGAGGGAGAGGGAGACTATCTTTCTATGTGTAGTTCTATTTCTCTGGCATTTCTCAGAGTATTACCTAAAACACTCATTTCCTGATCTAGAGCTTGAAACTTAGAGTGTGAGTGCTGTCTCTGAGCATTTTTGCTAGTGTTCTACCACTTGAGCCACAGCTCTACTTCAAGCTTCTTGCTGGTTAATTGGGAGATAAGAGTGTCGCAGACTTATATCATAGACCTAGAGTTCCAGATTGGCACATTTTGCAAAAAAATTTAAAATGCAACCTGCATGTCTAAAAGCAAAGATATATTTTAGTTCACAAACTTATTGACACATTTTATTTCATAGGTAATATGTATTGAGATGTTGATCCTTAAAGTAGTTACTTAATTCAGAAACGTGCCTCCATGTTTTTATTTTCATTGGTACTGCAAACATAATATCTATTGGCATTTTGTTCTGTGTATTTTAGTGCTACTGCCTACTAATTTATAAATCATATGCATTAAAATTAGCTACTAAGCATTCAGGGTAATCTTTTATGTTTGTAAGTTTTAGGGAAACATCTGTCCCTTTTAAAATACTTAATACTCCTTTAGAAATTGTTGTTTTGTTTCTTTAAGATTTTTTTTCTTGAGAAAATGTATAAGAAACCACGAGAAAAAGAAAATAAAATGCCATGTTATTCTGATTTACTCTTTTTAGGTGACTGGGAGTAAAGTTTGCTTATTTTAATATTATTTTTTAAACCAAAGATGTTCTAGCCATCATTATTTATTTATTTTCTTTAGCTATGTGATATTTAACCTTAAACTTAGCCTGTTCAGGAATGTGCCACCTTTATAGATGATGCAGTCTTTTCTAGATGATCAAGTATAATTTTCCTCAATTGAAAACCTTAGCTTTCATTGTTTAGGGAGGTAACTGCCTTCAAAATTATCGTCAGTGAACTCCTTACTTGCTGGAAGTGATCATTTTTTTCTTGACTTACTTTTACCCTGGTTATACCTCTCAACTTTGCCCCAACCAAGAAATGAGGCCTCTGTGGTCAGTGACTCTGCTATACTTTTTTATATATTTATGAAATGATATTTCTGACAGGTTCTTAGTCTGATTTAGCTTTAGAGCACTGAGTTCTTAGTCTGACACATGAAGTAACTAATGACTGGATTAAGGGTGCACATCCTTCTTCCATTTTGTATTTATTTCTGCTCAAGCCATTTTCTTTCTAGTTACTCTACAGTTTACTTGGCTTCCAAGAGAGGTTAGACTGAATTTTTGACAAGGAATTGAAACTAATACTATAGCAAAGCATAACCTTGTAGGAAAAATTATTTCCAAGTAGGACAGTTATGCATATTGATGAAACTGCATTCTGGAATAAGAGGAAACATTTATGAGAACTGGGTTGACCTCCTACAGTGTTATGGTAATAACAACTTCTCTAAAACCCTGGAGAACTAGGATTGAGTTAATGATTGAACATTCCATAAAAATAACTAGGACTGTTTAGGCATAACTTTTTCTCTTACCTCTAATTCTTTCCCTGTTTAAACTCATTGTTTAGGTCTGTTACCTGATGATGGTTGTTTTATTCAGTGTATTAAGAGTATAGGAAGACCTGACATACTCCTTTTCTAATAGACATTTCTATGTACTCACTATATTTCAAAAATTGCCTGAATTATTCTCTTGCAGGAAGGACACTGGATCCAGGTTTACAGCTGCAGAGACTGTCGCAAATGTGATTAACTATTCATTATTACCTGAGTTATAGATGGATACATAGATACATCCATCCATCCATACATACATACATACATACATAGGTATTTAGGTAGACAAAAGACATAAAAATAAAACATAGTGTGCTTAATAATCTGATATTATCTTGATAACAAAAAGCAGTGAGGAATGTAGTTTGAAGTAGCTGATGAATAATTATTAAGTTGCCATATTTCTCAACTGATCATGACAGAAACACAATCATATTCACACATGCATCTATGAACAAACAATTATACAATAATATTTTGAATATCTTGAATATTTGACATACTTCATAATTTAAATAATATTTTGCCAAATATCTGCATAGTTTCTTGGTGTTGCATTCCTTTATAGACAGATTAGCTATCCCTAAAGAAAATGAAATGGTAAGATTCTAATTCTTTTACTTATTGTCATGACATGTCGGACTCTTTGGAGGAAAATTTGTCTTACTAACTTACTTGGAGATAGCATTACTTATAAAGAATGACAGCTTTGATCAGAAAACAGTGTTTATCTCAAATTAGTTCTATTTGTGTTAAGGGAATCTTATATAAGTTAAGAAAAGGAATTATGCCTCTTTTGATTTGATCATTAACTGTCTATTGATAAGTTCTATGTTCATAAATTCAGTTCTTTATTCAAAATGATGAATATCTTGATAAATAGATGGTAGAAGATAATTAGTGGTATTGCACCATGATAAACACAAAATTTTGGTCACTATCACCTAAACACCCACTAGTTTCAAAGTCTAAAATCAAAACTAAAATTTAAAATTTGTGTTTTAAGCAGAGTTGTATTACGAAAACATAACTAAACAAGAATTTTCTCCCAACTCAAGAATCTCTCCTTGTGTATAGTGGAAAAATGAAGTGGTCTTTAAGTTTTAAATAATAAAATTGTATCCTTGAAGGTTTCTAATAAGAGATCAAAAAAGAGAAAATACACCATAGTGGGACAAGGAAAGGGGTAACGTGATCAACAAGTAATGTACTCATTGCCTTACTCATGTAACTGTAACCCCTCTGCACAGCATCTTAACAATAAAATAAAATTTAAAAAGAGAGAACAAATAATCAATTATATATATATATATGTTTCATACTAAGTAAAACCTAGAATTGAAAGAAAATTCTAATACCATTTTTAATATAGTTTCAGGTTCATCATGTTAAGAGCAGACTACAATGCCTGTAATGTACAAAATAAGTATATACATTTTGTTTTATTTTATTTTGTAATTTTCCCAAAGTAAATGGATTTAAATGGATTTTGTGGAGAGTAGAGTATCAGATTTGAGTTCCCCTTCCCCTCCCCTCCTCTTCCTCCTCCTCCTCCCCCCTTCTTTCCCCTTCTCCTCCCCCCACCCCCTCCCCCTCCTCCTCCTCCTCCTTCTTCTTTTTCCTCAGTCCTGGGGCTTGAACTCAGTGTCTGTGCATTGTGCTATCCCTAAGCTTTCTAGTACAAGTCTATTGCTATACCAGTTTGAAAAAACACCACTACTTCTGGCATTTTTCTGAATAGTTTTTTGGAGATCAGAAAGCTCAGGCACAGGGTCTAGGCCCTTAGTTCAAACCTATACACGAATACACACACACACACACACACACACACACACACAGACTCACAAACCCAAAACTGATAACCTGTCTAAGGATGAACATAGTTTGTATTTGATGAATTGATATTCTATTTTCACTGCTCGTAGCAGCCTTGGTTACTTACATTCACCTTTATTTCAAAGCTATTTTTTTAAAAAAAAGAAAGAAAACCTTTTGCAATACTGAGGTCTTACTTCACTGATCTTTGAAATGGCTATTGGTTCTCTAAAGTAAATATTTCCTGAAATTGAACCCATTTTAAGAATAAGTAACACAAGGTGGACATCAGGACTGGCAAGAAGTTTTGCCATTTTTGGTCTTCTCTGTAACTACCCTCACAGACTACTATTCAATTGTTCAGTAAGCAACATGATGATGGTTTTGAGGGTTGCATACATTTTAATTAGAAAAACAAAGATCTATAATGTAAGACTTTTTTGAATTTGCAAGTAAAAAGTTTGAGCTTTCCTTGTCTCTTTAATGGACCATGGGAAGCTATTAGAGGATAGTTAGGATATCTGTCAAGGGAAAACCTTCAGAAACCTCAATACTGTGATCATTTAATTAAGAAAAGGCACTTTAATTCATGAAAAGAAATCAAGTATAAGAATCACCAAAATGTATTTCTTAGCTAAGCTTATCTGAATGTAATATATATGCATATATATATATATCCTTATCAATCCAGTAATAAGAGAGTTGTCAAATGTTTCCATGCTCTAATAATGAGAGCATTGAAAATATTGTTCATTTAAACTGTTTCTTGCTTTCTTTGATGTATGATCTGGTCCATTTTTAAGAATGCCTGATGACTGACATCACCAGCAGTGGTTAACTAAACAGAGAGCTGGCCTGGAGAAAAGAACAAAATAAACATAATTTTGTCTATTAAGTATATATGATCGAAGGTGGCATTTTACCAACATAGTATCATTGCCAGATAAATAGGTATACAAGTAAATTGAATGTGATCTGAAATTAGGGAGGAAAAGAGAACTTACAGCTTTGATTTCAGTAGACAGAATAATATTGGTGATAAAATTACTTATGAAAACCATTGTTTTACTGTTGAAAGCTTAGAAAGCTTTCAGAAAACTGTGTCTTTATTATTCTATAATAAATATACATTTGGAATTCAAATAGTTTGGTGTTAATACTTTAACTTCTTTTGTTTATTCTTCTGTAAAGTAGCAAAAGCTAATATAAGATCAAAACATTTAGCAATAGCATATCTATATGTGTCTATTTGAATAGGTTATATTCCCATATCAATTCAGAGCACTAACATGACATCTTAGATAAAGAAAATAAACTTCAACAACTAGAATTTATTTTCAACAGTAGAAAATTTATAAAATAATTTACAATGTAGCATATAGTTAATTTTCTACATTTGTTCATTATGATCTACACTAATGATCTGAGATAGCATCCTACTGCTATATTTAATTGCAACTTTAAAGATCATTTTCAAAGTTGCTAAATAAATAAAGAATCCAGTTCTTCATCGCATCACACCTTTACTCCAACTCAGCCCCTTTCCCCAAATGTCTCAAACAAATATAAATCTAATACTGGCATTATATTTCCTAAGCCCTTTACTGGAAAAGAATTCTTCAATATTTTCACTTCTAAGTTAATTTTTGCAACCTTACATGTGAAAGATATTGGTTCTATTTTGCACTTCAGTGACAAGCACTATGACCTAACAGGTCTTTGCCTCTCCAATTTCTAAGATTAAACCAAATTGTAAGGACAAGTTATTTGTGCAGAAACACTTACACTAATGAAAGAAGCATGTATTGAACCCTGGATTTTCAGAGTGCAATTCCTAAGGGAGTCCATGCCAACCTTTTATCTCTAGTACCTTCTTTTTGATTTTTTTTTTTAGGCTACTCAGCTTTTCTTAAGTCAAGTGCTTGAATTCCACTCCCCCTCTTTTCTCTGCCCTTCAAGAGTCCTCATCATCTTAATTGCGGTGAGGTATTTGACTTACCCAACTCAGAAATCTTTCGTTAGCTCCTTTTCTGTTGTTTTTTTTATGCTAAATTCTAACCTGGGTTCAGAATACTTTACAGTTATCTGATTAAAATCCTGTGAAACTAAACACAAGGGAGAGAATAGAATATAAAACAAGCTACATAACCTAAAGGAGATCAATTTAAATCTGTTTTTAAGCTTATTAATAATGTGGGCTTTGCCTTCTTCCTGCATGAATGTATCTTTAGGGATTTGCAGCAATAGGCCGGCAGGAATGTTTCTGTTTGATATGATTGCTCTTCCTGAACCTCAGTCTTCCATCTAGAAGACCTCAGACCTTCAGTAGCTATCAATTCACTTCCTTCAATCCCCTTCGGTTTTTCGGCGTTCACTAAGATTTAAAACTTGTTCCTCATTGTTTCAGGAAGTCAGTGCTAACCCAGACAAAAGAAAAAAGAAAAGAAAAATTATCTCTCACACTGTTCAGGTCATAATTCTTAACTTAGCAATTGAAAGTTCACAAATTTTGTTTAAATAATTTACATTTCCCTCTAAATTATTTTTTCACATGAATTATAAGAAACTAAATCTGAGTATAAATCAAAACAACTTCACCATTTTCCCACTTTCTTAATACCAAGTACATAATGTCTTCTCAATTTTAAACAAAGCTGATCCCATGGTTTCCCTTATTTGCAATAACTGGGACAAGTAGAAACTATGTATGTATGACTATATAAGATGATGCTAAATGGAATGAATCCCAAGATAGGAACACTGAAGTTTTATTCGTCTTGCTGTTATTTTTAACATACTTATAATGTACAGTGTGTTTTTTTTTGTTGTTGTTTCTTTGTATGCATTTCTCCCAATGACATAACCCCTGTTGTCACTATGTTTGATTCTGGTGCCCTCAATCTTGTATATACATTTTTCTAATTTGGGCTGGGGAAGGGAAATAACAAAATGCTGAAATAAGGATACAAGTTGACCCATTTTAACAACGAGACATACAAGACACTATGTTGAAAATGAACTTTACAATTTCAGGTAGGAGGGAGGGAGGAGTTGGGAAGGTAGGGAGGGAAGGGATAGTAGGGGAAAAACAAAGGGGGGAGTAACTGCTCTATAGGAAATGTACTCATTGCCTTACTCATGTAACTGTAACCCTTATATACAGTATCTTTACAATAAAAATATATATTAAATTAAAAATCATACCTTAATGTTAAATGGAAGTATTGCTATAATGTAGATATTTGAATACAACTTCTGTAAAAGGAAGTAGTTGCTAGCAAAACAAAATGAATAAAGTATTCAAAAAGGTAGCTTGTAATACTATCGCATAGAGTGTACTACTTCGTACCTAACAACAAACAGGGCTAACTTGTGTAGCTCACAATCAGTTACATCATGAGCTAATCAGTATAGCCATTTCTAAGACAGTTTTCAATTATCTCCCCAAACGACAGAAATGTTCATAATACAGAAAATCTACCCAGGCAGTGGTGGCTCAAACCTGTAATCCTAGCTCCTCAGGAGGCTGAGTTCTGAGGATCATGGTTCAAAGCCAGCCAGGGCAGGAAAGTTCATCACTCTTATGCCCAATTTACCATCAGAAAACCGGAAGTGGCACTTTGGTTAAAAAGGTACAGCAAACTCCTTAACCTGAAGAGCTCAGGGTCAGCGCCCAGGCCCAGTGTTCAAGCCCCACAAACAACCAAAAAAAAAAATGTGTACATTGTGATGTAAAATAAATTCTTAGAGTTATACAATATGAAACTACTGTCATCAGATGCAAAAAAGAGTTTATGATGTTTGTGTATATGTCTTTGCTCCCCGCTCCCTCATTACTCTGGATTTAATATTTGAAGGTGCATGTACAAGTTAGCAACACTTATTAAGACATATGCCAGAGTATGTCTAAGATTCATGGGAACTATTGCATATCTATGCTGTCATGTAATAATTAGGCAAAGTCATAACACATTCACTATTAAATCTCACCCTCAAACCCAAGCAAAGGGTATAAACATTTTTAAAAGAAACATAATCCCTACTGTTTCTGTTGTAGTTGTTGTTTAACTTTCATGAGTTGGCTCATCTCAGATGAAAAGTATTCTGGGCACCCAAGGTCAATTCTTCATTTCCATTTCTCCTACACAACTTAATTCTATCCTTAATAAAATAAGCAGAACTACTTCTAGCCTTCTATAGTCACCTTGTTATTATTTTTCAAAGGAGCTGTCAGAACTTTAGTAGTTTTAACTTTTGCTCTTAGTTTAATTTAGCTTTGTATCCCACCAAATATCTAAAATTTCTCACTATTATAACAAACATATGTAACAAAATGTTAAAAATAACATTTGTATTACAAATTTTCATTGTGTATATATATATATAATACATTATTACCAAATAAATGTGTGTCTACAGAAGGTTTTATTTACTTTATACCAAATCATTTAAGACTTCTAGAGTACATCTACTTCATTGATATTAATATTTGAATATAAGATTGTATCACCTGGCTGAGTAAAAAGTAATCCAAGAGGTGTGAAAAATTAATAACAAGAATGGACAACATAATAATGTTTAATACAGGTATTTGCCCATCTCATTTTTTACATGTTTAATAATTTAAAAGTATTTAAAGCATTTTAATGGTATAATCAGATGCCAATGAATATACAAATTTCTAAGCCAAGGATATTAAAATGCCATGAACTGGAAGCCAAATGTAGTACAATGGAGCTGATCTTTCATATCTTGTCTTGTATATATTATATGTCTATTCCACTGCCAAAATCATTGGCCTGAAGTTGAACTTCTAGTTACTTATAAAAGATGGTAAATATTAACTTGGATATATATTTGTCATAATAAAACATTCTTTGAATTGAAAATACAATCTTTTGAAGGGTCTCAAGTTAGCCCAAATGAAGTAATATAATTATTTATCAGTTATTGTTAACTAGTATTTATCAATTATTGATATAACTTATCAGAAATCACCATAACCTTGTGAGATTTTTTTAGTTTTATTTTCTTCTTATTGTCATAATTCAACATTGATAAACTACAATAGGACTACATTAAGAAATATAAATATTTTATAATTATTTAACATTGTAAGACTATATTTTGTGAAGATGGAAATACATACCAATATGAAGTACAATTAGGATCATTTTTTAATTAATATATTTTGTAATCACTCATAAGGCAATAATATTATTTGATCCATTTTTAAAAATAAAGAAATTCAATCATTATATTTGCATTTACTTTTAATCTACAACCTATGGTGAATATCTAATCTAAGTAGCACCAGCATGAGGTAACTTTAATATGTAACTGTAGCACTCTCCTCTTTTTCCTTCATTGAGTAACTAAAGATCATACATAATGCAATAGTAAGATTGCTAAGAGCAGGATTAATCAAGTTAAAGTTTCAGAATATTGGCTGTCAATTTGCTTTAACAGTTTTATTATAGAGAAGGTCTTCAATTTGGTGACTCTAATTTAAAATGAAAACAAACTGTTGCCTTGTTATATGTTTAAATTAGGCATGCTATTTTGGCCTTGACACATCCCAAATAAGCACATTATTCAACAGCAGCATAACGTGTCTATGTCTCAGAACTACTGGAGCTGAGTGTCCTCTGCAGACATTGAACACAATTACCAGATGAGTGGAAAAGGTGATTACTTTTCACTGACTTGAAAGGGCATATGCAATAATTAAAAAATCTTCACAAAAACTGACTTTGCCCTTTTGAACCCAGCTTGAAAGAATGATGACTAAGGCTCTCTAATGGAATTGCATTTGGACACCCTTGGCTGGACCTTAAATATGTTGCATCTTCCTATGTACCTAAACAAAATTTTGTCACTCAATGATCTTTTTCCAATATAAACATTTTTATGCATTTTATATAAAGATTATTATTAGCTAAATCTGAATTCTTTAAATTTGCAAATTTACTATTTGTTCATAGATGTAAATGAGATATTAGTCAGTCTCCACCAGCTCTTAATGTTATTCATTGTTGTACACTAGAGGGAATCAAATTCAGTACTATATTCATAGGTGTTTAAGCCCAAGAAGTAGTAATATTGAATCAAGTTTATTTGACTGCTAAATGATTTCTTAATAGTGTATATGAAAACTCTCTTCTTTTATAGGGACTATTTGGCTAAAAACAGTAACTGAGTATTATCATGGATAACTATTTAAAGATAGTTTAGAACAAGTACTACTGGTTACATTTCTATTGTATAATGATTCAGAAAGATTCTACAGTTATAAGGTATGAATGATCTCTGTGTCTTTAGATATGTTAAACTAATTGAATATTCCTAAATCTCTTATACAGCAAGCATTTTGTAAGTGCCTAATTACCTGATAATATCAAAAGCTCTAAGTTTGTAGAAATATTATTGAATTCCTCTCCTATAATAGCAGAAGTTGCTCCATAGAAATGTCAGACCGAAGAATAACAGAAAAGCATCTCAATTCAGGCCCAGAACTACAGCCATCAGTGAAAGAGACACGAAGATGTGAGTGTGAGTTCAGCCTGAATTATGCAAAGTTCCTCTCTCTCAAAAAGAAATATAAAACAGAACCAAGCAAAATAAGAAAATCAAAACAAAATACAAAAAGAAAAGTGAACTACAAAAAGAAATACAAAACAGAACTGAGCAAAATAAGAAAATAGTATAATAATAGTATAATAATATATATATGTGTGTATATATATATATATATATATACATATATAGCCTTGATTTTCAAGTGTAAAGAAATGATGGGTTCTAGGAACTAAAATCAGATTAAAGTAAAAAACACCCTAGCAGGCTGTACTCTCACCTATATGGATCGTCTTACTTCCTTTTTCCTTATTGAAACACGTTTAGGAATATTCTTAAATCACATATGTGCATGCCAGACTATAGTTTTTTTTTTTTAACCTACCACAATAAAAGGCATGACTTGTTATGTATCAGGTAGAAAAATAATTGAAGAATTGATCCTAATGATGTTATATGAATCCTGAACCCAAAAACACAAAGGAAAAGGGACAGTTACCTCAAACTGAGGCAGCTGATACATACTCTGAGTTCATGAATCCATTTCCTCTACTTTTACTAATAGAGAGTCTGCCATTTTTGCGACTGCTCTGCACCATTGCTACAGAATCCAGATTCTGCCTTCCAATTAATGTGGCTGGAATCTGTGGTCCATTGCTACAGAATCCAGATTCTGCCTTCCAATTAATGTGGCTGGAATCTGTGGTCCATTGCAGTCACCTGCACTCTCCTTATTTGATATTGCCACTGCTGAGGATGTCACAGAATCAGAGAAATGTGACCTTTCCTCTCCTCGGCCTTTCAATCTCTCACTTGTGCCACCCAGTGGTTGCAGATTTTATATACATATATTAATTTATTTTTAATTTAGAATACTTTGCTTTTATATCTTCATGCTCAGAATTTTTTTTTATTTTTGTCACTTCTTTTTTTTATTGACTTTAAGAACCTGTGCAAAGGAATGACCATTTAACAAAGCACACTTCCTGACTCAACCCTTCCTTTACTGTTGTTTATGTTGTAGTATATACCCACTTTCTCCTTTTCCTGTGTCTATTGCTTTCCCTTTGGCTACATTCCCTCTCCCTTTTGCAAATGAGTATTTACTTTTTAATATATTATTTTTAAATAGACAGAAACATTCACTTTATAAACATTCACTTTATATGTGTGAAGGAGAGCGCCAATAAATTACATTAAGCATATTATAAACAAATAAAACCTTATAGAAAAGATGGAATTGTCACAAATGTATATTAACTCAGGAGGAACAATAAACTTTTATGCTCATGAGAATTTTGAACTTTTTTAAATCTGATATTAATCTGGTATTGATTTAATCTGGTATTGATTTTTTTAATCTGGTATTAAAACTTCTATTTCCCAGAGAACTGTGTCCCTAAATGTCACTGGAAATATCAGGTCAATATCATATCCTAACATGACACTCTCTGAACATTTTCTTTCCTCATTCTACAAGGATGTTCTCTTAAATTATATATGAAAATATTTGGGTAGTTTAAAGCTGTGTAGAAATGGTATATTTCAATACATTACTAGAAATAATTCTGAATATTACATATTACATTTTGCATATATATGTTATATTATCTACATTATATATTATCATTTCAATATGGCATATTACAGAAACAATCACTGAGAATTATTATTCCTTCATGTACAGACATAATTTCTAGAGAAAACATTTTAAAGACAATCATAGTAATTTTAAGATTTCATAAGATTGCATTAAATCAGTATTTTAAATTTCAAATTATAAGAAAACCTAATAAATACATGTTTTTCTTGTCATAGAAAAAAGCTTATTCTATACATGGATTTCAGAGAGTATTTTAGGTTTGATACACTGTAATGTCAGAAGACAGCTCTGCATTCATAAAATACCTGTAAATTTTGACAAAAGAATCTGCTGAATTTTCAATAAAACTACGAATTGATGTTTAAAAAAGTAGAAGAAATGATTTATGTTAGGAAACACTAGAACGAGATAGCTATAGTTGTCACAGGATTTTGAAGTATCATAATGCAAACTCTAAATTTGTTTTGTTGTAGTTTATCTGGCTGATTTTCCACATTTCAGCATCCTGCATACTGAGGATTACTGGTCTTGGTCACTGGTGCTTGGCAAGCACATGGGCCGGCTTGTGTGTGTGTGTGTGTGTGTGTGTGTGTGTGTGTGTGTAAGACAGAGAGAGTGAGAGACAGAGACAGAGACAGAGACAGACAAAAACAGAGACAGAGAAACAGAGAGATTGAGACAGAGACAGAGACAAACAGAGACAGAGAGACAGAGAGACCGAGAGAGACAGAGAGGGGGGGTAGGGAGAGGGAGAAGGAGAAGGAGAAAGAGGAGAGGCAGAGGGAGAGAGGGAGTAGTTGGTACTAGGGACGGAATCCTTGGTCTGGAAGCTGTCCCTGGTCCCCTGGGCTCCTTCTGCTGGACTAGCACTATTCCACTAGCATCACAGCACCACGTCTAACTTTTCCTATGATTAATCTGAGACAGGAGTCACATGGATTTCCTGCTTAGGCTGGCTTTGAACTGGCATCCTCATATCTCCGCCTCCTGAGGAGCTAGGATTATAGGCATGAGCTACTGTCACCCAGATTTTACTATATATTTTTAATGATGGGAAGATAATCAAATATTGTATGTTTGTTTTATTTAAAATAGCTTTGTTATTTTGCTTTTTTGCACAAAGTTCACTAACATGATTCCTTTCATATTTATCATTTTATCATGATTAATACACACTTCTATTACTGAGGAAAAAGAAAAAAAATTGTTTGAATGGGTGAAAAATTATTTAGAGATATTATAAGGAGATAAAAAGAGTATAGAAATCTGAAAGAAGAGAATTAAATGTTGATGATCGATTTGCCTCTGATCAACTGTATTTTAAGCTGAGGAATATAGAGAAATATACTCAGATTAAATCACAAATATGGCATAAGTTAGTAATTTTAAATAATTTTGTACATTTAAAAATAAATAACATGATTGTAAAATAAGTCATTTATGAGATATTGAAGCTAATATATCTATTAACTAAAATTATTAAAATAATAATGACATATTTTAAAGACATTCAGTAGATTTGTTGAAGATGATTATTATATTTAATAGCAGGTTAAGGGTAATTACTAAAATTTATGGGTTTAGACAACTGGCTGTGCTTTCATTCCATATATGGACTTTATCATGGAAACATGCAGAATGAATTCTAAAAGGTATTTTGTTGTTGTTATTGTTGTTACTCAGTTTTCAAATCAAGACTTCATGCTTGCTAAGTGTGCTTATGCAGCTGGAGCTTTACCACCTGTGAGTACCTCCAGCTATGTTTTTTGTTATGTTGAAGACTTAATCTCTAGGGCTTTTCTACCTAGGCTAGCCATAAATTAAGATCCTCTGGTTCTCAGTCTTCTTAATAGGACTATAGGTGAAACCCACTGGCACTCAACGTCTTTTTTATTTTCTTTTTATCAAATTAATTACAAGTAAATAAAAAAAAGAAAACTAAAAAGATATGATGAGTTCTAGAGTATTATTATAACAATCTTACCTGTAAGAATATATGATTTTTTATCACAGTTAAAAATGTGTGAAAAATATGTTCTTTAAAACAATTGGAAGCTTTAATTATCTAATGTATTCATCTCCTTCACTAATTTCAACAAGTTTAAACTACACTTTCAACCTTCCTAAATTAAATAGATGACAATTTATAATGTTCAATCTAAAAGAATTATAGTATATAATGACTCACTAAACAAGGTGAATAAATTTTGAACAAATACTAGTTGCAAAATAAAACAAATGCAAAAAAACAATACTCATTATCTCACAAAATTACAGCCAAATAAAGCATAAACTTAGAGTAAAATTATTCTTTCTAATTGATCAAGAGAGTTCTCCACTATTCTGGAGAAAGAAGTTCTAGTTTGACTTCTATGTTTTATTTATAAGCAGAATAAAGTGTATTAAAAAATGAATTAGATGCTAAGTGCAAAATCTTCCAACATAGATATAAAATAAATCATGAACATGATATTTAGCCTAGCATAGTCCTATCACCTACAAAGGTTTCAAATTATGAGACAAATTCTTTAAAGGATATATATATATAGAAAATATGATGAAGAGAAAACAATCAAACATACAAGGTTGCCTAGAATAAAATTAAAATTAATGACCAAAAGATCTTGTCATATATTACTAAAACCAAATGTAGCAATGCAAATCTATGCCACAATGGTAAGAATCTATAACTTCTGAAAGAAGTAAGAAATTTTCATCTTTACATTGATAAATATTTATAGATTGTGTTTGTGAAAGGGAGAAAAGTATACCATTTAGAGAATAAAATCAATTTACGTTAATGATTCTTATATAATTTTGAATTAATTTGAAGGACATTTAGTAGTCAACAGAAAAATGAGAGCTGATTTTTTTGAAATAATAACACCCATTGCAACAATGAGATGTACAAGTCGTTATGTCGAAAACGAACTTTACAACTTTGGTGGGGGGGGAGAATAATTGGGTGGGGGGGGGCGGGGG
>NW_012267217.1:10034006-10052018 GCF_000151885.1 Dipodomys ordii
ACACACACACACACACACACACACACACACACACACACACACAATGTCTCCAAAGTTCTTGAACACACATTTTTCAAAAACACTAAAATGGTGACCAAGAGTATAAAAAGCTATTCATCATCACCTATTATTTCAAAAATATTAACCAAAATTATGACATAAAACTTTATAGTACTCATTATCAAAAAGAAAATGATTAGCAAATATTGGTGAAGATTCGTAGAAAAGAGAACTTTGATACTCTGTGGTGAGAAAGTAAATCCATATAGTCATTATGGGAAATAATACAAAAATCCATAAAATATTACAAAATGGAAATACCATTGTATTTATCAACCCTTCTTAGTATATAGCCCAGAAAATGAAACAACTTATTATACAAATACATACTCTTAGATTCACTTAAGCATCAATCACAGTAATAAACATATGGACAAATGTTTGTTCACAGATCAATGAATAACGATGCTGTTTGTATGTGTGCCTGTGATTGTGTGTAATTGATTACTATTCAGCCTTAAAAATATGGAAATCATGCCTTTTGTGGTTACATGGGTAAAAGTGGAAAACATTATGCTAAGTGACATAAGCCACGTATAAAACTAAAAAATGCAGTATATCATTATTTCATGTGAACTTATAAAAATAAAAATACAATACACAGAGAGAACAGAACTTAAAAGAATCTACCTAGCCTTCCAGCACAGGAATAATGAAAAGAGAATAGGCATTAAATTTTAATGAAACAGGCAGCAGGAGGAAAGAATAAGTCCTTGGTAGTGTTTTGCTCTTTTGAGAATTAGAAAAAAAATTGTAGCTTTTTATATAATACTTGAGGATACCAATATATTAATTATGATAAAAATGCTAGTATATTTCTATAGAATAATCTGAAACTGAAAGAACACATTTGAAACTGGACATAAAATTCAAGTGGTAGATCATCTGCATAGTGAGCTGTTTTGACCCTTAGTTCAATTCCTAGTATCATCCCCCCCAAAAAACACATCTCCAATAACTTAGCAGAACAAAATACTAAATTTTAAATACCTGTTACAAAAGTCATTTTTAGGATAATCTATCAGAGAAATTAGTTACAGAATGTAGAAATGCTTTTGAAAGTATTAGTTGTTCATAAGTAATATTTCCATTCAACATTTTTTAATAAAAGTAGTATGTGAAGTGGGAAATATAAATTATATAGGAAAATGAACTATATCTGGTATTCTGTCATTCAAATAATTCATGTTCTATAACACATATTCCATATATAATGCTCTTTTAATCCTTATATTACACTTAAAGCAAGAGTTATAATTATTCCTACTATGCAATTAAAAAAATACATGGCATAAATAAGTAATCCCAAAAAAAGTAAGCAAATATTTACCGAAGAATCCAAGAACGAAATCTATGTTGTTTATTTTAATCACAATATAGTGCTGTTTTATGTGTACTTATCTATGTTGCCTGGCCTCCAAATTTTCTTATCTACACCCTTTTTTTTTTTCTTGTTGTGGGGCCTGAACTCTGGGCCTGGCGCTGTCCCTCAGCTCTTCAGCTCAAGGGTAGTGCTCTACCACCAGAGCAATAGGAAAACTTCTGGCTTTCTCTGCTTATGTGATGCTGAGGAATCAAACCCAGGCCTCATGCATGCAAGGCAAGCGTTCTACCACTGAGCCACCTTCCCAGCCCCAAATCTCCACTCTTAATCATTATGTTAAAAAAAAAATCAAATAGCTTGTGGTGATTTTGATTTTGCAAATTTTTTGTTTACTTCTTCTTCACAGGAAATAAAATGATGTCGTCCTTTTGAACCCTCTATAATCTAGAATCTCATGTCTTATTTGAACTCTGAGACTAATTATGCAAATAAGCACCGTTTAGCCACCTGGAAAAAGAAATCAGGTAAAGGTGACTTCATACAGTCAATAATATCTACCTTTACAAATGCTCATTTGTTGTGACTGAGGTCATCTATAATTAAAAGATCCCAGATAAATATAGCTGTATAAGTTACTATGGCCTAGATAATCCAAGAAAATACTTATGAGGGTACCAGAATAATAACTGATGAAATGTGTGCTCATTCATGGCAGAATTTTGAAGCTAGCTAATTTATGATTACCTATTTGAAAACTATCCAACATTCTTAGATATTTCAATTATTAGTTCTATACTTTTGGGTAATAATAAGTATATTAGTTATTAATGGTTCTATAAGAAGGCATTGTAGGATTTAGAAGCTCTAAAGTACTATCATCTTATTGTTTCTATGAGTAAGAAATCTGATGGGCAACTTTGATATAGAATATTCTATAAGATATAATTAACTGGAGATGGAATACTAACAAGATCACTCAAGAGGAATATGCAATACTTCTTGTCCTGTTACATGGTAATTATTGATATCATTGCTTAATATGTGGTTTTCCATAAGAATGCTCAGAAGATGACATATTATTCCCTGAGGAATTACTAGTACAACTGCCTTTTCCCCATGGCAACTAAAATAAATAGCAACAAGAGGAAAGTAAAATAGAGATCACAATCCGTGCATACTCTAATTCTAGAAGTGACATGCCCTAACTTAGGCCTTATTATAGTTTTTAGAAGTGAGTGTATCAGAGCAGCCCATTAGCAAGGGAAAGAAATTCAGTAAAGGCATAGAGATTAAGATGGAAGTTAGAAGCTGTGCAACATACTTGTGAGAGAAATATTTAATACTGAGTTAACATTTTCTCAATGTGAGAGTAAGACTTCAAAAATATTTAAGAATACAATTTCTAAGTTACTTAATTTTCTTAGCATTTCTACAAATTGATATCATGTAATATCTGAGTAAGAGTAATTACAAATTGTTTTTGGAATGCAGTTTTACAAATGGAATGACTTGTGAGATTAAAAAAATATTTCTCTTATCAAAACAGAGACAGTAGATAATTTAAAATGATTATGAAACTTGATTTTCTCTATAATTTTAAAATATTTTAAATTTCTTCACTGTAAATGTAGTATCAATTAAACTTAAATTCTATCAAAATCTTTATTCTGTTCTATGAGTTGAAAACATTTGTCCAGTTTTGATCATTTTTTTAATATTTTAAGTAGTTGTAAAAAAACCTTTTCATTTAACGAAGCAGTTATGAATGCAGTACAGTATAATTTTTGAACTTACATAATTATACATTCATTTCTTAGCTTCTTCTCAAAATGAATCATTGTAAATTTTACAAAGCCTGTGTTTCTCATACTTCTCAAATTAAAGAAATACATAAATTGCTACTCATTGAAAATAAAGATTTTTATGGTGTTTTTCCTCCTTGTGTACAACTGTAGTATGTTTATTGTATAAGCAAGCATCATTTTTAAAGAAGAAAAAAACCTTAATTTTACTTTTCTATATTTTAATCTTTTCAAATTAAGGTTTGTCCAAACTGAATTTATTTATCTACTAATATGCAAAAATTAAAGTGCATCAGAATTAATACAAACCTACAGGGAATTTTTATCCCCTAAACAAAAATTAGGAAAACCAGTTGGATTATATACATGCTTGTCAATACTTGTGTTTAATTGGAAACATTATAAGAAGATTTTGAATATTTTCATTTCTCTACATTGAATTGTATTATATATGCATATCTCCATCTATCTGTTATCTATCTATCTATCTATCTATCTATCTATCTATATCTGTCTGTCTGTCTGTCTATCTATCTTTTTTTTCAGAACCGAAGAACAGGGTCAGGCCCTCACACTTGACACACAAGTGATCTTACATTGAGCTAAATCTACAACCCCAAACTGAAACCAAAACTAATGACCAAGCTACAGAGTTTGAATAACTGATTCAAGGGGAAATGCTCAGAATGATTTTGAGATGTCAAAGTATATAACATAGTTATTTCACTTTTATTGCTGTAGCAAATACAACGGTGCCCATAACATTATCCTCTCAATTTTAATATATCCTTGGCTATAAAGTATCTCTTTGCTTTGCTAAGCCTTTTCATTGCAAATGTATACATCCATGTGATTGGTTGCTGGGTTAAGAGGTTGCACAGATTACTAGATGGAGCCACACTTTACATCCAAATTAATGTCACAACTGTAATAAATTGGGATGCTCAACCATTGTCATACAATGTAGGGCCAAGGTTGGCAAATTAGTTAGCATTAGCATATAGACCTTTTGGCAGGAAAGGAATGCTTTTCACTTAAAGCTGGGCATTCTGCAGGATTTGTCAACTTGAATGTGCCACTGCTCTCATTATCTCATTTGTCTTATTTAGGCTGAATTGGCAGCTATGTCTTCATGGCAAATGTTTGTTTTTACAAATGAGCAATGAAGCAGTAGCTAGGAAACAACAGTGAAGCAGATTTCCTGTAAGTTTTTAAGTAATGTCTAAACCTGGATCATTGATCTACTGGCATATATATGTATATATAGATATATATACATATATACCTATATATACATACAAAATTTATTTTATTATATATTTATTTATTTATTTTAAAGATACTGTACAGAGGTGTTGCAGTTACATGAGCAAGGTTATCAGTATATTTCCTATCGAGCATTATTACCCCTCAAAATTTATTTTATATGATTAATTTGTGAAAATTAAGACATGGAACACAGAAGTTACTGTTTATTATATTAGCTGAAGCAAAATGTATGTACCATTGAGAATATAAACGAGAATAATATCATATATCTAAGAATAATTTGTTTATTTTTAGTTTTGTAAGATAAACATTTCCTATCCCCTTAGGTAATCTCAGTTGGCAGAATCATTTACTTTATGCATATATGTAGATATAAATACATGTGTATTCCCAAGTACACACATTCATGATTGGACTTCAATATTTTCAGCCTATCCATTTATGGGCCTGACCTATTGTTTGCCAAAATATGTATAAATTAGTGCATCTACTCTGAACACAGTCTTTCTTTTTTTTTTTTTGTCGGTCATGGGGCTTGAACTCTGGGCTTGGGCTCTGTCCTTGCGCTCTTTAGCTCAAGGCGAGCACTCTATCACTTGAGACACAGCGACACTTCTGGTTTTTTAGTGGTTTATGGAGATAAGTCTCACAGACTTTCTTGCTCCAGCTGGCTTTGAACCGTGATTCTCAGATCTCAGACTCCTGAGTAGCTAGGATTACTGGCATGAGCTACCAGCACCCGGATGAACACAGTCTTTTCATTATTCTTTACATAATACAGTATGACAGCTATGTTTACATCATGTACCATCTGTGAAATACTACACTAACTTCGTAACAATTAAAAGTATGATTAAGGATGTTTTAGAACACATGCTGATTGCTGTTTAATAGACAACTTTAATATTTGAGATTTTCATATTCACATGAGACCATGGAAACATGCCTCATGTATATAGAAAGGAAATTTCTGCACCCACTCATAAAAAAAATATGTGAGGGGCTGGGAAGGTGGCTCAGTGGTAGAGCGCTTGCCTTGCATGCCTAAGGCCCTGGGTTCTATTCCTCAGCACTACATAAGCAAAAAGAAAAAAGCCGGAAGTGGTGCTGTGGCTCAAGTGGTAGAGCACTAGCCTTGAGCTGAAGAGCTGAGAGACAGCGCCCAGGCCCAGAGTTCAGGCCCCACGACTGGACCCCAAAAAAATAAAAATAAAAACAAACAGGTGACCTAGCTATACAATGGCTTATTCTGGTGAATAATATATAAAACATCTTTATGCAGCTCATGGGCAAGGAAGTTTTGAAACTGAAGGAAAATAAAGACCACTTTTCTATATAAAACTTTTTTCTACATAGAAAAAGAGGAATAGAAAAACTACAATTTTTCTACACAAAAATACCCTCTTTTAACTATATATAAAACAAAGGCTTGTGTGCATACATGCACAGCCATATGCATACATGCACAGCACATACGCTTTTATAAGTAATGACCTAAAAATAAGATGAACTTTTTAACTCATTTAATAAAATTGAATCCATGTGGTTATACCAAATGTATAAAAAATAATGCTACATTGGATTCCTTGCCAACAAACAGTAATAAAGTAATAGATACAAGAAAATCAAATGTAAAAAAATGTTCTTCATAATTTAGTATTATATAACTTGTATGTTCGTATTAGTAATAATATTAGTCATGCGGTTTTAACTCAGATCATGGAGAATGCCCCCACAGCAATTTTTCTCAGGGCTAATATTCTACCACTTTGAGACACAGCACCACTTCTGCCTTTCTGGTGGTTAACTAGCTATGTCTTAAGGTCCTCCTTGTCTGGCCTGGCTTTGAACTGTTATCCTCAGAACTCAGCTTCTGAATAGCTAGGATTACTGGCATGAGCTACCAGCATCCAGCCAGTAAAATCTTATTTTAAATTATGATTTCAGAAA
This sequence comes from Dipodomys ordii, assembly GCF_000151885.1. Taxonomy (NCBI): domain Eukaryota; kingdom Metazoa; phylum Chordata; class Mammalia; order Rodentia; family Heteromyidae; genus Dipodomys; species Dipodomys ordii. Next base: position 10,040,412 of record NW_012267217.1, read on the forward strand.
AAAAGATTCTAAAAGTGTATCAGATAAGTATCTACACATTTGTCACACCAAATCTTTAGAGACATCATAGATTAATCCCAGCCACTAGAAAGAAGAATATAAAGTGACTATGAATTTGAGGAAAGCCAAGAAAAGTTAGCATGATCCTATCCCAAAAGCAAAATAAATGAAAAGGCTCAAGATCTTCCTGAAATGGTAAAGGTACTTGTCTAGGAAATTGAGGCTATATTCTCAATCCTCAATCAGCACCACAAAACAAATCTCTACTTAAATGATATTTACTAGAATAACCACAGACATTAGTGTAAATTTCCAACATGTAGTTTTGTTGCATGATTTATATGGGTTAGCCCTGAACTAGTCACCTTTCCTAATAAGCAATCCATTCTTCCATGAAGTATATAAATCAATATGTATAAAATCTGAAACATATTTGCGTTTATTTCATAGTGCTGGCTAGAGATTATGAACTGATCAGTGAAGGTTCTAGTTTAAAGCATTTGTGGGTTGAAACAAAATGGTTTAAAAGAAAAAAAATTGAAAATAGGAATTCATGCACAGGTATTAACATAATGCTATTTTGTATACTACAGATATTTCAGGATGTTGTATATGCAATGCTCTTTTTTCCCACATAGTGATACCAGAGTTATAGTGTATGACAATTAAATAAACAATACCAGTAAATGATTATATATTTGGGATTGCAATATGCATTATATGTGAGTATTGACTATGTACTTCATAACTAAAATATTTGGAAATATGAGTTAATTCCTGGCATTACAGCATTAACTCTTCCTGTTTAGCATTCACTGGTTTATGCTTAGTGAGTTATTTGGTAATGTTATGCTTCTGCATTAAAATTTATAAATTTTCTAAGAAGAAAACTTCATTCACAGAAAAATTACATACAATCATATAAATAGTTATCTTGAAAGGAAATTTGACAATTATTGGACACTGGGTGGAATAACTACAGATTTAGGAAAACAAAGGTTAAAATCTTAATTGTTAGCAACTTGCCTCTTCTAATTTAAAAAGTCCTTGACCTGAGATTTCTACTTGAATGCTAAAGAAATGTGTCTCATCTGCATTACAAATCTCTACTATAGATGAGAAAAACATTCCTTTAATGTGGGCATGCAGCTGAAGACAGAATCACTAATTGAGTCGTGTTTTGTATTTATGTGTTGTCGATGTTTGAAAATTGAACTGGGATTATCAAGTAATTTCACTTAGGCCATTGAAAAAGCCATTGAATATTGTAATGTTTAGTCACCAGTGGTTTACTTTGACTATAATATATCTGTGAGCTGGAATTTAACATTTTTGTCTCCTATTATCAATCTCCTGAGAAAGCTAGAGGTATTTATTTCTCTATTCTAGAGCTAAAGGGATCATTTGTTCCAAATTAAAGACAAACTTTGATCCTGAAATTTAAAGCAAAATAAAACACAAAAAAAGTTTCTAATGTCTGGTATATGCTTTTCCTCTTGTGACTTTTAAGTATTAAAATAGAGTTTAATCAAGCATAAAACTTTTACAGAATCAAATGTGTTCTAGGATTCCATCTAAAATGCTGATCTTTCATGAACAAACAAACACAAACTTTGTTTAGCACAGATCAAAACTGCTTTAATATCAGTTATGTATGAAATTCATTTTATTTTACTTGTTAACCATCACAAGATTACAAACTTTTCTTTCTCTTTACTTTCACACTTAAAATACCTAACCAAAAACTCATTTTCTTCTTTCCCCAAATAAAAAGAATATTTTACTGATGTAAGTAGTCACAGTATTTGAAAATTCTTTTAGGGAACACCACTCTGATTTAACTATTAAAACAGTCAGCCTTTGTAAGCCCCTAGGCCTTAAGGGAAATGTGTGAAAAGTAGAACCATTTTTTACAGTAGGGATTTTATCAAAAGGACCTACCATTAGTACATGGTACCAAGTATACAGAATCTACTAGTAATGAAGTTCATCATTCTATAGTACAATAAAGTGTCCATACTAGACATAGTTATGTTTTTGTTCTATTGAGCTGCTGTTACAATTTTGGATTCAGGGTTTCTAAGTCTGTAATGGGACACACATATTTCCCTTTCTCTTAATTTTCCTTTTTCAAACTGCTGATTTGTTTCATGAATCTATATTTTAGAAGTCTATCATTCACCACAGGATTTGTTTATGAGCACATCTGCTAGTTCAGTTCACAAACACTCTTGGATAACCTACTCTATGCAACATTCTATGCTGAGCAACCAATGTATTCTGCATGAGCAACTTATTCTGAAGGATTGTCTACATAATCTAAATGTTTTTAATGTACTGTGTGAAGTTATTTCTTTTTCATTTCCCACCTTTGGTTTATCCCCTGTTGTCCAAATTTCCAGATAATGTTAGAATTTTCCATAGGGCTTCAACTTTTGCTTCAATACAGTGAATCATACTTTATGGAACTAGATATCAGACTATATCCTATAAAGAATGTGACTAGGGTTGGGAAGGTGGCTCAGTGGTAGGGTGCTTACCTGGCATGCAGGACTCCCTGGGTTCGATTCCTCAGCACCACATAAGCAGAAAGAGCTGAAAATGGTGCTGTGGTAGAGCTCTAGCCTTGAGCTGAAGAGCTGAGAGACAGCGCCCAGACCCAGAGTTCAGGCCCCATGACTGACCAAAAAAAAAAAAAGAATATGCCTAGGTGATTCTAATAGCGCATAGAAAACAATGCTCTAAGTATTGTGTTTCCATTATGATGAATAAGAAAATATATACAAGGATTCATGAATTTAACAAACACCAGCACATTTATGGAGTTATTTAGAGCTTATGCAAAACAACTTTTGTAGGAAAAAAAACAATATTTTCATAGAAAAAAAATTGGACCAAAATATATCTCCTTCAAAAGTCATATTTTAAAACTTAGTTTCCAAGGTAGCTATGTTTAGAGATAAGGCCGTATAGGAGGATATTGTTTTTACAGTTTAATAATGTATCCTAATTCTTGACTAGTAGACATAAAGAGAGGTAAAGACACTGTACACTGTTTGTGTTGGACAAGTGAAGTCCTTGTGATGATGCAGATGTTGGCCATATTCAAGCTGGAAGGAAATCTTCACCAGAAGTCAACTTTGCTGGTACCTTGGATGTGGATTTCCAGTCTTTCTGAGAAAATAACATTTGGTTGTTTATGCTGCACAGTAGTCTGTGCTATTTTGTTATTATAACGTGAAAAGAATAATTCAGTGCCTTAAGGAAATCCTTAAGGGGATAAGAAGAATCCAAGGTTGTAAGAAACTTCGGGGCATCTATAATGATTTTAGTGACGCCTAAGAAAGTTAACCAAACCGCTATATTTAACAGATACAAGCAAGATAGAAGAGAGAAACAGAATATAAATGGAGTAGCCTTACCATATAGTAGATTATTCCAGACTACTCATGTTGTTAATTTTCTTATAATGGTTATTTCATTCACAAGCATGTATATAACTCAGATGGTGAACTTTTCAAGTTTCTACTAAAACAGAGAAATATGTTCCTAGTATCCAATCAGTGAATTAAAACCATGAAAGCTATAAAAACTAAAGTGTAATTAAGAGGAAGACGTTTGGTTGATTTCAAGGCCAATAATAAATTTGATATTAATTTTGAAATAGGAAATTATTCCTTAAAAATGTTATTACCAAGACTGCAGCAAAATTTATTTTTGTGTAATGCATATTTATTTCTTCTATAATTAAGAATTTTCATTTTGTATGTAGCAGAATAATATAGAGAAATAATCTGACCCATTTCATGACAGAAAGGAAAGAAATAGGCAATTATTATTTATAGGGCACCTAATATCCTACTAAACAGTGTCTTAAATATTTTATATTCCACAGAGTCAGTATAATCCTAAAAGTTAATACATGTTATTGCTGCTGTTAGCAACTCAGACAAAAGCTCAAAATTGTTAATAGCTTTTCTAAGCAATTAGAAAGTCTATTGATTATATTTATTGGCCACATAAATATTTTAGTATAGTTGTGTTATTTTAGTATAACAGAAAGTTTAGTTAAGTCATTTCTGACTGCATATAGAGCAACTACTTCTAAAATGCAGCATTATTGACAACATATTTTTCACTACCTGAATGATACATGGCATATAGCTATTATTCAGGATGGAATATATATTATTTGTTGTTTGGATCTATGCTGTGTATTGTGTTAAGATTATCTGGCACATTATACTTAATAAGTTGATATTGACTGCATAGTTAGAATTTAGCTTTCTACAAAGCAACATCTATTCTGCTATCTATTAAGGGGGAACCAAACTAGATCAAGAAGGATCCCACTTTTTATTGTGATGATTGTATAAGAAAAAGTCACTTTCTCAAGAATAAATAGGGTAAAAAATAAAAGTCTAAAAGAGAGTGATGCTTCTACAGGAAATTTGGAGTTTTGACAACGTTCCACTACAGGAGGACACTGAGATGGCCAGTGGCCTATAGATTTAGCAATGAGAAGAACTAGAAAAAAATTAATAACAAAAAAGACCTCGCTGCTAAAAAGTAGGAGTAATACCTAAAATAAAATTCTCAAAGCAGTAAGCAAAAAGGAATGTATACAGAAATGGTTAAAAATAAAATACATGTTTATTTAAATGTTTTTACTTCTATAATTGTTGATGCAGATAAACATAAAATACCTAGGAACATATGGCATGTTGCAGAATAAATAGAGTTTTGGAAAGGGTAATGAAGCTGTTTTACCTCATGTGGTTAGCCTCATGTTGTAGATGGCCTTCCCTGAGGATCCCTTTGTGTTCCCTTAAAGATCTTACCCTGAGCAACAGGAACTAGGACATGAGGATACATGCACCTCCACGTTCACTGCTGCATTATTTATAATAGCAAAAATATGGAAACAACCTATTTGCCCCACTACAGATGAATGGATCCAAAAACCGGGGTACCTCTATACAATGGAATATTATGCAGCCATTAGAAAGGACAAAATAATGACATTCACAGGGAAATGGATGGAACTAGAATAAATCATTTTGAGTGAGGTAAGCTGAGAGACAAACAGTACTTGGTCTTCTTGATACATATTAGGATATTAAATTCAATATGCAAAGAGGTATGACAAACTAAACAGGACTCAAGAAAAAAAAAACATATATATGCACATCTGAGGAAAGCTAGAAGAAGCATGTTCGTATTATCCCCACGAGCTCCTCCCTGCTCTGGTGTTCTGGCCCCACTGCTGGCCACTCCCTCTCTCTGTCCAGACCCACCCACACATGCATTTTACCTCTCTTCTGCCCTCATTTCCCTCAGACCTACCAGCAATTTCCTTTCCCCTCCCCAAATTAGAAAGACGTATATACAAGATGCAGGGCACCAGAATCACATACAGTGAAAATAGGGGTTATATCATGGGGGAAGAACGTAAAAGAGAAACAAAAGAAAATCACAGGGCTGGAAAGGTGACTCAGTGGTAGAGCGCTTGCCTTGCATGCATGAGGCCCTAGGTTCAATTCCTCAGCACCACATAAGCAGAAAAAACTGGAAGTGGTGCTGTGGCTCAAGTGGTAGAGCACTAGCCTTGAGCTGAAGATCTGAGGGACAGTGCCCAGGCCCAGAGTTCAGGCACCATGACTGGCAAAAAAAGAAAATCACACAGTACATTATAAGTACATTGAAAACAACAGCAAGAAAGTTAAAACCACTTGTGTCCCTATCTTGGGATTCATTTTGCTTAGCATGATCTTATATAGTCATATGTACATAACTTTTGACCTTTCCTGCTTATTCTAGACATATACTAGTTATTACAGATAAGGGACACCATAGGACCTATGTTTCTTGGGCCTGGATTGCTTCACTTAATGTAATTTTCTCCAAGGCTTTCTATTTCCTAACAAAATGTGGCAGTGTCATTCTTTCTGAAGGAGGCATAGAATTCCATTATCTCTTTTCTGTGTCTGTCTCTGTCTATCTCTCTCTTTTTCCTTGATCCATTCATCTATTGAGGGGCATTTGGGTTGGTTCCATATCTCAGCTATGTTGAATAATGTTATGTTAAGCCTAGTTGTGCTAGTAGCTTTAGTATGGCCTTGTTTGTGATTGTTTGGGTAAATGCCCAAAAGCGGGATTGCTGGGTCGTAGGGAAGTGCTATGTGTAGTCTCCAAAAGTTTCTTTTTTTTGTGGGGGGGGGGTCCGGTCGTGGGGCCTGAACTCTGGGCATGGGCGCTGTCCCTCAGCTCTTCAGCTCAAGGCTAGCGCTCTACCACTTGAGCCACAGCACTACTTCTGGCTTTTTTCTTTTTGCTTATGTGGTGCTGAGGAATCGAACCCAGGGTCTCATGCATACAAGGCAAGCGCTCTACCACTGAGGCACCTTTCCCAGCCCCTCCAAAAGTTTCTTTTAACAGGATAACAGCCTCCCACTCCACAACCAGAACACCACTGGGAAAAAATCCAGGCTATGGTATTACTAAAGGCAATCGGATACTTCACTTACATAGCCCTGCCTTGCTCAGTGCAGACTTGGACCCTAAAAACTCCAGCTCCAGGGACTTCTTGACGCCCTCAGACCAGCAGGAAATAACCAGAAGTGTCCATGACACCTGTTGGCTCTGATAACTATTGTTATCGAAAACAGGACTTTTTTGAACCATCAAGAAAATGCTTCTCGGATGGTACCTGGCAGGCTGAGCAACAAATCAGCGACCTCTAAGTGCTTCACTCATTTACAGCAGGGAGTAGCTTCAGAAGAAATGACCTCCACCCTTACCCCTGGCTTGGTAACCCTTATTTTTATTAAACAACAAAGCAGGAAATGTTAGTATTATCCCCACCTCAGGGCCTCAGCTCCACCCAGATCTGAGCTCCATTCTTCACTGGAATTCCTGCCCTATAGCTGGCCACTCCCTCTCCCTGCCCAGAATCACCTGCACACACATTTTCCCTCACTTCCTCCATACCTACCCTTGAGTTTTGGATGGGAGTGGATGCCATGTGCTTCCTCTCCAGGGGAGATATTGCTCCTCTAATGAACCTTAGAATAATCTTTCTCTGTGCCTCTCTGCCTCTGCATGATCTCCTGGGATAGTTGTGAAGGATCCTTTCAGAGGGCACAGTATCAGAGGGAAACAGGAAAAATACAACAGGGGGGGGGCATCAGCCACACTGGCATTGATAAAAATGAACTAAGCAACTCAAAGGCAGTGATGGGAGGGAGGGAATGAGAGGGAAAGAGGAAACATCTTATACTAAGCAAGAGGTAAGAAATGTACATATCACCCAATATGGAAAAAAAGAAGTTGTATTGTCAAAGCTCTTAAAATTCATAAACTTTATAGAATATGATAATGACAATTTGCCTTGTGAAGGCTGTAAGGTCCACCCTGGGAACGTGGAACAGACTCCTCCCACCTCTTGGTTAAGTCTCCACCCAGTACCTGTGTCACCTCCAACTGGCATACTTGGAGGCAGCCACCTCCCCCCATCCCTGAGGTCACATCCACATCCAGTGTGGTCCTGGCCTTGATAAGTCCATGACCTGGCTATGGTTAGACCCTTTTATTATTCCTGCTTTGTGGGCTTCCTACTTGACCAGAAGTGACCTACAAATAAACCTTTCCCTTGCTGCTCTCTTTTCTCAGCTGCCAATTTAATTTACCTAACAAAGGTTAATATGTGTTGTGATGTTAAGTATCACTATTCTACAGTACTGTGAAGTTTGTGAAATTTATGTAACCACTTAATCTCAATAATTTTTTTTAAAAATATGGTACTGATGAGTATAAACCATGTCCTTCCTGCATTTCAAAGTGATAGCAAAATGACTGCAATGAAATGGTTTAGAGCAAAGACACATACAAAATTGAGGCAAATATGTCAAGCTTTTTTATCTATGGTTAATGTGTGAACAGAGCAAAAGCTTGCCCTAATTGTGAATCAAGATAACTTTAGATTTGATTCATCATATTTCAATCATCCACTATTTTCAACTTTTCATTATTATTATTACTGTAGCTATTTCAAAAGATTAACAATCACATTACATTCACAGGAAATATTTTTCCATAGATATTTTCTTACAACCATGCAAAATAAAGTAGTATGAAATACAAGCTGAATTTTAAGATGTTTTTAAGAAGGAAACACTGAATATTTTTGTCCATCAGGGGTATGTTTCTTTTTTTTTGGGTGGGGGTTCTGATCGTAGGGCCTAAACTCTGGACTTGGGTGCTGACCCTCAGCTCTTCAGCTCAAGGCTAGCACTCTACCACTTGAGCCATAGTGCCACTTCCGGCTTTTTTCTTTTTGCTTATGTGGTGCTGAGGAATCGAACCCAGGGCCTCATGCATGCAAGGCAAGCACTCTACCACTGAGCCACCTTTCCAGTCCCAGGGATATGTTTCTAATCCATGAGGGAGAGAAAAGTTTGGCTGTAGCACTGAAAGGAAAAAACAAGTATGAATTGAGAACCCTAAGAAGATTGAATAGCCAAAAGCACACAATGACTTTTGGATGACGTACTTATGTTTTCTAAGTATGATTCTTCCTGTTCTTTGGAAAATGTCATTATATAAACTGAGCTTGAACTCAAAAGTTAGTTCATTAAGCATTAGATCACAATCTGAAGGTGTTTAAGAAAATATAAACCAGGTTACTATATATTTACCTCTCAAAATAATAAGAAAAATAATATAATTCTAGGAGATTTAAATAACCCATTATCTTTCACTAACTGTTCTGTTTTCTGACTGTGTGTGTGTGTGTGTGTGTGTGTGTGTGCTAACTCAATTGAGGAATATTCAGAAATAGATTCAAATTTCCTCAAGTAGATTTTTTAATTGCAATAGTCTTATATACCACAGTGCTGAGGCCAAATAATATGGAACTAATCTCATTAAAACCTCATCTCTAACTGCTGCTTGGAGTACAATATAATACATGCAGACTTCTCATATCATCAAAGGCAGAAACATTATATTTCTGGGACTTCAGAGTACACAATTTAGCCTAAGTTGAAAAAAAATGTTGAATACATTTACCAAAGAATTATTTGCCTATTGCTCTATTTCACTGCATTTAGGAGGTCATCAATGCATATTCCTCCACTTGCACCATATTAAACAGCGTTATGACTCGTGCTTAACAATTTCTAGTATAATAATATACACACCTTTTATGGTGTATACCCTCATATTTTGCCAAACATGGAACAACAGAAATGTAAGTATACACTGACACACTAGTTAGCCAAATATATGTAATTGCTTTTTAAATTAATGGTATATTGAATAATGTGTAGTAACCAGAAGAAAATGCAAGATAATACATACAAAATTTTGATGTCCTTTTTAAAATATTGAAACTCAAACTAAAATAAATTAAAACATGAAGACCATTGCCAAGAATATAACCTAATTTAGTAGATGAACAAATGATCCATCTACAGCTAAAACAAGTAAACAAGTATGATCTAGTTTGTTTATTTCATCAAAGTATAATTTCAGTTGAAAATTACATTTTCTTTCTGTGAGAAACAGACTGGAAGAACAGCAATAATGAACATAACATGTTATTTTTATTTGGTGGGCAGAGACACACTGGCGTTTATGACAAAAAAGTTTATCCTCCAAGTGCATAGAGTTCGACTCCCTTCCTGGTTCTGCATTAGACAAGTAAATGAAGTATACAATTTTTCTATAGATCACTTAAAGTTTATTATTTTCTCTTTTGTCATTTCATTAACGTCTTTAAGTATTTATACAAATGAGTTACCATTTAACAATAATCTTATGAATGCAATATAGCTTGATCAATGGCAGCCTTTACAACGTTATCCCCCATTCCTCCCTTCCCTACCACTTTCTATGCTTTTCTTAATTGTGTAGGATATCCACTGAATTCTTGCTGCATCCTCTCCCTCTTCTCCTCTGTATTCCTTTCCTCTTGAATTTAACTCACCTCTTTAGAGTAAGTACCTGCTTCCTGGTGTTTTATTTTGCTTAACTTTGATTTTGCTTTTCTAAGGAATTATTTTATACTGATTAATTTTAACCAGTAAGAAATTTTAACAGACATCTCTCAGGATTGGTAGAATTTTACAAGCAGGTATTGGTTGTCTCTATTACCCTTACCTCCCTTGTGGCAGAAAATATTTTGATTTTTTTTCCAAATACACAGTCCTCACTTACTGTTTGCCTACCTTGTTTGTATAAGGACCTCCCATATGTATGGAATTTATGACTACAATATTAGTAAAACATTTAGCCATTGTGTAAGCAAGCTCCTAGTAGCTTTCCACTCTAGATTAGATACTATATCTTGAATATAGACCATCACCGATTCAAGTCCACCATTCCAAGTAAAATTTTGACAAGTTTAAGATTAAAATATAGTTCCACATAATTATATATAACTCAAAATGAAAAAAGTAAAAAAAATGAAACTACAGATTTCAGAAAGAAGTCGTAAGAGTCAATCTACTGTAGAAAAGTAAGGAAAACAGTTTTAAAATGAGGATTTTGTTTTGCTTTTTATTCTTTTATAAAATAACCTGACATTAGATTCATAACTCCAAAGGTTATAGAGCTGAAATTAACAAAGTGCGAAGCAAAAGAGCCTGATTTAGTCTTTGAAATTACAAAAAAAAAGGCAAGATATGTCATGCAAATTAATAGCTACAGATTACAAAGCTAAAGCTCAGTCTTCTGTTTATTGTACTGTTTTCTAACTAGGGTTCCTTATAAGTGCCTTAGACAATATTCACATAACTAAGAAGATTTGACCAACAATATCATATTCCTATATGATAGAAAATCTGTTTTTATTGCAATCATAAAATGAAGATAAGTTATCAATATCCATAGAAAGCAACACCATATAATAATATATTCTATAGGAAGGAAAATATAAAGACAAAATATTTAGGTAGCATAGTACTAACTTCAGTGTGAAAGGATCAGAATATGAAAGAGGAGAAAAAGGAAATTCCATTTGTATCATTGGCTCCTACCTAGAAAGTTTAACTACTAATATGAAAGCTGTCCATGAAGAGAGAAGACAAGTTCTCACATGAACAAATTCACCAAAAGTCTCTCTTGAAAAATGGCTGATGGGACCATTGGTCCTCATTGCTGAGGAATTATTCATTGCTTTCTCAATGGCCACTTGCCTGAAATTTTTCACTTTCTCCAGGACTTTCTGCAGATAACCTCTATCAGCATTCAAAAGAAAAAAAATCCAATTTGCTTTATTGCATATTTGCTTTATTTGTATCTATGAATATTTTACCACCATGTAAATGCTATGTATTGAAATGTCATTTTGGCTTCAACCACAAAAGATATTTTCCTATGATTTCTTTTTTTATTATTTTTTATTATTTTAATTTTTTTGTGAACACACTGTACAGAGGGGTTACAATTACATGGGCAGGATAATGCATACATTTCTTTTTTATTTATTTTAATTTAATTTTATTTTATTTGTGAACATACTGTACAGAGGAGTTACAATTACATGGGCAGGATAATGCGTACATTTCTTACCAAGCATTGCAGCCTCCTCCTTTGGTTTACCCT
>NW_012267217.1:10059183-10060958 GCF_000151885.1 Dipodomys ordii
CTGGGAAGGGATGGAAGGGTAAACAAAGGAGGAGGCTGCAATGCTTGGTAAGAAATGTACGCATTATCCTGCCCATGCAATTGTAACCCCTCTGTACAGTTTGTACACAAATAAAATAAAATAAAATTAAAAAAAACAAGTAGCTCATTGCTTTTAAAATATAAATTTTATAACACTGTGAAAAATGCTTTGTATTAAAATATACATATAAGGAAAAGCCTAATAGATACGAACATAAAAGTACATTTAAAGTAATCATCAAGGAGTCGTACCAAACCGTGTTGTTCAACTTTTCTTATGTTTAACTGATTTTTCCCTCTAGAAAGGTATATTTATTTTACTTTCTTAACTCTTATCACATATAAGATGTGGTTATGATGGCATGATCATTCTAAAGACAATGTATAGAAGACTTCCTTAGTAAGGCAAAGTAAATTGTTTTCAAACATTAGTTTGAAGAAAAAAAATTTTTCTGAGACACATTTTATTTCCATTCAATAGTTTCTTATTAACATTTTTCAGCTTTCAACACCATATTATCATTGATGTAAACTTAACAGTTATATAATTTATTTTCTTCTGCTCTTTTCCAACTGCTTTATTCAGCTTAGAAAGCCTTAATGCAACACTGTAGACGTAGTGTCTCAATCAGCACATATTTATTTACTCACAATTTTTTGAGGCTGGAGAGCCTCTCTTCCAGTCTTGAAGACAGTCTCTTGCTGTATTCTCTCTTGATTTTCTTAAGTACCTATAATAGAAGAGACACTGTTTTCTTACTGTCTTTCGGTTATGCTCTTAGATTAACATCCTATTTTCTGTTCTCATTTAACATCAGTAATTGTCTCAAGGCCTACTTCACAAATGTATTTATATGATGATTTATGCTACTACAAAATAAAACCAAAGATCACAAATGCATAACAATAATATTTATAGCTCACTTCATTTATTTTAAAGAGCATTAATTCTTTCCTCTCCTTGGACAACGAAGCTCCAGTATTTGGGTAGTTAAGAAATTGGGACATATTCCACTACAACCTGTATACTAGTCATTTTACTTCTCATAGCTTTAGGTGCATACTAATTACCCTGTAGGATTTCCTGATTTTTCAGTTTTCCTATCAGACATTGTGTAGTCCTCAGTCCCTAAAATTATTTGTCAAGTCCATTATTGTTCCATATCTATCCTTCTGTCTACTTATCATCTGTCATATGTCCATGTAATATTTCCTTCCTCTTATCCCCTATTGATTTTATTTTTCTGGAAAATATTGACTAATAAACAAAATTATGATCTTGGTAATTTATGTATTTTTTAAATCTGTATTATCATTAATCAAAAGTAGTCTTTGGCATGCAATGATGAATAATGATTTTTAAACATAAATATGAAAAGTAATTTATTTTGGGGGACTCTCTTGTTTTTTTCGATTTTTTTTCTTTTTGTCGGTCGTAGAGGTTGAACTCTGGGCCTGGGCGCTGTCCCTCAGCTCTTCAGTTCAAAGCTAGCGCTCTAGCATTTGAACTACAGCGCCACTTCTAGTTTTCTGCTGGTTTATTGGAGAAAAGAGTTTCACGTTGTGATATCAGGAAAATGAACCCTTAGATATGTATTTAAATGGTTTTTTCTTTCATACATTTCTTTCTAACGCATTTATAAGATTATTTCTTTGTTGCTCTGTATGTCCCTCCCCCACAATATAACCTCTGCTTTCACTATATTTGATGTTGGTATAATTTGTGGAGGAGATGGGGAAAAACAAGTCGTTTAA
>NW_012267217.1:10062581-10070039 GCF_000151885.1 Dipodomys ordii
AGGTCTGTAGGTTCATTTCTGGGTTTTCAATTCTATTCCATTGGTCCTGAGGTCTGTTCTTATGCCAATACCAAGCTGTTTTGATTACTATGGCTTTATGGTAGAGTTTGAAGTTTGGTATTGATATTCCTCCGAGGCTGCAATTCTTGATAAGAAATGTACTCATTATCTTGCCCATGTAATTGTAATGTAATTTCACGGACTTTCTTCCCGGGCTGGCTTTGGACTGCGATCCACAGATCTCAGCTTCCTGAGTAGCTAGGACTACAGGCGTGAGTCACAGGCGCGCAGCTTTGTTGTTGTTTTTGTTTTGTTTTGTTTTGGGATTTTTTTTGGTCGTGGGGCTTGAACTCTGGGCCTGGGTGCTGTCCCTCGGGTCTTCAGCTCAAGGCTAGCTCTCTACCTCACGAGCCACAACACCACTTCTGCTTTTTGGCGGTTAATTAATTACTGGGCGTTCCTGCCCAAGCTGGCTTTGAGCCGTGATCCTCAGATCTCAGCCTTCTGAGTTGCTAGGATAACAGTTGTGAGCTACAGGTGCCTGGCTGTCTCTTGGGTCTATTCAAACTAAACAATGTAGCTGAGGGGAACTGTTAAGTGTATTCATCCTTCAAGATCTCATATTGACTCTGACTTGTTTGGGGCTTTATTGGATATGTTGGATGAACTTAGTTGTGCTTGCTACATTGAGTATTAGGTCTTAGGAAAAAAGAAGGAAAGAAAATGAAAGCAAGAAGCAATGAAAGGACCAATTGTAAAATGTACATATTAAAATGTGTAACTCTATAAGTAAGCTAATTCATATTTAAGAATGCATAAAAATACTTTTATACTTTCTTAAACAAAGTAGGAGTATTTTAAATGTATTTCAACATCAATTATTTTCTTTTATTTAAGGATTAAGTCATAGATCATAAAGGAATGATAAATTCTTGAAGCATTCTACATTTTCTTAGAAATCAATTAATAGACATCACCGTGACATAGAGATATTACTCGCATTCAGTCATTAAATCAGCTTTGATAGATTCAATTTATTCAGAGCAATAAACACATATCATCACTAAAATTCATGTTATTCATGCAGCAATTATTTGTCCCCACACACTTTAAAGAAAAATGGATGGGTGTGGATTAGAGAACAACTCTGCATATTATTATGTTAAGCTTTCTTATACATCTTCCTTCTTCAACACTCTATTTATGCACTGTCATATTGTTTACAAAGAAATTTACAGTTTTCTTTATCTATTACTATTTTTCTCCTATTTGTCAAACTAGTTCAAAACACGTTTCATTGAATTTCAGTCTTTTTCAAGGGTGTCATTAAAAATAAATTAACACTGGGTGCCTGTGGCCCATACTGATAACCTAGCTATACAGGAGGCTGAGATATGAAATATGAGGTTCCCAAATCAGTTCCTGATAGTGTATACAAATTCAGGAAATGTTTATCTTTGATTGACCAGGAAAATGCATTCACCAAAAAATAAAATAAAATAGAGGCTACATGCAGGTAGTGAGTAAAAAGTAGAAAAAGTAGAACACGTGTTTGAGGTCCTGCCTGAGTTGCCTGAGATGAAGCCCCAATTCTGAGTTACTGAACCCCCCCTAAAATTTAATGAGTTTACACAATAGAAATATTAAATAAATATTTTGTGATATGTGCTTAATATACACCTGCTATTCTAACTACTTGGGAGAACTGAGATGGTAAGATCATTGTTCAAACCAAGCATACATGAAAAGTTAATCTAATACAAGCAGGGCAGAGCAAATAGATGCATAGAATGTTTGTAGTCTGTATTTCCCATAAGAGAAGCACTGAACAAAATCTCTAGGACCTGTGGCTAAGGTGTCAATGCTCTATCAGAAAAGTGATTTTTTTCACTGTTTCCTTTAAGTTTTCAGTCACTCCCATATCATTCCAATAAAAGCTAATCTTTGTTTTTCATACAAGAGAACTAAGATAAGTTGTTGTTGCTGGAGTCTACAAGAATCTGCTGCCAAGGATAAGAAATGTCAGACTGCAGTCAGATCGATGTGTCTATAATTCTAAACAACTTGTAATAATAAAATGACTCAGCTCTTAAAAGTTTTCCACACTATAATATGTAGGACTTTCATGAACTCCTCTTGAAACAATTATTCACTGTGTATAGTCATAGATCTGAGTATAGCAAAAAGAAACATATCAGAAGTTAAAGCTTCCAAAAAATTCATTAATGTACTTTTCTCTGGCGAATGTTACAACTTCATTTTGGAAAGGATGGGAAATGGAATGATAGTATGTCACAAGACATAGTGGATGAGAATTATACTTGGTTCTATTGCTTTCTAAACGTATATTCTGAAAGAATCACTGAAATGGTTACCAAACTTTAAGCAGAATAATAATTCAATATGATCACCATGGTGAAATGAGATATCCAAAAGGAAGAAAAAGCACACTTTTATTTAAAATGTCTTTACAAGATTTTGCTAAAACATATTTAAAAGATCAGAGATATTTCAAGCACACTATTGAGTATGTTTAACTAAAAATGTTGTAACTTTTAATTTATTTTATCCCACTTGCATATAAGCATACACATTTATGTAATATATATATTTCATGCTTACACATAGATTCTCAATTTAATGGTATTTCATATGATACTCAATTTAATATGATGTATATGGTATGTTAATGTAGAATATATGAACCACAACCAAAATCTAACCATTGCAATATATAGGTTATTAGAAGATTTAAAATAACTGAGCTATGGCTAGCTATATGATGATAGAGATATTTGATATTTTCATAATAGTTAATTTGTGTTCTTACTCCCAAACTTCACCCTCATATGAACACACACACACACACACACACACACATGCACACACACACAGAGATTGATTAAAGGAGCATATAACATTTATTTATATTTTTAATTTTGTCTCTATGTTTCATATCTTAGAAACCATGATTGATCTAAGAAAGATCCAATTGAGATTGTGACTTCAATTGTGGTTTTAGGAACTCTGAGTAACATGGGTTCTATCTCTACAAAAACAAAATGTTCAGGGTCATCTTGATAATCTTCAAGTTATTAGAGCCACTCTGAAAAATCAATGGATGCAAAAAGACAAAATTGAAAGTCAGCCAATTTACTTGAGTTATAAACCAAAACTGTACAGTAATAACAACAATCAAAGTTTTACATGGTTCCCATCATAAAAAGTCATAACACTAAAAAAGTTTCATCCTTTACTTTAGCAATCCTTTTGTTAGTTGACCTATAATCTGTCTTGATACATTGGTGAATTTAATGAGAAGGACAGCTTAAATGATAAGTATCTAGTGTTGGCATATGTTTATATCCCACAAATGATTGTGAGAAATATCACATAGATATCTCACATGTTATTACAATAAACATACTGTTATTTTGAAAAAAAAACAAGCTGGATTTTAATAAAATGCTTTTCACCAGAGATGCAGAATAGGTTTGTGAAAGTTGATTAAAATAATAATTTGGGACATGAAAATACATTGGCCCTTTGTCTCTAGTCATTGATAATTTAAATTATTTTGAAAAATATAACATGCATTCTAAAAAAATTCCTTTAAAATGTATTATGAAATAAACTGGCTATGGGAAATAATTAAGCAGTTTATTGTTGCAAAGTTGTTATTGTCATCATTGGTGTTATCAACATGACACTGAAGAAAGGAAAAGATTATTGTAATTAGCACAGGCCAGAAAAGCACAATTATCTCAATAACTATTCAATTAAAATTTCCAGATCAATTAGTTAAAAAGTTGAATATTCCTAAAAAATCCTAGTTATCTAAAAGTATAATCAATAAATTAAAACTTTCAAATGTCTAGAAAACCAGGACAAACCAAATATAATCAGACAGAAAGAAATAGTAAAGATTAGCATAGAAATTAGTAAATCAGAAGCTTAAGACAAATAAATGACAGAAAATTATGGTGCTTTAAAAGTGATTACTATTGGGGCAGGTGCAGGTGGCTCACTCCTGTAATCCTAGCTACTCAGGAGGCTGAGATCTGAGGATCAGTGTTCAAAGCCAGCATGGGTAGGAACGTCTGTGAGCCTCTTCTCTCCAATTAACCACCAGAAAACCTGACATGGGCCTGTGGCTCAAGTGGTACAGCACTTGCCTTAAGCTGAAGAGCTGAGGTACATTGTCCAGGCCCAGAGTTCAAGCCCCACAACCAACCAACCAACCAAATAACTAAATAAATAAATAAGATTGAAAGTTACTTAGCTAATTTGACAGGAAGAAAGGAAGGAAGGAAGGAAGAAAGGAAGGAAGGAAGGAAGGAAGGAAGGGAGAACAATGGAAGGACAAAGGAAGGAAAGCTATAAAATTGTGGATAAAACGGGGACTCTTACAACAAATACCAAAGAAACCTAAAGAATAAGAGAGAACATTTATTACCAATCATCAGGTTTTTTTTGTTTTGTTTTGTTTTATGTAAAGATGCTGTACAGAGGGGTTACAGTTACATGAATAAAGCAATGAGTGCAATACTTGTCCATCATTGTTACCCCTTTCCTTGTTGTCCCACTATCCCTTCCCTCCCCCTTCTCCCACACTCCACCCCAATCCCCCACAACCAACACTGGAAGTTGTAAATTTCATTTCCAATATACTGTTCTGTAGGTATCTTTTTTGCAATGACTAAATTTGCGTCCTTGTTTCACTGTTTTGTTATTCCCCTTCCCCTCCCCTGATTAAACAAACATATATTCAAGATTCAGGGTACCAAGATCAAGTACAGTGACCACAAAGGATACAACATAGGGGGAGAGAACGTACAAAGGAAAAACAAAATCATATAGTACATTTAAAAGAACAACAAACAGGCACATGATGTCTTGTGTCCATATCTCAGGATTCATTTCACTTAGCCTCATCTTCCATGGACACATGTACATAGGCTTTGACCTTTTCAGCTGATATGATAAGATTATCCTATATGTAAACTAATTGTTGCAAATGAAAGAAACCATGGGACCTAAATTTCTTTAGGACTGGCTTACTTCATTTAATATGATTTTTCTGTTTTTCCATTTTCTAACAAATGGGGCAGTATCGTTCTTTCTGATGGAATCATAGAATTCTATTATATATATGTATCTATATATATCACATATCTATCTATCTATCTATCTATCTATATATATCACATGTTCTTGATCCACACATTTACAAGGGGCATCTAGTTATGGTGAATAATGCTATCATAAACATAGTTGTTCTAGTAGCTTTAGTATCTGGCCTTGCTTCTTTTCATTTAGATAAGTGCCCAAAAGTGGGATTGCTGGGTTATAGGGGAGCTCTATGTGTAGGCTTTTGAGGAACCTCCATACTGCTTTCCAGAGTGGTTGAACAAGTTTACACTCTCACCAACAATGCAGTAGGGTTCCCTTTTGGCAACATCCCTATCCAGCATCTGTTATTAAATTTCATGATTATAGCCATTCTAACTAGGGTGAGGTAGAATCACAATGTTGTTTTGATTTGCATTTCATTTATAGCTAGATAAGATGAGCATTTCCTCATGTGTTTATTGGCCGTTCTTATTTCTTCTTCAGAGAAGAGGAAAACCCAGTTTCTCTTTAGCCCACTTCTTAATCACGTGTTTGGTGGTTGTTTCTTTGACCATTTGTTCTTGGGGGATTTAGTTTTTTTGAGTTCTAAGAATATTTTGGATATGAGGACGTTGTCTGTTGTATAGCTAGTGAAGATCTTCTCGTAGTCCATGGGCTTTCTATTAATTATACTAGCTCTGTCCTTTGCCATACAGAAGCTCTGCAGTTTCATGCAATCCTACTTGTCCAACCTTTCTTTGATTTGTTGTGTTTCTGGGTCTCTATTAAGAAAATTTTGGCCTGTGCCAAGGAGCCCTAGAGTTTCTCCTATTCCTTCCTGTAATATTTTCAGGGTGTCCACTTTTACTTTGTGGTCTTTGATCCATTTGGAGTTGATTCTGATGAAGGGTGCTATGTAAGGATCTAATTTTAGTTTTTTTACAAATGTTAACCAATTTTGCCAGCACCATTCACTGAAGAGGCTGTCTTTCATTCTATTTTTTGGCTCATTTATTGAAGATTAGGTGGCTATAGGTCTGTGGGTTCATTTCTGGGTCTTTGGTTCTATTCCATTGGTCTTCAGGTCTATTCTTGTGCCAGTACCAAGCTGTTTTGATTACTATGGCTTTGTAGTAGAGTTTGAAGTCTGGTATTGTTATTTCTCCAGCACTGTTGCTAAGGATTATTTTCAGCATCTGGTTCTTTTATTGTTGCACATGATTTTTTTGGATTGCTTCTTCTATTTCATTGAAAAAATGAGGTTGGGAAATTGATGAGTATTGCATTGAGTTTGTAGATCGCCTTTGTTAGTATGTGGCAAAATGTGTATTTTGGGTGAAATAGTTTATAAATGTCTATCAAGTCTAGTTGGTCTATGCAGTTGTTAAGATCTGCAGTTTTCTGTTGAGTTTTTGCTGAGTTTATCTATCCAGTGGGAAAAGTAGTGTGTTAAAGTCAGCAACTATCAATGTCTTTGGATGTATGTGTGATATTAGGTAAAGTAGTGTTTCTTGGATAAATTTGGGTGCTCCAGTATTTGGCAAATAGATATTTAGAATTGTATATCCTCCTTTGTAGTAGAGATCCTTTTTATCAGTATCTAATCTTCATTAATTTTAATTTGAAGTACACTTAGTCTGATATTAAAATTGCTACTCCAGACTGTTTGTGGGGACCATTTGCTTGGTAGATTTTATTTCAGCCTTTTACTTTCAGAATATGTTTGTTTTTGTAGGAAAGTTGTGTCTCTTGAAGACAGCAGATAGATTGATCCTGTTTCTTGATCCAACTAGAGGTTTTATGTTATTTGATTAGATAGTTAATTTCATTATTATTGAGAGTTTGGACTGAGAGTTGTTTGGTAGTTACTGTCATGTTATCCACTTTTTATGGGTGGTGTCACCTAGGTTCTGCCTATGATTATCTGATTCTTTGTTTAAGGGCTGTTTCTCTGCATTCATTGTTTTCTCTTTGGTTCTCTAAGTGTCAGGCATTTTAAAGTATCTTTTGTACTGCTGGTATAATGGAGACATATTGATTCAGTTTTTCTTGGGAAGGTTTTTTATTTATTTATTCATTTATTTTTATTTTTCCCTCAGTTTTGAAGGAAAGTTTAGCTGTGTACACTATATTTGGATGATAATTCTTTGTTTTTAGAGTGTAGCATACTTCACTCAAATCTTTTCTTGCTTTCATTGTCTCTGCTAAGACATCCTGAGTTATCCTGATTGGTTTTCCTTGACAGGTGATTGATCTTTTCTCTCTGACACTTTTTTTTTTTTATTTGTGAAGATACTGTGCAGAGGGGTTACAATTACATGGGCAGGATAACGCGTACATTTCTTA
>NW_012267217.1:10076235-10103078 GCF_000151885.1 Dipodomys ordii
GATCTGCTTTGAGAATCACAAAAGAGGGGGATGCAGTGGTGAGGCTAGGTTCTGGGTAGAGTTGAGGCCTTTCAACAATCAGTAGCTTTTTCCTGGGGTTGTTTTGTGAAAAAAACTCACAGAGCCCAGCCTGGAGCCGTTCTCAGGGTTTCTGTTTTTTCAATTGATTGATGAGGCTGCTAGAGGGAGGGGCAGCCTCAGGCTCTGGTTACCCAGTGCGGAAAGCCACTCCAATGGCTGGCGCCTGAGCTGGGTGACTTTTCCCTGGATGGAGCCAAGTCTGGCAGGTCACTTCGCCGTTAAGTTCTTGTGACCTGCTAAATGACTCGTTTTATTCCAAGGCCTGGGTTGGAGCTGGCAGCTCCTCTGAGCTTTGTCGGTATCCAAGATGGAGATCACCGGTGCTTGCGGGGGAGGGGTGGCCTTCCCTCCTCTGCTCCCTGAGAAGGAGTGTCTCTCTGACACTTTTAAGGATCCTTTTCTGGGTTAATATTGATCATGTTCAGATTACAATATGGCAGTGGGATGTCCTGGTCTGGTCTGTTCTATTTGGGGTTCTAAAGTCTTCTTGTATATGAATAGGCCTATCTTTTTTGCATGTTCAGGAAGTTCTCAGCTAGGATTCTGTTAAATAAATTTCCTAGATTTTCAGCGTCTGTTTGTAGTCCCTTTTTTGTATCCAATAGCATTAAATTGGGCCTTCTGATGGTGTCTTCTATATGCTTAATAGATATATCATAGTTTTTGGATTTGTTTTGAATACTTGTTTCTTCTTGCTTTATAATGTCTAGACTATCTTCTATCCCAGAGATACAGTCTTCTGTAAGGTCTAGCCTACTCTCCAGACTTTCCACTTCATTTATTTTTTATTTCCCTTCCTTCTAATTGTTCAGTTTTAAAGGCTTCAATTTCTTTGTTGAGGCTTTGTTTTAGATTTTGAATGGATTTTTTGGTTCCTTAATTTGGTTTTCTATGTTCACCTTCATATCCCTTAGTTAAGTGACTATACTTCTGCTCGACTCCCTTCCATTTTATTGGAATTCATTCAGCTTCTGGTTGTGGATTCCATGGATGTCTCCATTAAACTTTTTTTTTTTTGGCTCATTTTTTTTCACACAGCCTTATGTAGGCTTTCAATTTTTTATTCAGCATGTTTGCCAGTAGTTTTTGTAAAGCATTTTGAGCGGTACCCTCTGGATTTTTTATTAACTACTCTGTTGCCAGTTTATCCTCTGTGGAGTTGAAATTCCTTGACTTGCCATTTTTCTTGTGTCTCTGTGGCTTGTTCTGTCCACTTGGAAAAGAAAATAAATCCAATTCCTCACTAGACCACACGTGCCAACCCACAGTCCTGTGGTTGCACAGGTTTTGAAAATTTACAATTAACGATGGGTGTTTTCACTGTATCTCAGTTTTTTTGGAAGTGAGTGCATATCTAATTATACACCATAACCAAATTCTAAGAAAAACAATTAACCCAGAGCCATGTAATTGCACAGATTTTTCGAGTTTACACTCACTAATGGATATTTTCTCTTTATCTTACCTTTTGGGGAGTGAGATATATCATATTACACACCAGAACACACATCTAAGACTAGCACTTATCCAGAGTATGGTAGTAGCACAGACTTTGGGGGTTTACAATCGACAATGGGAGTTTTCACAGTATCTCATCTTTTGGGGGAGTGAAAGTATATCAACTACATGCTAAATCACAATTCTAAGTCAAGTCCCTACCCAGAGCCTGTAGTTACATAGGAATTGGAGGTTTACACTCAGAATGGGTATTATCACTCTATTTCTCCTTTTTGGAATTAAATATTTCCACTTCCCCTCCAGAACACAATTTTATGGCAATCTTGAACCCAAAACCCTGTAGTTTCACAGACTTTGTAGGTTCTCCCTCCAAGATAGGTGTTTTCACTATATCTTTCCTTTTTTTTTGACATGAAAGTATATCCAGTTCCTCACCAGCACACACTTTTTTTTTTTCCGGTCATGGGGCTTGAACTCTGGGCCTGTGCACTGTCCCTAAGCATTTCGGCAAAAGGCTAGCACTCTATCATTTGAGCTACAGCACCATTTCCAGATTCCTGGTCCTTTATTGGAGATAAAGAGTTTCATGGACGTTCCTGCCCAGGCTGGCTCTGAACCATGATCCTCAGATCTCAACCTCCTGAGTATCTAAGATTACAGGTTGGCCACAGGCGCCTGGCCAGCACACAATTTTAAAATAAGCATCAACTCAGAGCCCTGTGGTTGTGCAGACTTTGGAGGTAAACAATCCAAATAGTCATTTCACTCAATCTTCCCTCTATTGTATCTGTGAGTAAGCCCGATACCACCAATGGGCATAGTTTTAAGAAAAAATCCACACCCAGGCTGAATCTTTGTACTTATTTTAGAGGTTCACAATCATAGATAGGTATTACCTTATTTTCCTCTGCTTATCTTTGTCAGAGGACAGGTATTGTGTTTCAGAAGTGAGGATTATAAACAGTGTGAGCGTGATAGGGAGAAAGAGGAGACAAATCAAAGATTAATACAGGAATCTCATGAGCGTGAGGAAACTACTCAAAGATTGATACAGGAATTGTGTGAGCACAGTCAAAGAGAAAGACAGGAATTGCATGAGAGGGCTGAGAACAGTCAAAGAGAACTACAGGAATTGCATGAATGTGAGGAAGATAATCAAAGAGTCATACAGGCATTGCAAGAGTGGAATGAGAAGGGACAAAGATAAGTAGAGGTATCCATGGAATCCATAAACAGACACCTTAAAGAATTCAGGGAGACCACATAGCAAATGCTGAATGGAGCTCGGCAAAATGAATGGGAGTCCAAGGAAATCATAACCAATCAACTAATTGAGAAAAAACACTGAACACCAAATAACGAAGGAAAGGAGGTCATACAAAATCTAAAACAAAGCTCAAACAAAGAATTTGAAGCCATCAAAGCTGACCAAATTGAAGGAAAAGAAATAAAAAACAATGTAGAAAGTCTTGACAGTAGGTTAGACCATGCAATAGATCGAATCTCAGGGATTGAAGACAGCCTAGATATTATAGAGAGAGAACATACAATCATCCAAGACAAATCCAAGGAATATGTTAGATCTATTCAACTTTTGGAAGAAACCATCAGAAGGACTAATCTGAGGATAATGGGTGTAGAGGTGCACCTAGAGACAGAAGTTAAGAGTCTAGGAAATTTTTTTAACAGGATCCTAGCAGAGAACTTCCCAAACATACAAAAAGATAGGCCTATTCAGATACAAGAAGCTTTTAGAACCCCAAATAGACCAGACCAGACCAGGACATCCCACCATCACATTATAATCCACACAGGATCAACTCAGACCAAGGAAAAGATCCTTAAAGCTGTCAAGGAGAAAAGATCAATGACCTATAAAGGGAAACCAATTAGAATCACCTCAGGTTTCTCAGCAGAAACAATTAAAGCAAGAAGAGCCTGGAATAATGTATGCCAAGCCCTAAAGACAAACAACTATCAACCAAGAATACTGTACCCAGCTAAACTCTCTTTCATAACCGAAGGTCAAACAAAAAACTTCCATAGTAAAGAAAAACTGAAACAATATATCTCCACCAAACCAGCCCTAAAAAGATACTTAACGATGTACTACACATAGAAAATCCACAAGTGCACAATAAAGTCCAAGAAACACACCCAAACTGAGAATCAAAGAACCATTGGAAGAACACAGTTGCCACAGTGCCCAAGAAGGTGGATAGCATGGCAGGAATACCCAAACACCTCTCAGTCCTAACTGTCAACATTAATGGACTTAACTGTCAATTCAGTGACATAGACTGTCTAGTTGGATTAAAAAGCAAGATCCTTCTATCGGCTTCCTTCAGGAGTCACATCTTGCCCATAAAAACAAACACATTTTGAAAGTGAAAGACTGGAACAAAACCTACCAAACAAATGGCCCCATAAACAGGAGGGAGTTGCAATCCTAATATCAGATAAAATAGACTTCAAATTAAAATTAGTGAGAAGAGATAAAGATGGTCACTACATACCAATAAAGGGATTTCTCCCTCACGAGGCTATTAAAATTTTAAATATCTATTTGCCAAATAACAGAGCACCCAAATTTATCCAAGAAACCCTGCTTTCCCTCTAATCTCACATAGATCCAAAGACATTAATTGTTGGGGACTTTAACGCACCACTATCCCACTAAAAAGATCAACCTGAATCTACTGATCTACTGAATATTTCACGCAGCAGCATACAAGGTTTTCTCAGAAGTAGAAAGCAAACTTGTCCAAATTCAAAACATTGAAGTCATACCTTGCATTCTCTGAGACCACAAGGGAATAAAATTAGAACTCAACGTCAAAAGTAACCAAAGAAAGCCCTGTAACAAATGGAAGCTGAACAACACACTGTTGACTCACCAGTGGGTCATGGAAGAGATTAGAAAGAAAATTCATATGATCATGATATTCAACAAAAATTAGCACACAAATTACCAGCTCTGCTGGGACACAGCAAAGGCAGTACTCAGAGGCACGTTTATAGCTGAGTTCCTACATCAACAAATTGGAAAAATTGGAAACCAACAATTTAATGAGACATCTGAACCTCCTTGAAAAAGAGCAGCAAGATAAACCCCAATCCAGTAGACAGAAATAAATAATTAAAATTAAATCCAAATTAAACAAATTAGAATCCAAAACAAACATAGAAAAATCAATAAAACAAAGAGTTGGTTCTTCGAAAATCTTAACAAAATTGACAGACCCTTAGCAAATCTTATCAGAAAAAGAAGAGAACACACCCAAATAAATAAACTCAGAGATGAGAACAGAAACATCACCACAAAAACAGCCAAGATTCAGAACATTATAAGGGAATACTTCTCAAAATTTTATGCTAATCAATTTGAGAACTTGGCAGAACTTGACTTTTTCCTAGCAATTTTCAACATGTCTAAACTAAACAAAGATGAGTTAAACCATCTTGATTGGCTCATATCAAACATTGAAATAGAAACAGCAATAAGAGACCTCCCATCTAAGAAAAGCCGTGGACCAGATGGATTTACAGCGGAATTCTACAAGGCCTTCAAAGCAGAGCTCACACCAATACTCCTCCAACTCTTCAATGAAATTGAAAGAGAAAGTTCACTACCGAACATCTTCTATGAAGCCATCATAACCCTCATCCCAAAACCAGGCAGGGACTCATCAAAGAAAGAGAACTATAGACCCATTTCTTTGATGAATATTGATGCAAAACTACTCAACAAAATTTTGGCTAACAAAATTTGGGCTAACAAAATTTTTGCTCAACAAAATATCAACTTCAACAATTTATCAGAAAAAAAAAATCATACACCACGATCAAACCTGGTTCATTTCAGGGATGCAAACTAGTTCAATATACTCAAATCAATTAATATAATTCATCACATCAACAAGAGCAAGGATAAGAACCACATGCTTATCTCAATAGATGCAGAAAAAGCATTTGACAAAATACAACATCCCTTTGTGATGAACGTTCTGGAAAAATTAGGAATCCAAGAAACATTCCTCAACACAATAAAGGCTATATATGACAAACCTACAGCCAGCATTATACTTAATGCTGAAAAACTAAAGCCATTTTCTCTTAAATCAGGAAGGAGACAAGGATGTCCATACTCTCCAATTCTCTTCAATTTAATATTAGAATATCTAGGTACAGCAATAAGACAAGATGCAAACATAAAGGGGATCCAAATAGGGAAAAAAGAAATAAAACTTTCCCTCTTCGCAGAAGAAGTGATCTTGTATTTAAAGAGTCCCACAGACTCCACTCCCAAATTACTCAAGCATATTCAAAACTTTGGCAAAGTAGCAGGGTATAAAATTAACCCTCAAGAACCAATGGCTTTTCTGTATGCCAACAATGAGAAAAGCATGACTGAAATCAGGAAAGCAACTCCATTCATAATAGACCCACAAAAAATAAAATACCTAGGAATTAACTTAACCGAAGAAGTGAAGGACCTCTATGATGAAAACTTTAAAAACCTGAAAAAGGAAATCAAAGCAGAACTTAGAAAGTGGAAAAACCTCCCATGCTCCTGGATGGGAAGGATTGCCATGTCACCTCCTGTGGAGTCTGTGTGAGAGATTGTGCCAGACAAAGCATAAACTTCAAGGAAGCATGCCTGCAGGAAGGGGGTGTTGGTTCAAGGCTTCCCATACACTTGGCTGCACCTTTATAGCCTCTACCTTTATTCTTATATTCTTCTTGGCTGTACATTTGTTGCCTTTATTCTTGTTTTGGCTATTTTTCTATTGATCTGCTAACAGAGCATGTTATTTCTTTCCAGTCCAATAGAGACTGCTTCTCTGAATAATAAAGACTAGGACCAAAGATTAAATGTGGGCAATGCCCCAATCAATCTATCATCTGATGTGACACTGCCTCCAGAAACTCCTACAACTTCACAAGCAGTTCACTATGAGCTCACTCATAGTAAATAGAAAAATTTAAAATTTCCAGATATGTTACAACAGCCAGAATTAATGAATTAAACTAAACCAGAAGGAATTATCCCAGAAGCACAGAAAGTTCTAGAAAAAGGGACCCCGATAATAAAAGGAAAAGAAAGATTCCCCCAACAGTTATGACTAAGTTTAGTCCAGCTTAAGTTATAGGGAACAGATGGTGGTTTCCCACAAAATATAAAGTTAATGACATTATATTTCTGAGCCGACCCATGAACCATTGCCTTATACAGGAGTTTATAAAGATGAAAATAGATAGATTAATGTAAAAGGAAAAAGGGTATTTTGGAACTCATTAGATTTTATGCAAAGATTAGGTAGATCTAGACCATTGTGGTATTTATCATCAAAACAACAAGATAGCTTAAAATAATAATGAGAAATTTATGTGAACAAATATTGGGATTAAAATGATAGAAAACAGAGAAGGCCTGACTCAATCAGGAAGTATTTTTAGGATGGTTTCAAAGGAACTTGAAAATCTATGGAAAAAATAAAAAGAATACAATATAAGTACAGCGCTGTTTTAGGTTTGTTAATTATTAAACATATAAAGGCTGAATAGATGACTCATTCTATTAAACAATATGCTAGACTTGTTTCCAACCACTTAGCTTAAACAGTTGGTAGGATAGTCATCATTTTCATGTAATCCGTCAATGCTTTGCTTTTCTTAAAAATTGATTATGTGCTTAAATAAACAAAGAATATATCACACACTGTATACAAATATTAATTCTCCTCAAGAAAAATACACTCAGATGCAACTCTTTTGAGTCTGTCACTTCGAGGATTCCTTGTCCACCTATCCTGAGATCCCTGTCCCGTCAGTCCCAGTGCTCCAGCCCAGCTGGTCCGTCACAAAGGATCATTATCATGAAAATGGAAATACTTCCCAAGGCGATCTACAAATTCAATGTGATACCTATCAATATTCCGACCTTATTCTTCAAGGAAATAGAAGAGGTTATCCAAAAATTCATATGGATCAATATAAGACACCAAATAGCAAAAAACGATCCTTAACAGAAAGAACAGTGTTGGATGAATATCAATACCAAATTTCAAACTCTACTAGACAGCCATAGTAATCAAAACAGCTTGGTATTGGCACAATAACAGACCTCAGGATGAATGGAATAGAATTGAAAACTAAGAAATGAACCCATAGACCTATTGCCATCTAATCTTCGATAAGGGAGCTAAAAATATAGAATGCAAGAGACAGCCTCTTCAGTAAATGGTGCTGGCAAAATTATTTAATTATTTGTAGAAAAATAAAACTAGATCCTTATTTATCACCCTTCACCAGAATCAACTCCATATGGATCAAAGACCTCGGAGTCAAAGCAGACACTCTGAAAACATTACAGGATGGAATAGGAGAAATCCTAGGTCTGCATGGCACAGGCTGAAATTTTCTTAAAACAGACCCAGAAACACAACAAATCAAAGAAAAGTTGGACAAATGGGATTGAATGAAATTGCATAGCTTCTGCATGTCAAGGGAAATAGCTAGCAAGGTCAATAGAAAGCCATACAATGGACAAGAGTCTCATATCTAAAATATACCTGGAACTCAAAAAATTAAATTTTCCAACAACAAATCCTCAAAGAAACAACTGTCCAATAAATAAGTGGGCTAAAGATTTAAAAAGAAACTTCTCTGAAGAAGAAAGAGGGATGGCCAATAGACACATGAAGAAATGCTAAACATACCTAGCCATAAAAGAAATGCAAATCAAAACAACATTGAGATACCACCTCACCCCAGTTAGAATGGCTAGAATCAAGAACTCTAATAACAACAGATGCTGGAGGGGTTTTGGACAGAAGGGAACCTTCCTGCATTATTGTTGGGAGTGTAAACTTGCTTAACCACTTTGGGTAATAGGTTCCTCAAAAGCCTATACATAGAGCTCCTTTATGACCCAGCAATCCCACTTTTGGGCATTTACCCAAATGATTACAAACAAGATCATACTAAAACTACCAGCACAACTATGTTTCTTGCAGAATTATTTATTATAGGTAAGATATGGAACCAATCCAGATGCTCTTCAGTAGATGAATGGATCAAGAAAATATGGTATATGTACACAATGGAATTTTATGCCTCCATCAGAAAGAATGACATTGCCCCATTTGTTAGGAAATGGAAAGGCTTGGAAAAAATTATATTAAGTGAAGTAAGCCTGGCCCAAAAAATATAGGTCCTATGGTTTCCATTATTTTTCCTATGGTTTCCCTTATTTGCAATAGCTGGTATATGTCTGAGACAAGCAGAAATGGTCAGATAAGTTGATGTTAGGTGAAATGTACCCCCAAAATAAGAATTCACATGTTTGTTTGTTTTTTTCTTACTTGAAATTGTTTCTAACATATTTATAAGATGATTTTTTTGTTGCTTCGTATGTCCCTCCCCCATGGTACAACCCCTGATTTCACTGTATTTGATGTTGGAGTACTTTGTGGAGGGGAAGGGAAAAAACAAATTGTTCAAACATGGATACAGGTGGACCCGTTGCAACAATGAGATGTACAAGACGTTATGTCAAAAAACGAACTTTACAACTTTGGCATGGGTGGGGTGGGGGTGAGGGAGGTTAATGGGAAGGGGAAGCAAAGAAGGAAGAAACAATGCTTGATAAGAAATGTATTCATTACGTTGCTCATGTAATTGTAACCCCTCTGTACTGTATTTTCACAATAAAAAAATTAAAAAAAATAATTCAGAGAAAGGAAAGAGGCCAAAAAAAGATCTTCTATTCATTTTATGTTGGGGGCTCTTAGGTCTCCCCCATATCTGTTTTTCAGTTCCTTGATGATGTCTTTGATTTGCTTGTAGTGGTTTTCCCTGTTGCTTGGCTTCTCATAATCAGCTTTTCAGGGTGTGCAGAAAAAGTTCTGCTTTACAGGCGTAGGGACTTTGCGACCTTCTTCCCAGACTAAAAAGCAAGATCTGTTTTTGTTGACATTTTTTTCTTTGTGTTGCTGGGAGGAGGTGGCTGGGCATGGGTGAGATTTGTCCTTTCTGGAGTCAGTGGTCTTTCCCAAAGTAGGGAGCCCCCTTTGGGCCTCTAACCTGAATACTCTCTTGGCTTTTATAGCCTGTCCAGGTTTTATTATTTATTTTTAATGAATTTTAGTGAGATTTTTGCAA
Source organism: Dipodomys ordii (assembly GCF_000151885.1). NCBI lineage: Eukaryota > Metazoa > Chordata > Mammalia > Rodentia > Heteromyidae > Dipodomys > Dipodomys ordii. The sequence goes on from NW_012267217.1 coordinate 10,085,941, forward strand.
CTGGCTTCACTGTCAGTTTGGCTGCAGTATGGGTGGAATTATTTTGCTGCCTGCAGGGAGTCGTGGCTGCCTCTCTGGGCTTAGCAGGTAGTGAAGGTTGTTCCAACCAGGCCTTGTGAGGAATTTATTCTTCCTGGGTTGTGCTGACTTTCACAGGTCCAAATCTTGCCCTGGATAAAAATGCTATTGCTACTTTTGGTTCCTCAGTTATCTACTATAGTGCAGTCTATGCCAATTTCAAGTATGGCATTCCTCTCCAGTGGCAGAGATTGGGGGGATGCCTCCCCTGAGCTGTTCTGTGTGAAACAATGGGGATACTCACAGTTTCCCTTGGCTTTTCGGCCTGTGCTGATCTGTGCCGGACAGTGGCCTGCAGGATATGGAATTCTGGTTGTGATGTCCAGTCAGTGCTGGAGGTGGGTGAGGAGATGCAGCCCTCGAATTGGCTTCAGCTTTGGCTGATCACACAACAGTCGCAGGCAGCCCTAGCAACCCCTTGTGCTCAAATCTGTCTTCTGGTGCAAACTTCCCTGATTTTTTGCTCTCTAAGCAGAATCTCTGTACTATTGAGGCTTACTTGGTGTGATTTTTCACATACTGGATGTAAGGTCTGCATAGGGATACATCCATATCTCTTGGCTAAGTTTCCACCCAGTATCTCTTACCTAGGTAACTGGTAGACCTGGAATATGTCACCTTCCCCTCCTGCTAGGTCACATCCTGGGCTGCCTCTGGTCACATGCCTCCCATTTGACTGTAGGCAGTTCCCAGACACTAAGGTCACATCCAGATCCAGTGTGGCCACATCGTTCCCCCACCTGGCCACACCCCTTCCTGTCTCTGGTCTACATAAGTCCTGACCCAGGGTTGGGTGGCCCCCTTCCTTTATCAGGTGTGCCTCTCTACCATGCATGGCGAGGGCAGCAGTTCGGTAAATAAACTTCTTCTTCTGCCTGAATAGTGCCTGGTGTTATCTTCAACTGCTACCTAATGAAACCTACTTATGTAATATGCCTTACGGTGAATTATTTCCTGAACTGCAAAAACTGATTTCTTGGGGAGAGCTCACATATAGCCTAGCTACATCTCTGCTATCTTCCACAAAGTCGCTCTGATCATGAAACTTTTAGTTTAATTTTTCCTACGAATTTAGTATGTATTTCATGTCACTCCATGACTGTATTAAAGCTTTTTCCTCAATATCTTGTGCTCATGTCAAATATATAGCTGCATAGGTTTCAGATCCAGAGATACAACTCTGTATTTATTGTTTTAAAATTAAAAAAGTAAGAGAATATCATAGCTTTGTAAATAAAATATTTAACTTTTGCCAGTGCAATTTTTAATTATTTGTTTTTCTGTTGGTTGTTTCTTAATCAAGATTCAAACTAATGTCTTGTGTTATACACATTTAGTCTGAATGTCTTGTGTTATACACATTTAGTCTGAAGTACTTGCTTTAATTTGTCCCATATACCAAGCAGAATAGTAGTTGATTATCATAGTTTTTTCCCCTCTTTTATTGATTATATTATCACAATTGCCTTAGGGGCTAAGGCTATGTAGTTTAGAATAAATTTGACTCTTTTTTGGTCTTTTCTTTCTTGGTACTGGGGATTGAACTCAGGATGTTACATTTGCTAGGCAAGCACTTTGCCACTGAGCTACATCCCAGCCCTAAACTTAACTTGTGTTCCATTTAGTCTCTGACTGATGGTGGAAACAGCTTACCGAATTGCAAATAGAAATGTTTGTTTGTGATAACTATTTCATAAGCAAGGAAAATACTTTGAAAATGAAATACAATTCCTATATATCAAAAGAAGAAATTAAAGAAATTAATACTGAGATGTAGAACATTCAAGGTTAGAGAGGTCTTTCAAATTTTGACTTGGCCCGTGGATTCTTAGTTATAATTCTAAGCCAATCCAAACTTCTATTTGTATTTTAAATGAGATGGACACTACATGGGTGTTTTTTATGATACCATTTTTTTTTCATTTTACCTGTTAGAATCTATGAGGCTGCTCAAATAGGGAACTAGTATTAGTCATATATATGTGGATGGAATTTGATTATGAAATGGTCTTGTTGAGGAGTATAAGAATTAATGAACTATATATATATATATATATATATATATATGTAGAACACAGTGAATTTGGCATATAGAACACACAAGTCCATTCAGTTAACAATGTTTTCTTGGAAAATGTACACTTGATCTACTGAAAAGTTTTCTACCATAGTTTGTGATGGACATTATAGTTTGGTTGAAGCAATACATTTGCATTTTGAAAATCATTTTGTAAACTTGTGGTTTCTGTTCCATGTCTTTAATATACTGTTCCCAACAGTATATTAAAAGGGCCATACTTTACTGTATTAAAGCCAGCCAATACGGCAGAGTTTAAATTTAACGAAACCGCCGTTTCTAACATTTAGAAACAAATCTGTTATATGTATGCTGGTTGCTGTTTGACATAGTGTTAATGTTTCCAGTCTGTGAAAATCTTTACATTTGTACTTTGCAATGAGCTAAGATAAAATAAGCCCAGAACAGTGTTTATAACAGTGGGAATCTGTTTTGCTAAACCACTTGCCTGTTTTGCAACTCATATACAATTCTTTCCTAAAGAATCCTATAAATTCTTCAAGTGTTTTCTTAGAATGCTATATTTTCAAGTAAAATAAAATGGAATATATACTCTGTATAAATGATTTACCTTGTAAATTGAAGTTCTTGTCAGCTTCTCACTCTTTGCTAAAGAAGTCATGTTATCAACTAGTATTTCTATGGCTAACATATTTAGAGCTGGCAAATTTTATTCAGGATTGAAATTCTAAACACAAGGAGAAAATATTTCAAGCCTGTTTAGCAACAGTGACTGACTTCTAGTCAATTCTAGGAAGTGTTAAATGTACAAGAACATGGAAGGGGTTATGGGTATTTAAAATGCACCCTCAAATTGTAAAAGAAAGAATAAGAAGATAGAAACAATAAATATATACATACTCCCTATTTTTTAAAATATTCTTAGGTGTTCTATAGTTTTTAAACATGTAAACTTTATTTTTTGGTCAGTCAAAGGGCTTGAACTCTGTGCCTGGGTGCTGTCCTTCAGCTCTTCAGCTCAAAGCTAGTGCTTTACCACTTAAGCCACAGTGTAACTTCCAATTTTGGTTGCTTATTGAAGATAGAAGTCTCTCAGACTTTCCTGCCTGGGTTGGCTTTGAAACACGATAGTCAGATATAAGCCTCCTTATTAGCTAGGATTACAGGCATGAGGCACTGGTGTCCAACTTAAATTTTTATATCATTATCATGTCAGAAAAAAAATCATGAAGAGACAGCAACACACACACACAAAAAGCAAGAGGGACAATTATTTTACTAAGTATATGTGGGCTAAAGAGAGAGCTATAATTTATCCTTAGAAACATTAAAAAACTGTAAGTATCCCAATATTGTATCCTTTTCCTTTTTATTTCTTTAAAAATGTAGGAAAGACTTTTAGAAAAAAAATATTTAAGAAAGCCATGTAGAAAAAAATCAGGTATAGCGGGGCACCAGTGGCTAATGCCTGTATTCCTAGCTACTCTGGAGGCTGAGATCTGAGGATCACGGTTCAAAGCCAGCCAGGGCAGAAAAGTCCGTGAGACTCTTATCTCCAATAAATCACTAGAAAACCAGAAGTGGTGCTGTGGCTCAAGAGGTAGAGTGCTCTCCTTCAGCTGAAGAGCGCAGGGACAGCACCCAAGCCCAGAGTTCAAGCCCCATGACTGACAAAAAAAAATCAGGTATATATGTATATATGTATATGTACATATGCAAATTTTCAAGCCATGTTTGTAATTGTGGAACGGTTTGAATAGATTACAGGGCTGGAGAGAGAAGAATGTTAAAGAATGAAGATTAACAAAATACATTGCACCTGTAAACATAGTTGGCAGAGTAAAATTTGCTGAAATCTTTTGAGCAATAGGGTAAAGAGAAGGGGATAATATGAGTAAGGGAAGGCGTTGGTTTGATTAAAGTACAGCATATGCATGCATATAATTTACACATTAAGTAGCAAATTACAAGAGGTAAAAATCATCCTATCAAGGGCATAGGCCCTTTCTTTCGTATCTATAAAACAATTTTACATGGCATATGCAGTCAAGTCTCCTCTTATATTTTTGAAACAGAAACTCTGAGCTAGAGGCAACTGTGCTGGTTGGCTTTTTCTTCCCCTACGAAAGAAAATTAAACAAACAAACAAAAAACTTTCAGATATCAGGCAGAAAACCATCTTATTGTAATTGAAATGTTTAGTTTCCCTTGACATACATGAAATTCACTGGTAACTCTTTACTTCATTAAACTGTGCGAGAAACTGGCATGCTTAGATGAAGAATCGAAAATCATACTTTGTGGGAAAATATTTTAAACAGGAAGGATATAATGCAAGTTGGATAAATTCCAAGCTACTGAAATACTTATGTGTTGTGTTTGCTGTCAAGCAGCTTGCTATAAGTGAATATTATTTCAGTGTATAATCATTGGTGTAAGGATACTAAGAAAATGAAATTACTCAAAGGCTGAGGCACTTCGACTATTGGGTAGTATCTTTACAAACCATATTAATAGTTAAATATTAATTACTAGATAAATATATGAAATGAGTCTCTGGGGATCTACATAGATACAGGGAACAAAAGCAATAATGCCTGAGGTCTTCCTTGCTGAAAAATGGTTTAGTTGCCAGCACACTGAAAACATCTATTGTCCTCACTTTATTAAAATGTGGGCAACAGGAGTAAAGAGTTAATATTTGTTATCTCAGCTATTTGGGAGAATGAGGCCAGAGAATTATGACATCATGCATAGCTTGGGCAACATCTCAAGACCCTATCTCAAAACTAGTAAATAAACATAAATAAATGGAATTAAAAATAAATAACATAATTCAAATTATACAGTTTCCTAGATTTTGGAGCAGGACTATTGCAATTATAATCATGATCATTATGATAACTTAGTAGACACTTTAATGATGCTTAAATTTTTTAAACAATATGTAACACAATGAGAACAAAGCTGTTTCAATTTACTTGATTCAAACCAAAATAGGCACATCGTCTTAAAAGTTAAATCCCCCAAAGGAGGGCATAACAATGCTAGATAGGAAGTGTACTCATTACCTTACCCATGTAACTGTAGCCTCTTCCTATAGTATCTTTACAATAAATGTATGCATATATATATATATGTATAAATAAATTACATAAACCAAAGAACATTAAATCCCTCCATTTTAATACATTTCAAAAGAACATTGAATAGTGGCAAGGATTTCTTCTGTTCATGGTGTGTATAGTTCATTCTTGTCAGAGGCTTCCTGGCTCTTCAAACCAAACAAAATGTTGGAATTTCAGCCCTGTATTATGCTAGAGTTAGATCTCAGAGGCAGGCAACAAAGGATAGTGTTATAGCTTAACATTGCTGCTACATTTGGCTTCTAGTTTTCTTATCTCAGAAATGGATAAATGAAGTTCATGGACAATGAGGGGTTGAAGGGTGTGATCAATTTTATTCAAAAGAAGTAACTTAATGGAAGACTGCTGCTGCTCTATTTCTAGGAGATTTCTTTTAGTGGTATCTCTATCTTTAGCTATGCCCTGCTTAGTTGTACTTTAGTTTTAGGAAGTTGATATTATTATTGATGGATCCTGAAGCATCCTGATTGGTTGTTAATGTACTCTTAGGATTTAATCTGCAAATTATCACCATCCCATCCTTTCTAGAGTCATGAGACCACAGCTGAAAATTAAGAAATTCAAAGCTGCTAGCAAGAGGAAGATTGAAGAAATTTTATTTCTTGCTAAAATCTCTTTAGAGAGTACATTGGCTTTCTGCATGAAGTTTCCCCTGGACAAGATGCTGTTCAGGGACACTGGGTCTTACTAGGTCTATCTTCTCAGTATCCTTTAAAAAAATTGATATGTGAAAGTAATATTTTAGAGAATATATATATATATATATATATGTATTTGTCAGTCATGGGAATTGAACTCTGGGCCTTGGTACTGTCACTCAGATCTTCAACTCAAGGCTAACGCTGTACACTTGAACTACAGCACCACTTCTGGTTTTCTGGTGGTGTATTGGAGATAAGAGTCCAATGGACTTTCTGGTCGGGGCTGGCTTTGAACCATGTTCCTCAGATCTCATCTTCCTTACTAGCTAGGATTACAGGCATAAGCCACTGGTACCTGTCTAAAATAATCATTTTCTTAATTTAATTTTCTATGATGAAAATTAAAAATGTTTGATTTTTTTAGTTTTAGTGACAGCTCTGTAAAGATGTAATTTAATGGCAGACCCAAGTAAACTGAAAAGTTCTGCTTAGACTAAGACAAACTGTACTATACATAATAGGTAATTTAAGTTCAAAGAATATATATGACTTTAATTTGCATGAGAAGGGCAGCATGTTTCTATGGCATAATGTGATTTTTTCAGTCCATTAACCAGTAAATTAAAAAAAAAAGCATTACCTTCTTACAATACAATGTTCAATGAAACACTTCAAAAAAGTATGATTATACTTACAGGCCCTAAGTATTGTTTTCCTTTCTAGCTTATACTTGTTATCTCTGTCGTTTTTTTTTTTTTTTTTTTTTGGCTAATTAGAGTTTTATGGACTTTTCTGCTCAGGCTGGCTTCAAACCATTGTCCTTAGATCTCAGCTTTTTTTTTTTGCGGTCATGGTGTTTGAACTCTGGGCCTGGGCGCTGTCCCTGTGCTGTTCAGCTCTAGGCAAGTGCTCTAACACTTGAGCGACATTGCCAGTTCCGGTTTTCTTATGGGTTATTGGAGATATGAGTCTCACAGAGTTTCCTTCCTGGGCTGGCTTTGAACTGCGATCCTCACATCTCAGCCTCCTGTGTAGCTAGGATTACAAGCGTGAGCCACCGGCGCCCAGCTTGTACTTGTTATCTTATACTTGTAATATTATGACTTTTTTCTGAAAGTCTTTTATTTCATTTCATTGACCGTTCTTTTTAACATCAAATGTTTCATAATCAAGGTAACAACAAGAAAATGGCATACTGACTACTTGCAACTCAATGCCATCAATTTTAGTATTAGAATTATAGAGTTCTTATGTGAGATTATTGTTATAAAACATAGTATAGATATTGTAAAGAGAATCTCTCAAATTTGTAATTTTATTCATAATTACCTATCCTAATAAAATCCAGGCATTTTTTTTAAATTATCTTTAAGTAGTTTACAAAGGAGCTGCACTTTAACAAAGGAGCTTTTGAACAGAATGCACTTGGATCAATGTCACCTTTTCACTCTTCTCAGGGGTCCATTTCCTGCCCACCCCTTCCCACACTCTTCTTAATTTTGCATGATATGCATTAGATTCTTGATTGTGTTCTTTCTCTCTTCTCTTCATTTGTCTACCCTTTGCCTTTTGACCCCACCACACACTTTTCGTGTACCCTCCCCCTTCCCCGGGTGTTTATTTTCTTGAACTTTGCCTTTCTAGGAATTACACTAATTGATTTCCCTTAAATCTACCATATTTAAGTTAACCCATTGCATACACTTGCATACCACCCAATATATTTACACGTAAGTGTATAAGCTAAAAATAACTTCTGTATATAAGTAAAAAGCATGCTTCCTTTGTTTCTCTGGTTCTGGTTTGCTTTGTTTAACAATATTTTTTTTCCAGTTCATTCAATTTCTTTGCAAATATAGTTATGATATCATTCATTCTAATGTTTTGAACCATGTAAAATTACCTTTTTATATGACTGTGATCAAAATACATTATAGTTCTCTATTTTCTGAAATTTCTCTTTCTCTGTCTCACTGTTTCATTTCCCAAAGCATAAACCCATTTATTTGTATGTGTTTGTGTTGGAATTATATGAATTATGTCTTCATAGGGAGACAAGATGTTATTGAACAAAAAAATATCATATGGAAGGTATAAATATATCTCTGATTAATTCTGACTTGTCCTTTTAACAGCTGTATGACCCTGGGCAAAGAACTTGACTTCTGTGATCTTCAATTTTCACCTTTGTTAATGAAGGAATAACACCTACCAACAAGGGCTGATACTAAGGTAAATCATAAGGCATAGCTAAATCATCAAGTAAAACTAAAGCGTTGATAATAAGAATCTATAATATACATTTCCTACCTCTTCTTTGCTAGTGATGCATTAAAAAAACTAAGATAAAGCAAGATCTCTGCTGGAGTCAAAGGATTACTTTTTGGGGGTCTTCATATTTTTATCTATTTAAAAATAGTTATTATCTTTAAGTAGTTGTACAAAGTTATTGCTATTTAACAAATCAGTTTAGGAATACAATGCATCTTTCAACTAACTGTCCTTCCCCAACTGAACCTTACTCAGTCTTCTTAATTTTTAGAGTATACACTGGTATCTAGCTTGCATTTTCCTTGTTCTACTCTTCATTTTTTTTACTCTATTCTTAATCCCATCCAAAATATTTCTTTTTGTAAAATATAGAGAACACATTTATTTTTAGTTATCAATATGCACATAGTAAAAGCATTTTGTGTGTTAGAAGCTAAACAGATGTAACCAACCATTGAAATTCCAAAAATATTACTGTACTTGTTGCTCTAATTTTTTTCTCAATGCCTCAATATATTGAAATTAACTACAAATTTAATAATTTTGTCGGTGGTCCTAGGAATGTTATTATTCAAGATACATAACTCCAAGGTTTATGAATCATTTTGGGAAATATTAAATTTGGATCAATATTTATTGATTTATTTAAAATTATTAATTACTCAACAGTGTTCTCTCTTCAGTTACCCAAGTATTTGAATGTTTCAACTATTACATAATATTTGCTATTCAGAAGGGATTAGAAATCTATAAAATACATTATAGATAGTTTAATCTTTGTCAATTAAAACAAATTGACACTTAGGAAGAGACTGTAGAGGGCACTAATGAGAATTATTTTGGAAAACTAAAACTTCCTCAAAATTTATGTCATACTTTGATGTCTTCTGTGTATATCAAGTAAGGGAAAAATGTACTTCTGTAAATATATTAATTATATCAGCACTATTTTTATTTTGTTTCACTTGATATTTTTTATTTTTATTTTTTGTTACCATCAAGGTGATGTACAGAAAGTAATAAGTACATAATATGGGTACTTGGCTGCATCAGCATACCTGTACTCACAGAAGTTCACAGGCATGAACTAATCACTGGTCCAAACTTTGTTGGTCTATTGTTTTAATCAACTTATGTACCCTAAGTCTTTATTCAAGTTTTTCCTTTTTTTCTCATGCATTTTTATTGATTTTGTAAAGGTGATGTTCAGAAGGTTTACATTTACATAACTAAGATAGCCGACATTTCTTTTTGGACTATGTCACCCCTTGTCTCCTTCTCTCCCATTTTTCCCCTCCCGTTCCCACCCATGAACTGTATAGTTCATTTTCAAGATTGTGTAATGAGTACTGATGCATTTGTTCATGCTTTATCCCACCATTTCTGTGCACCTCCTTCCTCCTTCCCAAGACAGGTGTGAATGGATCACACACACACACACACACACACCACACACACACACACACACACACACACACACACACTGGAATTTTACTCATCCATCAGGAAGAACAATATGATACCATTTTAAGGAAACGGAAAGACTTTGAAAAATTATATTAAGTGAAGTAAATAAGACCCAGAGAAACAAAGGTTGCATCACTACCCTCCTTTGTGGTAGCTAGAATGTGCCTATAAATCTACACATAAATGCATTGGATTGTTAAAAAAATACACAAGAACATGCCAAATCATACAATTCTGTACATATTTACACACCATGAGAACAAAGTAAGATATTCTTATGAAAGGAATACTGAAGTACAATACCTGTGTACATCTGATCATATAAAATAATATTTTTAAAACAAACTCTAGAAATCGAAGCAAGAGGTTTTTTCTTTGTTGCTGTTTTTGTTTTCCTTTCTTTTTGTCTTTAAAATCTTGCCATTTAACAATTTTAGTCACTGTATGACATGGTAAAGTCTGAACAAAGAATAACTCCAGAACAAATAATAGAAATTGAATCATATCAATAATTAAATGCAACAACTGTACACTCTAGCATGACTAAAGATCGATTCTCTACCTAACAAATATTTATTCGAAGTTAGTTTAAGTCTCAAAAGTATAGCATGGAATTTTATATCTGTCTGTTTGTATTTGACATGGATGTCAAGTATAGTTTAAAACCATTGAAAACTTGAGTTAAAATTTATGAGCAATATACATTTATGCAGCATACTAATCACCAAAAGCTAGCAAAAAGCTGCAAATATTATTTGGCAAATTTACATTTTAACGTACAGTAACATACATAGAAACTGATGACCTACTGATTTATGCACAATATGAAGAATGGTTTACAACTATATATTTGAAATGCAGTCAGGCTGAAAAAATGTCCAGCATATATTTAGATACTAAGAATAGATATAACACATTTTATTTTTATTTTTAACTCTTTACATTCCCTTTGAAACATAAGATGACATTATTGTACAGAAAAAATATCCATGAACTGTTAGTTAATTGAATTAAAATTGTAATTATAAGATACATCCAAACAAAGCTAACTGACTTAAAGTATTCAATAGGTAGACAGGTAGATACCGTGCCTAATCGTGATAACAAATTGAAAAAGGAGCAATAAAACTACTGATATTTTGAATTTTTTTAGAGGAGGTACCTGAATAAAAGAAATAGATTTTTGGAAACAATTGTCTGAGCAGTTTTGAGTTAATATAAAAGTATCTATAAAAGAAATTTTATTATGTTTATTTCTATTGCATCCCTATCTAATTTCTGTCCATTATGCCATTGTAGAGAGGCAATTGAATTAGTTAGGTCAAGGTGATAGGTGACCTGAAAAATGATTTCAAGCTGATTATTTCAAAACTTTATTATTCTCAATGATTGAGAAACTGGATTGCTAAAATTTGGTGGAAAGAGATGTTTGAAACTTTTGATTTTAGCAAATTCTATATCCATTGATTTTTAATTTTATACTCACACTTGCCTGATTTTAATTCCTTTATTCTCATACTTTCTCTTATTTTTTATTTGTTTATGACCCTGGGAGAGTCAAGTAAGAAACATCTCCAATCACATTCTCAGAAACAAGTCATATAAGCCTGACATGCCAAGAAATAATAATAAAAAGTAAACAAATATTATATGTGCAGCACATTGTCATTTTGAATACATTTTCACTGTAAAAATGTACATAAAGCACCTGCACATTTGTATTATGGTATACTAACTTGGTGGTCTAATTGTTCGTGGATTCATTTTTGCCTCTCTTTTTTTGCATAATGAGCAATAATGTGGACTCTCAGGCGGATTGAAATACTCCCAAAACTTTTTAGATGAGAATAGATAATATAAAACTGTTCATTTGCTCTGACGTCAATTTTTGCTTTATTCTTAGAATTGAAAGCACACAGTTCAAGTATTTCCAAGATTTTGTAGGTTATACCACAACAGTATTTTGCAAAATGGCAATTGGAAGTTTAAAATTAAAATACCTTGTAGAGGGGAAGACCAGTGAAAGTTGCTTGAAATCAAATTTTAAATGGTTAAAAAAATTAAACGTGGGTCTAGGAAGGTGGCTCAGTGGTAGAGCGTTTGCCTTGCATGCATGAGGCCCTGGGTTCAATTCCCTAGCACCACATAAGCAAAAAGAAAAAAAAAACAGAAGTGGCGCTGTGGCTCAAGTGGTAGAGCGCTAGCCTTGAGCTGAAGAGCTGAGGGACAGGGCCCAGGCCCAGAGTTCAGGCCTCACAACCAGACCCCCCAAAAAATATTAAACATAATAATTGATTTTTGCAAAAGGAAAAATGCATTTATGTTCTCCTCTTATAGGACATACATATATGTATGTATATATAGACATATATATATATATATATATATTATGTTTCCTGAATAGTTCAGGTAAAGACCACTTATGTATTTCTTCACTCATGTTTGAATGTTTGTTTGTATGTTTGTATTGTTTGTATGGTCTTCTCCAGGTCAACATGGCCTCAATTTCAGATGTTAAGTTAAATTATAAGCAATGGGAACAGTGAACACTGAGCAATAGAACTACTAGAAAATGCACTCATTACCTTGCTCATGTAATTGTAAGCCCTCTGTATAGTATTTTCACAATAAAAAAAAACATTAAAAAACTATTATAAAATAAAATTATCAAGTTGTAAGAGAAAGCTGATATTCAAAGATCAATAAAAATGTTTTTGGAAACATTTGTTAGGAATTAGATTGTTGACATAAGCAGATGAATGAAGAGGGATGATAAACATCTGAGGCTATTGAATTTTGCCAGGAAAGGTATAAATAGATAGTTTAATGTTTGTTTTTCCTGAAATACTTCTATATTATATGAATCAGTTTGGCTAACTTACACAAAAAAAATGAAAGTTCCATGAGATACAGAGCTAAATTATCTCAAATTTACAAGGAAAGTAATACAGAGAGATGCTCAAGAATACACTGATATATATAATGTCAACATTGTAGGAAAAGAAAATCTCAAGCCAGAATAGAAATCTAGGGTAAAATGAAGGTGTCTTGAATCAGAGAAATGAAAGTGAGAGTGGGGGAAATGAGTAATTTAAATCACAACTTTCCAGTAAAATCTGAACTGTTAAAGTAATTTCACATCTGCTAATAGCTTTTCTGAAAAAAAGAAAAGATAAAGATAAAAAGGGATATTTGAAATATATTTTATTTGATTAATTAATTTACTTAGTTTTTTCTTAGACATAGGGCCTGAACTCTGGGCCTGTGTGCTCAGCTCTTCAGCACAATGCTATTGCTCTACCACTTGAGCCACAGAGCCACTTCTGACTTTTTCTGCTTATCTGGTGCTGAAGAATGGACGCATACAAGGCAAGCAATCTACCACTGAGCCACCTTTCCAACCCAAAATATATTTTAATAATAACATCATGGTGTTGTCTTAAAATATATTCATTGTAATTAATATTAATTGTAACTTATATCATAATGAAATTACTATTTAGATTAATTCGTTCTAATTAATTACAATTAATATTGAGATATTGATATACCCTTTTGGTCACAGAGATTTAAATCACATTTAAACCCAGATTATGAAGAGCTTTTAGAAATATTTTGTCAAAATTTAGATTTTATAAAATACATAGTTCAAAAACTGTATTTATAGAATCTAATTTTTTCAAATGTAAGATTTTCCTAACAGCTGTGTATTTGATTAAACACTTAACTTAAGTAAAATTATATATAATTTTAAATTCAGCTTCTCATTTGCACTGAACTTATTTAAGTGTCTGATACCCTTGTGGAGGGCTTCGCTACTATTTTCAGAAGTATATATTTGAAAGCTTATAGAAAAGAAAATGGAGAGGATTTGTTATAGTGCTCAGCATGATGGATGAGGGATATCAAATAAGGAATTGTAGAACTGAATTTCATGGCTTAACTAATTTATGGAGTGATGGAATCTTGCAGTGAGATGAGAAATATTTCAGAATATTATTGTTTGAGATTAAAGATGATCAGAATCATAAAATCTCAGAAAAATATTAATTAAAATTATTTTAGAAGGCATCCAGACATCCCTTCATACTTTTGAAAACTAGATGGAAATTCAATGAATTATTGTTGACAAAATAAAATAGCACAGCTTTCATTATGTGCCTTCATCCAACACTTCTCCACAAACCACTATAATAGAAGTATAGAATATACAATTGCTCCTTTGTTGGTTTTCCAGTAAGTATTACCAATCACTTGTTTTCCACACAGCTTTACTTTGGAAGAATATTTTATGGTCCTAAATGATTATAGATGGTCAGAGTATTAAGACACAAAAGTCGTATTTGTCTTTGTCTTTCAGAAATCATTTATGGATTTTCATATAGTTTCATATAGTATAGTTCATTTAAGTGACATAATTAGTAAATTTTCTCTTCCAGAGATTTGGGTAGGAAGGGATCCTGTTTTATTATTTTATGTGAAGGGCTGGTTAAAAATGATTATTTCAGTTGTTTAGCTAAAATTATTTAAATTATGTTTAGTATAAAGTAAATGCTTGAAAAATATTCAAGTAAAAAGGAAATTGTTAAATTACTAAAATAAATGCCACATTATTTCATGATAAAAATCAACAAACACACTCACACATACATACAAAAAAGAAAGAAAACACCTGCCTCTTTAGGTTTCAGTATAGCCATTTCAAAATGACTTCAGTATTTAGAACAACCTAAATAAGTCATGTGTGTGTGTGTGTGTGTGTCTGTGTCTATACACACAAACATATATATGTATACATATGAGTGTTTGTATTTATATATATGTGTGTGTGTGTATATATATATATATGTGTGTGTGTGTGTGTGTGTGTGTTTTCAACTTATCTAGCTTTCTTTTGTAAGTGTAGAATAAATATCTAGCAAGACATTGACATGTTGGAGCTGTTAGCAGTAATCTAGCTCACTCAATTTTTATTTCTGATGGTTAAATTTATTAGTCTACCAGTATTGCCATTTACACTTGGGATCAGTGTTAGCCTTTATATATAGTCTCTCAAAATTATTTTGTCTAGGTTAGTATTAAGATTCTATCATTTCAACCAAGATAGGCTGAGAAATTATTTACCTTCTTTATATTTCTGTATCTGTTGAAATTTGTTCTTTCTACTTCATGTTTCATTAACTAGAGATCCGAATCTACCAATAACCTAAGCAAGCAACCTAGTTATATAATTGATTATTTAATAAATCTAAGTGCAATTATTTCAATATAGTTATTGGTGCTGAAGTCGGAGTTGACATGCAGGGAAACATATATGCACTAATAATATTTAAACAGTGTAACATTATTCAAATGAGATTACTACATACTGTAGTCTATATACACTTGAAAATATAAGCAAACATAGTAAAGAATAACATAATTTGGCTAAAAGAGTAGTTGGATTAAATATTAAATTTGGTCCTATATCTCTTAAAGATTAAGATTATTGTGAATGGGGTCAATTCCTAAGAAAACACACACACACACACACACACACACACACATTATTACTATTCAAGATGATTTACAACAGTAATTGAATATATTACATAGCTGTTTAATTTCAAAAGAGATTTTCATTAGTTCTTTGATTTAATAAATGACTGATTTTAGAAATAATTTCTGATAGCTCTAATTTATGACCTTCAGATTCAATTCTTGTTATTTTTGTTATTGTTTTTGTTGTTGTGGATTTTTTGGTTTTGATTCCATGGTTTGAACTGAGGACCTCATACTTGCTGGGCTGATGCTATATTATTTAAACCACACTGCCATCTCTTAGTCTCCTGAGTAGAGAAGGTGCCAAGTATGAGCCACCAGTGCCCAAGTGAATGCACATTTTCTTCATATATCTGAATCAAATTAACATAAAATATAATGCTAAATACAAACAATGCTATGAGATAAAAACTACCATTTGAGACTAGAGGAAGATGGAGGAGGAGAAACTGGAGGCTAAACAATCCTCACACAGAAAGCAGTTTTAGTGTTCCAGTGAACAGTCCTAGGCTAGAGAATCACACCAAGTGGGCCATCACAGTACAGAGAGATTGGCCAGAAAGGGGAAAATACAGGCAGTTTGGTCAAGGAGAGAGATCTGATCACTTGCTGGTAGCCCCAGCTGTGTAGGCTGTGGTGGTGGCCATGGCAGCCATACAACAGAGAAAATCCAGGACCAAGGTGCCAGACAAGGCATGCAAGTTGATTCTACTCACTACCAGCAAGAACTGATGGGGAGTAGAGATCTTCATTCTGCTGATCGCAGACCAGGGACGGCCCAGGAACCAAGAGTCTGGTATGAGTAGAACCCTCACATCCTTACTCTTTCTCATGGAGCCTCAGTGGGAAGGCAGCTCCTCCCCCACCACCAGAGAGGATTTCAATCTTTTTTTTTCTTTCTTTCTTTTTTTGTTCTTCCTGGGGCTTGAACTCTGGGCCTGAGCGCTGTCCCTCAGCTCTTCAGCTCAAGGCTAGCACTCTACCACTTGAGCTACAGTGCCATTTCAGGTTTTCTGGTGGTTTTTTGGAGATAAGAGTTTCACAGACTTTCCTGCCCAAGCTGGCTTTGAACCAAGGTCATCAGATCTCAGCCTACTAAGTAGCTAGGATTACAGGTGTGACCCACTGTGGTCCAGCAGATTTGCATCTTTGATACTGACAAAGGCCAGGCTAAGTCCAACCCAGGTCTTGGAAGGAAACAATGGGATCCATTAGCAGCTCACAGGAACCTGACCTGACCTTCCAGGAAAGTCACCCTGCCCAGGCAGATGTAGCTCCATCGCTGGAGGAGTGACTTTCTTCACTGGGTAAACAGAGCCAGATGCTGCCCTTCCCTACAGCAGCCTAGACAAATAATTGAAACTCAGTATACATAAACCCTGAGAATGGCACCAGGCTGGGATCTTTGAGTGTCTCAGGAACTAGCCTGTCAGGGAAAAATTACTGTTTGCTGAAAGGTCTCAACCCTACCCAGAACCTAGCCTTATCACAGCATCTCCAAACTAGAGGAAACAACCATCTCCCTCTTTTGTTATACTCAAAGCAGATCTTTCTCCCACTGAACTAGCCAAGGAGGAGGATCACAAAGTCCTGGGTAAGGCAGAGCTGTCTGCCTACTCAAACAAACCGACTTAAGAAAACAATCAAGTCACAGGAAAAACAAACTCAACAAGCACACAGAGACTCCACCAAGAGATTGGTTCTAGACACAGGGGGAGATACAAGATCTTCCTACACAACTCCCCCCAAAAAAATCAAAGAACTCTTTTTTATACCTATTTTTATTACTAATTTTTTATAGTTTTCTATATGTTTTTTTTTATTTTTTAATTTTATTTTATTTTATTTGTGAACAAACTGTACAGAGGGGTTACAATTGCATGGGCAGGATAATGCGTACATTTCTTACCAAGCATTGCAGCCTCCTCCTTTGTTTACCCTTCCCATCCCTTCCCA
>NW_012267217.1:10103898-10127028 GCF_000151885.1 Dipodomys ordii
GTGTGTGTGTGTGTGTGTGTGTGTGTGTGTGTGTGTGTGTGTGCTTTTTAAAAAAATCTATTTTGAACTTTTAGCCTTTTTTTTTCTCTTATCTTTTCTTTCCTTTTCTCTTTCTTCCTTTTTTGCGTGACTTAATTGCTATTCTGCTGATACCCAGATATATACCCATCGATAATTATTAGACCTTATTCCTCACTATGTACACACTTAATCCAGAAACTTATTACTCAATTCACAACCTCTTAGACTTAACTTCTTTAATAGTAGAATTATTTCTTTATACCTACATAATTTTCAAGTATTCCGATTTTAAGAATTTTTTAAATTTTATCATTTTTCCTTTTATCTTTCCCCTCTTCTTATCCTATCATTTTCTTCCCTCAATATTATTTCTTTATACTTACATAATTTTAAGTGTTTTATTTTTTATATTTAAATTTTTGTTTTTCCATTTTTTCTTTTCTTTCTTTTTTTTTAAATCTCTCTCCTATTATTCTGTCCAATCCATTTCCCTCTCTGAAATTAGAACTTGGTTAAATTCACTCCCCTTTTACCTCTCCAAATCCCTTTAATCCTATTTTTCCCCCACAATTCTCCCTAAACCTAATAATTTCTGCTTTGCCAAATCCCTCTTGGATGTTTTTAGCCCATTAATCCATAGCTGTTTGATGTTGAATAGATTGTATCTGTTGAACTGGATTGTATCTGCAGCCATTTTGACTGTGCAACTATAGGACTCTGGTTGATGCTTGCTTTAAAATAGTGTTCAAGCACAAAATTGGTGTTACTTTCATACCAATGGGCAGAACAAGCTTGAGAAACACAACAAAAATGACAAGTCTGGATATCTCAGCTCGCACTCAGGATAATCATGTGACAGAACAGTTAATGAATAATCCAGAGGAGAGTATCCAGAAAGCTCTATAAAAACTACTGTTAAACATGGTGAAGGAAAAGATTGAAAACCTGCAAAATACGCAGTGAAAGTGTGATGGGGTATGAGACAAGGCAAACCAAATATTAATACAGGAATTTCATGAGCATGTTGAGGTTAAAGTTAACCAAAAATTACTACTGGAATCTCGTGAGCATGAGGAAGATATTCAAAGGTTAATACAGGAATTGAGTGAGCAGGCTGAGAACAGTCAAAGAGAAGGATAGGAATTGTGTGAGCAGACTGAAAACAGTCAAAGAGAAAGAGAGGAATTGCATTAGAAGGCTGAGAACAGTCAAAGAGAAATACAGGAATTGTGTGAGCATGAGGAAGCTAATCAAGGAGTAATACAGGAATTGTGTGAGCAGGATGAGAATAGACAAAGATAAATATAGGGATTTATGGAATCCATAAACAGACAGTTGAGCAATCAAGGGATACCACAAAGGGAATGTTGAATAGAGCCCTTCAGAAGGAAAGGAAGTCCAAGGAAACCATAACTAATCATCTAAGTGATTTGAGTGTAACCATTGAACACCATTAAGGAAGTAATGAAGTTCATACAAGAACTAAGACAAAGCTCCAACAAAGAATTTGAAGCCATCAAAGCCGACCAATTAGAAGGAAAGGAAATATAAAATGAAGTAGGAAATCTTGAGAGTAGTAGGTTAGACCATGCAATAGATCAAATCTCTGGGATTGAAGACAGCCTAGATATTACAGAGAAAAAACATACAACTATCCAAGACAAATCTAAGAAATATGATAAATCTATTCAACATTTGGAAGACACTAATCTGAGGACTAATCTGAGGATAATGAGTGTAGAGGAACACCTAGAGACAGAAGTTAAGAGTCTAGAAAATTTATTTAAACAGGATCCTAGCAGAGAACTTCCCAAACATACAAAACTACAGGCCTATTCAGATACAAGAAGCTTTTAGAACCCCAAATAAACCAGACCATAACCGGACATCCCACCATGACATTATAATCTACACAGGATCAATTCAGACCAAGGAAAGGATCATTAAAGCTGTCAAGGAGAAAAGATCAATCACCTATAAAGGGAAACCAATTAGAATCACCTCAGGTTTCTCAGCAGCGACAATTAAAGCAAGAAGAGCCTGGAGTGATGTATGCTATGCTCTAAAGACAAACAACTATCAATCAAAAACAGTACCCAGCTAAACCCTCCTTCATAACAGAATGGCAAATAGAAACCTTCCACAGCAAAGAAAAACTGAAACAATGAATCTCCACCAAACCAGCCCTACAAAAGATATTTCCTACACATAGAAAACCTACAAGACCACAATAAAGGCCAAGAAACTGAGAAAATATAACAAGCATATGGCTTCCATAAACAGGCCAGAGTTGCAATCCTAATATCAGATAAAATAGACCTCAAATTAAAATTATGGAGAAGAGATAAAGAAGGTTGCTACATACTTATTAAGGGATCTCTCCTTCAGAAAAATATTACAATTCTAAATATCTATTCACCAAACAACAGAGCTCACAAATTTATCCAAGAAACATTACTTTCCCTCCAATCTCACATAGATCCAAAGACATTAATTGTTGGGGACTTTAACACAATTCTATCCCCTCTAGATAGATCAACTCAGCAAGAACTCAACAGAGAAACCACTGATGTACACAACTGCATGGATCAACTAGATTTAACAGACATCTACCAAATATTTCACCCAGCAGCATCAGAATACACATTTTTCTCAGCAGCACATGGAACATTTTCCAATTTTAGACCACATTTTAGATCCAAATATCCAAATTCAGCAACAATGAAATCATGCCCTGCATTCTCTCAGACAACAAGGGAATAAAATTAGAACTCAACACTAAAAGCCTCCAAAGAAAGCCCTGTAACACATGGGGACTGAAAAATACACTGTTGAATCACCAGTGGGTCATGGAAGAGATAGAAAGGAAATTCAAATGTTCATAATATTCAACAAAAATGACCACACAAATTACCAGCTTCTCTGGCACACAGCCAAGACAGTACTCAGAGGCAAGTTTATAGCCCTGAGTTCCTACATCAACATATTGGAGAAATCTGAAGCCAACAAGTTAATGAGACATCTGAACTTCCTTGAAAAAGAGCAGCAAGCTAAAATCCAATCCAGTAGACAGAAAGAAATAATTAAAATTAAATCAGAATTAAAAGAATTTGAATCCAAAAAACATAGAAAGAATCAACAAAACAAAGAGTTGGTTCTTCAAAAAAAATTCACAAAATTGACAGACCCTTAGCAAATCTTATCAGAAAAAGAAGAGAACACACCCAAATAAGCAAACACAGAAATGAGAATGGAAACATAACCACAAAAAAATCAAGATCCAGAACATCATAAGGGAATACTTCTCAAAATTTTCTGGTAATAAGTTTGAGAACCTGGAAGAAATGGACAATTTCCTAGCAAATATTGACATGCCAAAGCTAAACCAAGATGAGTTAATCCAACTTAAGAGGCCCATACCAAACACTGAAATAGAAACAGCAATAAGAGACTTCCATCTAAGAAAAGCACATAGCAGGATGGAATTAAAGCGGAATTCTACAAGGCCTTCAAAGCAGAACTCACACCAATACTCTTTCAATTCTTCAATGAAGTTGAAAGAGGAAGTTCACTACCGAACTCTTTCTATGAAGCTATCATAACCCTCATCCCAAAACCAGGCAGGGGCTCATCAAAAAAAGAGAACTGCAGACCCATTTCTTTGATGTACATGATGCAAAACTTCTCAACAAAATTTTGTCTAATCGACTTCAACAATCCATCCACACAATTAAAAAAATAGACCTAAAAAAAAACAAAAACAGAAAAACAAAAACAAAAAACTCCCAATGCATCCAAAAAAATCATACACCATGTTCAAAAAGGATTCATTTAAGGGATGTAAAGCTGGTTCAATATACACAAATCAATTAAATTAATTCATCACATCAACAAGAGTAAGGATAAAAACTACCTGGTTATCTCAATAGATGCAGAAAAATCATTTGACAAGATACAACACCGCTTTATGATGAAGGCTCTGGAAAAAATCGGAATCCATGGAACATTCCTCAATACAATAAAGGCTGTATATGACAAACCTACATTATATTAATGGTGAAAAACAAAAGTCATTTCCTCCAAACTCAGGAACGAGAGAAGGATGTCCACTCTGTCCGCTTCTCTTCAATTTAGTATCAGAATGCCTAGATACATCAATAAGACACGATGAAAACATAAAGGAGATCCAAATAGGGAAAGATGAAGTAAAACTCTCCCTCTTTGCCCTTGAAATGATTTTGTATTTAAGGAATCCCCCGGACTCCACTCCCAAATTATTTGAGCTGATTTGAAACTTTGGCAAAGTAGTAGGGTATAAAATTAACTCTCAAAAATCAATGGCTTTTCTGTATGCCAACTACGAGAAGAGCAGGAAAGCAGGAAAGCAACTCCATTCGTAATAGACCCACAAAAAATAAAATACCGAGGAATTAATTTAACCAAAGGAGCGAAAGACCTCTATGATGAAAACTTTAAAAACCTGAAAAAGGAAATTAAAGCAGAACTTAGAAAGTTGAAAAACTTCCCAGTTTCTTGGATAGGAAGGATCAACATCAAGATAATGGCAGTACTTCACAAAGCTATTTACAAATTCAATGAGATACCTATCAATATCCCATCCTCATTCTTCAAAGAAATAGAAGAGGCAATTGAAAAAGACCCCAAAATTATTCTTAACAGAAAGAACAGTGCTGGAGCAATATCATACCAAATTTCAAACTACTACAAAGCCATTGTAATCAAAACAGCTTGTTCCTGGCATAAGAACAGAACTGAGGACCAATGGAATTGACCTGAAAGCCCTGAAATGAACCCACAGACGTATAGCCACCTAGTCTTCGATAAGTGAGCTAAAAAAAATAGAATGGAAGAAAGAAAGCCTCCTCAGTAAATGGTGCTGGTAAAATTGGTTAATCACTTGTAAAAAACTAAAGTTAGATCCTTATATATCATACTGCACCAGAATCAAATCCAAATGGGTCAAAGACCTCAGAGTCAAAGCAGACACTCTGAAAATATTACAGGATGAAATATGAGAAACTATAGGTCTCCTTGGCACAGGCTAAAATTGTCTTAATAGAGACCCAGAAACAAAACAAATCAAAGAAAGGTTGGACAAATGGGATTGCCTGAAATTGCAGAGATTCTGCATGGCAAAGGACGTAGCTAGCAAGATCAATAGAAAGCCATGGATTGGGAGAAGATCTTCACTAAGCATGCAACAGGCAAGGGTCTCATATCTCAAATATACCTGGAACTCAAAAAATTAAATCCACCAACAATAAATCCTCAAAGAAACAACTGCCCAATAAATGAGTGGGCTAAAGACTTAAAGAGAAACTTCTCTGAAGAGGAAATAAGAATGACCAATAGACACATGAATAAATGCTCAACCTCTCTAGCCATAAAAAAATACAAATCAAAACAACATTGACATTCCACCTCATCCCAGTTAGAATGACTAGAATGAAGAACTCTAATTAAACAATAGATCCTTGAGGGGTTGTGGCCAGCAGGGAACCCTACTGCATTGTTGGTGGGTGTGTATACTTACTCAACAACTTTGGAAAATAATATTGAGGTTCCTCAAAAGACTCCGCATGGAGCTCTCCTATGACTCAGCAATCCCACTTTTGGTCATTTACCCAAATGATCACAAATAAGACCATACTAATGCTACCAGCACAATTATGTTTTTTTTTGCAGCATTATTTACCAGAGCTAAGATATGGAACCAACACAAATGCCCCTCAGTAAATGAATGGAATGTGGGATATATAAACAATGGAATTCTATGCCTCCATCAGAAGAAGGACATTGCCCCATTTGTTAGGAAATGGAAAGACTGGATAAAAGTTATATTAAATGAAGTAATCCAGGCCCAAAGAAACATAAGTCTTTTTGTTTCCCTTATTTGCAATGACTAGTATATGTCTGAGACAAGCAGAAAATGTCAGATAAGGTGATTTTAAGAAAATGAACCTCAAGATAAGGACACAAGTGTTTTTTTTTTTGTTTTGTTTGTTTCCTCTTGCTATTGTTTTAACATATTTATAAGGTACCACGTGATTTTTTTTGTTGCTTTGTATGTCCCTCCCCCATGGTATAACCCCTGTTTTCACTGTTTTTGATGTTGGTATAATTTGGGGAGCGAAAGGGAAAAAACGAATTGTTTAAATAGGGATACATGTTGACCCTTTGCAACAGTGACATGTACAAGAGGTTATGTTGAAAAACAAACTTTACAATTTGAGCGGGAGTGGGTGGGGTGGGGTGGGTGGGAGAGGATGTACTTGTGGAGATGGGAGGGAAGGGATGGTAGGGGAAAAACAAAGGAGGAGGCAACAACGCTTGAGAAGAAATTTACTCATGACCTTGCTCATGAGATTATAACCCATCTGTACAGCATTTTCACAACAAAAACTTATTAAAAATTACTATTTGATTATTAGCTTTCAAAATAAATTACTTCTTTAATTCTTTAATTTGCTTTGATAAAATGTGTTGCAATTTATAAATGACTGTAGACATGAAAATATCATGATAATTTTTTGTATAATTTATATTCCATATTCCACTAACTTTGGACTTCCATTGGTAAAATTAAAAGCATAGGGAAGTAAACTTGAGAACAATTTCAATATTGGCACTTATTATTTATTTTAATACATACACATGATTAAAATTGAACACCAGATGGGAAACCTATGGGAATAATTTCAGCTCTGTATCCCAGTAAGTCACCTACATGCTGGCTTATTGACAACTCAATCATGTCAAGAAAGTTAAATGCAAGTTTCAATTAAACACCGAATGGTTGTTTATGTATAGTTCTGCTACAACTAACAGGAAGTGCAAAATTTCTGCTTATCCTGTTGGTAGTTACACATAATTAAATTTCCATTTTAAATATGAAGAATTTGCAATTGTATAGCTTAAAATGTAAACAATTTAGTTAAGCTAAAATTATGTAAAAGAAAAATTGTCATTTCTTAGCAATATATTAAAGAAGTGGAAGATTTTTGAAAGAAATGATATTACTTAAGATACAATGTCTTCATAAACCAACATGTTGAACTTTAATGCTTTTGTACAACTACATAAAGACAGTAAAAATAAAAATAATATTGGAAATAGCAGTGGAAGCAATAATTGTTTCCCTAGGTTCAGTCAATTATCTGAGGAAAGTGTAATACTCAGATATTCTGGATTGTAATATATTTTCTTCACCATATTTCATTACAATCTCGTGAAAATAGATTATAATGTTCTAAATTAATAAATTAAAAAATACCCACAGCCTAATGCCTGAATTAAAAGTTCTAAGTTATAAATATAGAAAGCTATTATGAAGGTAAATTTTATTACGAGTCCTTCTGACAAGTCATACAACATTAAGTCTGATATTTTTTTCTTTTGGTTATATTGGGCCAGGATTCATAATGAAAATAACATGAACAGTTATGCAAGGTAATTTTACTCATTTTACAATGTGAGAAATCAGGATTGGTGGCCTGACACAGTCATTCAGATAATCATATGTACTGAGACACTGTCCAACATTGTAGAGAGACAAACGTAGGAAAATTAACATGGTAAACAGTGAACAATGCAACTTCAGGTATTTTATCTTGTTTCACTGAATTCCCCTCCCACTTGGCTCCAGGATTTCATTTAGTATCACATATAACTATTAGCAAAGAATAAAGCTTTCTAACCAAAACCTGGAAATACAATATGGGGCTGCTCACTACCATGGTAACTTTTCCCATTACTTTTCAAATCACCAGTGTGTTATTTTCGCTTTCTATGACAGTTAATCTAACTGAAAATTTTGTCAAAAATTAGTCCTCTGAATTCATTAGAAACATCGTCTAAAGAAAAGAGAAATGGGCTCTATTACTATACTCTATGCCCAGCTGCCTTTATTTCCTGTCTCATAGTACTATGATATTCACCATCTGTATGATTTCCTACGCAGCACTTATATTATTTTGATTTCAACATTATTAACCAAAATGGAGCTCTCAAACATATCAGCCTTCATTTAAATTTGTAGCTGTAAAGAAATTATTCTATTCATCATCAAAACCGCATGACACTTTCCATTTGACATTTTCAAAATTTGTGGTCAGGGTTTTATATGTGATTAATGAAACTACCACATATTGACATTATTTATAGAGATAGAAAGGTCTTAACTACAGATCAAGTCTTACATGAATTTCTACCATCCACAAAATATTGAAAGAGTTTAATGTTTAATACAGAGAAAAAGGCTTAATATAATTCAATTAACTTTTGACAGTCATAAATATACTTTCTGAAAATCTAAGAAATTCAACCATAGGTAGATGAAAGATAAAATTATGCCTTTTCAGATTTTAATCATTTAATTTTGACTATTATGCATCTATTATGATTTGGTTGTGTGTTTTAGTTCCTCAAAATGAATAAAGTACAAGAAATGTACTCTCTATAAATCTCATTAAGATCTGGAATATATTCAATTTTTATAGAAATGTTTTCTTTGCTATGTTTTGCTTTTTAAAAGAGAATATATTTAGTATCTTTAAGTAGTTATGCAATGTAGTTGCCTTTCACCCAATCAGGTTATGCATATACTGCTTCTTGATTACTGTCACCACTTTCAACATTCTCACTCATCCCTAGCAACCTACCTCTTCCCTCACTTAGCTTAATTTTAGGTAATGCTTTGAATGTTTTTCAATTTAAGATATGGAAAGACCTGGAAAAAACTATATTCAGTGAAATAAGCCAGATCCAAAGAAAAAGTTTCATATTTTCCTTAATTTGTACTAATTAGGATGTGCCTATAAATCCACAAGTAAACACAATGGAAGGTAAAAGATTAAAAAAATTACACTGGGATATGATAAATTAAATAGGACTCCTAACAATCAAACTCAGAGACCAAAGGAGGATATTCTTAGTAGAGGACCATAAAGGCTGAATAGCTATGTGCATATGATCACGTAAGATGATGTGTATTGAAATGAACTCCAAGAAATGAAAATATGAGGGTTTCTTTTAACTTTAATTTTTATTTTGTTTTCCTCCCCTTGGTTTTGTTTTGATTGCTGAACTTTTTGTCTTTTATGTAAGTTTATCTGTTTTGGAGTGGGTAAGGGGCTGCATAGAAATGATGGGACAAAGGGTGAACAAATGCATCGGTGATACTCACTAGAAACCATGTTGAAAATGAATTATACAACTTATGGGGTGAGAAAGTTGGGAGAGAATAAACTGGGAGAAAACAAGGGAAGAATTGACACTGTTAAAAAATTATACTTATTACCTGACTTATTTAACTTTCACCACTGTACATCAACTTTACAAGAATATTTTTATTAAAAAGGAGTTTGTGTGTGCATAATGCATCTTCATCTGAGTCACCACTCCAAGATCTTCACACCCTTCATCCCACACTTTCCCTTAATTTTCTCAATTCTGTGGAATATACACAGAATTCTTGCTTGTATTCTCTTCTTTCCCAATTCATTCTATTATTCTTCTTCTTCTTCTTTTTTTTTTTTTCCCCTACCTTCTCCTGTTACAAGTCAGTATGTATTTCCTGGTACATATTTTTGGGGACTTTGACCTAGTCTTTTGAAGAATTAAACTATTTTCATCTGCATTCACTGAAGGACATCTGGGCTGATTCCATATCTTTGCTATTGTAACTACTGATAAAATGAGCATAGTTTTGCTGGTAGCTTTAATGTGGCTTTGTTTGTGCTCGTTAAAAAAAAAAAAAAAAGCCCAGGAGTGGAATTTCTCAGTCATACGGTAGTCCTATGTTTATATTTATGAGGAACCTCCATACTGTTTTTTTTCAGAATGGTTGAATATGTTTACATTCCCAAAAACAGTGTAACAGAGTTCACTTTTGTCCACATCAAAGCCAACGTTAGTTTTTGTTAGTTTTCTTGCTATGGTAATTATAACTGGCTTAATATTTCTTGGAATGTCAGTGATGCTTTGATTTGCACTTATAGTATGGACAGAGGAAATGCACATCTTTGCTCTATTTTGATTGCTATATTATTACAGTAACTTTTTGTTTTGTTTTAAAGAACATAATTGCTTTTATATCTTCCACTTCATTTGTTTTGCTTTGTATGTTAGCCTAGTTATCATGGTGCTTTGCTAATACTGTTTGATTCTATCAAAACTTGCTGAAAAGATTAGACATTATTAGCTTAATATATAGATGGGCTTTAAAAATTTAGTGTATATAGTGATTTTGTTTTTGCTTGTGTTTACTTATTTTTTCTTTTCTTTCTTTAATTTATTCTTTCATTACCTTTAAGTAGTTGTACCAGGAGCTACCATCCAACAAATTACTTTATATGTAAAGTGCACCTTGATCTGTCTCACCCTTTATCATTCACCCCATCCCTTTCTGTCCTCCATTCCTTTCAATTTTCTTGTGTATATCTAGTGCCTCAACTTATTTTTCTGTGACCTATTTTTAAGAATAGCTATAACATTGATGTGAGTTTAAATGGGTTGAAATATTCAAATGTTGATTAAAATCTCAAAAATATATTCTATTATTGCTATAGAATTGTCTCCGTGAATAACTTTTGATGAGCATTTGACATCTTTAACGAATAGACCGAAATACCTACTTTGTGGTGGATTATTTTCTCATCCAAATGAATGAGTTAGAAATGGACCTTAGGATGATATATAGTATATATTTAATTTTTGACCTGAAATTGTTTGGAAATATTTTTTAAATAATCTCATATATTTAAGATCATACAATAAAAATTAGTATTGAAAGAAATGTGGTAAAAGCTGCTTCATGTATATATTCAATTACATAAGTCCCAATTTATTAATTGGAAAACATACATATGGAGTAAAAATTGTGAGAAAAATAAATATTAAGCTTAAAATCTGAGTGCCTGTCTGAGGAAGAATGATGGTGGAGTTGCAGTATAGAAGTGCATATAATACAGTCATTTGCTTTTTAATGTGATATGTCTAGTATGAAACTTTAGAAGTGATTACATCCTTAAAATTATTACAAAATTCATAAAATATATACTCCCATTCAAATTATAAAAGTATTGAATTGAAGGGTAACATAACATTAAGTGACAAACATTTTCAACTTCTTATCTGTGGAAAAAAATCTTTGGTGAACGTAGTTGATCAATTCTCCAATTTCAGTACTCATTTAAACTGTTGCAAAGCTCTGACATCTATAGGAACAATAGTCTAGAGAGTGAACATCCAACAATCTCCTAGTAGTTGGAGAAATGTATAAAATAAAACTATGACAATGAATAAAATTGGTATATTATAACTTAAAACTGTCTAAACCTTAAATGACAAGTAAATCACTGTTGTGATATGCTGAAAAAAAGACACTGTGTAACTGGTAAAGGAACTAAGTGAAAATAGTATGATATATAAATATGATAATGAAATATTGTTATAGGTATTCAAACATTTGAAGTGATCATTTTGTAATTATTTACTGATTTATAATTACATATTTAAAAATTAAGCTTATTTTTATTGGGTACCTATTTCCTAAACAATAACCCATTTTCTTCATATTTATTTTAAGAAATTTCTTATTATTTACTTATTACAGTAAGTGAATAAAAACAGGTTTTTCATTTTTTACCTAAGAAAGTATCCACAGATCTCTGACTCTCAGATGGCTTTTGTATTCAGCTTCTGTCTTAGTGACTTTCTCATCTACTGGCCTCTTAATTTGCTCTAATTATATAAAATGGGGTAAGAGGTGAAGTATGACACAAAGTAGTTATATACCATTATTAACAAGCCGACTTTCCTTGTGATTACAAATATATAATTTTCTACCAGGTGAAAACTCTAAATTTATATCAATATATAATTATATAGACAAAGTTTAGAAAACTTTTTTGTTACAGAAAGATGTACTAATGAATACAAAGAGCAGATATATAATGGTTTGAAATCACAAGTCCATTAGTATGAAATAAGTATTTCAAATTAATTTTACAGGACCCTCTTATATACTATTACAGTAGAATCCACACTTAACCAACTTGTCACTTTTGTTTCTGGCTCAACTACACTAATGAAGTATAAAATAAAGGCTGAATCAGAGCTTTAAGTAAACATAAACTGCAGTGATTTACAGAACAGATTCAGAATCCCATAAACAGCATTCCATATTATCATTCTAAACTTTCTCCTGAAAAATCAGATGTTAGAGCATAATTTGTGCCTATTTTTGTACTATATTGTTTACATCATCTTGTCAATTAGGCAAAGCTTTAGGAATTTGAATTGAGGGAAGGTATTTTCAGCCTCTGCTTCTTGCCACTTTTCATGATGCATTGCTAGTTGTAACTTCCAATGACACTTAACAAGCCATTTGCTAAGCTGGCTTGTTTGACGCAGCATCTTATTAGGGAAACTGCCAATACTAATAGTCTATATTAATTTGCTATATATTTTTGTGTAAGTCATAGACTACAACTCATATTGATTCTTTGTGTTGAAAGATGAAGAATGATTAAATAACAAGAATAGTAGAGTAGCAGATACAAAATCTAGTATGCATTATAAATTCAAGAAATCCTGTAATATTATCTTGGTGACTGTATTTTTTTTTTTCCCCTGCGGTAGGGCTTGAACACTGGGCTTGGACATTATCCCTGAGTTCTTCAGCTCAAGGCAAGCGCTCTACTGCTTGAGCCACAGAGCCACTTCCGGTTTTCTAGTGGTTTATTGGAGATGAGTCTTACGGACTTTTCTGCCCTGGCTGACTTTGAACCGTGATCTTCAGATCTCAGCTTCCTATGTAGGTAGGATAACAGCGTGAGCCACTGGCGCCCGGCTTGATGACTGACTGTTTTATTGAGCAATGTAATATTACTCTCCAACCTTTATTTGTTCTTAGGAGTAACTTTGATGTGCTTGTAAGTAGAATATACCCTCTATATACTACATATTCCTGTCTTTTATATTTCTTTTTTATTTTTTTAAAATTTTTTGTATGTTTTTATTGTAAAAATGCTGTACAGAGGGGTTACAGTTACATTTCCCATTTTATCTATTTCTGTATCATCTTTAATTTAATCACAATGGATTTTTTTTAAAAAGATGGAAACTATATGCAAAACTACTTCTTGCTAGTTATATATGATTCAAAGCTTGTGATTTGCTTAGAAAATAAATAATTGAACATGCACATAATGAAATATTTTTTACATGTTTCTTTTAAATTTTCTTAATAAGACAATTATTTTAGATTTGAAGGATTTTAAAATGCTTTTACTTTAGAATTCATGATGATAAAAGTTATCTTTATCTTAAAGAATATATTTTATCACATTGTAATTATCTACTGAACTGGAAGATCATATTCAATAGTCCTTAAAGTGATTGCACTGAATGTTACTTGTAAACAAATAATTTAAACATGTATTTGCGCTGTAGCATAAAATGGACATAAATGACAGCATAATTAAATTAAATTTCTCTCTCACTATATATATATATATATATATATATATATATGGTTTTTAAACTCCTTTTAATTTGTATGTCTGCAACTATATTCTTCCTGTAATATTTCCCAGACCTCTGAGTTTTTGTTTTCTTGCTTTAACAATATCATCCTATGGTTCTTTGTGCGGTATGTGTGTGTGTTCACATATATACTGTACTTGTGTGAGAGGTAACTATGTTTATGCATTCTGTAATGAAATATGTGGCTGGGGGGGTTGGAGAATCCTGATTGTTTCCATTTCATTTAGGGAAAATTTTCCTGTGACTGTTGAGCTCATGCTTCAGCAACCTGCCTATGTAATTTCAGAGCATCAGAATACTACTGAAAATCTAAACAATGTTAAAATTTTCTGTGTCTACAGATGAGAAGCTCCTTACTATGAAATTGTATATGCTGTATTATAATTATTTGCTGATCAAGTGATCAAATGTGTTTTAAGAGTTTTGGACCCTATAAATATTGGCCACCAAATTACTTTTACAGAAGTCGTACTTAGATATTACTGAAGTTTACCAGAATAAGAGATAATTAACTCTTGAGTCTGTACAAAATGGAATTTGAAACCTACAATCACAGCACAGAATGAGTTCTAATTTTTTTTACAAATGAACTTAATTTAAAATTATAATTAGTATCCATGCACAAATCATAGGTTGTTCACATTAATATCTCCTTTTTATTGTCATATTAAACAAAGAGGAAGAGGCTCTGCTGTTTCTCATTAGCCTTAAGAGGTAGTGTGATGCAGTTCACAGTGAATGACACTCCTCTTGTCATATCATTAAAAAATTTAAATCCCTTTTTTCATATGTCATTGTATGAAAATATGAATATTATGAAGACTTATACAAGCATATATATATATATATATATGCCAAAAATAGAATTCCATAGAGTATGTTTTATGATCTTTTCATTCCTTTATCCTCTTACCTCAAACTTACACTTTTTCCCTAGATTCTCTCCTGTGTACTTCATAAGCAAAGACAATTTTAAATGTAAACTATTGTTTGAAAGAATTCTGGAACATTAGCAGTCACTATTTCAGCACTTTATGGAAGATTTTGAAGATAATTTTAACCTTTTTGTCTTGGGTCTGTACAAAATGGAATTTGAAACCTTATAATCAGAGTTCAGAGTGAGTTCTTAAAATTGCTTTTACATGTCTTATTAGAAACCATTTTTTCCTTTTCTGTTTCCTCTCTAAAGCCCTCTATTGTCCTTTAAAACAAGAAATGTGGCATATCGCACAAGGCAGAGGTCTCCCACTGCACTTTGAGTAGATGGCAGAGTAAAGTGATATTATCACAAAAGGTGATTGCTATGTTCATCTATTATGCAAAATGACCCAGATGATCAGTTTCTTGTTGAAATTGTAAAAGGAGAAAAGGTTCAGAATGTCATCTGAATGAGGAAAAATATTTTCATGAATTCATTGACCTTTCCATTAATATCATAACAGACTATAATCACTACGGCTTTTAAATTAGCAATGTAGCTCAATACAAAAAGGATGGCTTGAGAAATCTCACGGGTTTGTGTTGCCAGAACAAGACTCTGACACTGAAAGTAAAAGGGTAAATGAGAATCATGTTTAGGAATGACCTTTAGGTCCCACAGCTGCTTATCACGTAGCTTGTCTTTTTGCCACACGGTTGCACTTTAACTTATTAAAATTAATTGTGTTCTATTTTAGATGTTGAGAATTTTTTAGTTCATGATCTTCAGTGTTCAATTAATAGTGGCTTGTTTTCTTTTTCTTTCTTTTTCTTTTTGTTACTGGCTTATGGATGATGATAATTTTTAATTAATCTATTTAAATTAGGAAATGAGATCCTATAAGAGTTATGAGGAATTGCAAGTGAAATATTAAGAAAAGAAACAAAGAATCAAAAATTCCAATAGGAAAATAAATTTGGAGTAATCAAAAATAAGTTATGTTTCTTGGGGTCTGGCTTACCTGACTTAATATGATTTTTTTCCAAGTCTTTCCATTTCCTTATGAATGGGTTAATCTTGTTATTTCTGATGGAAGCATTGAATTCCATTGTATATATACAACACATAGTTGTGTTAGTAGCTTTAGTATGGACTTTTTTTGTGGTCATTTGGGTAAATACCCAAAGTGAAATTGTTGGGTCATAGGGGAGCTCTATCTTTTGTCTTTTGAGGAGCCTCCATACTACTTTCCAGAGTGGCTGAACAAATTTACACTCCCACTAATAGTAGCATTTCCTTTTAGCCACATCCCACCCAACATCTTTTCTTATGTTATTTCTTGATAATGGACATTCTAACTGGGATGAGGTGGAATCTCAACCTTGTTGTTGTTGTTGTGGGTTATTGGTTTGTTTGTTTGTTTTTTCTTTTTTCCTATCATGGGGCTTGAACTCAGGGTCTGCACACTGTCTTTGAGCTTCTTTAGCTCAAGGCCAGTTCTCTACAACTTGAGCCATAGCGCCACTTCAGGTTTTTTTTCTGTTTATGTGGTATTGATGAATCAAACCCTGGGCTTTGGATTGGAATGTGGCTCAGTGGTAGCATGCTTGGATGCAAGCCACATTCCAATCTTGTTTTGATTTGCATTTCTTTTATGGCCAGAGATGTTAAGCATTTCTTCATGTGTCTATTGACCATTCTTATTTCCTCTTCAGAGAAGTCTCTCTTTTAGTCATTAGCTCCCTTACTAATGGGTCAGTTGTTTCTTTGTTCATTTTTTTGGGGGGGGAGGGAATTTAATTTTTTGAGTTCTAAGTATATTTAAATATGAGGCCTTGGTCTGTTGTATGGATAATGAAGATCTTCTCCCAATCTGTGGGCTTTCTACAGATCTTGCTAGCCATGTTCTTTGCCATGTAGAAGTTTTGCAGTTTCATGCAATCTCATCTGTCCAACCTTTCTTTGATTTGTTATGTTTCTGAGTCGTTATTAAGAAAGTTTCAAACTGTGCCAAGGAGCCCTAGTATTTCTTCTAATCCTTCCTGTAGTGTTTTTTCATGGCATCTGCTTTTACCTCAAAGTCTTTGATACATTTGGAATTGATTCTGGTGAAGGATGATATATAAGTATCTAATTATAGTTTTCTATAGGTGTTTAACCAATTCTGCCAGCACCATTTGGTGAAGATGCTGTCTTTCTTCCATCATATTTTTTGGGTCCCTTATCAAGATTAGGTGGCCATAGGTCTGTGGGTTCATTTCTGGGCCTTCAGTTCTATTCCATTGGTCCTCAGGTCTGTTCTTGTACCAGTATCACTGTTTGGAGTATAAGCTTTGTAACTAAGTTTGAAGTTTGGCATTGCTATTCCTCTAGCACTGTTCTTTCTGTCAAGAATTGCTTTTGCTATTTCATGGCCTTTTATTATTCCATATAAAATGTTGGATTACTTCCTCTAATTCACTAAAGAACGATGTTGGAATATTGATGAGTATTGCATTGAAATTGAAGATAGGCTTTTGAAGTATTGCCATTTTCATGATGTTATCCTTTCCAATGCAGGAACATGGAGGGTTTTTTTTTTCCACTTCTTAAATCGTTTTAATTTGTTTTTTTTTCAGATTTTTTTTAAAGTTTTTATTATAAATGTCCTTCTTTGTTAATTCCTAGGGGAACAAATCATATCAAGTGAAGTAAGCCAGACCCAAAGAAACATAGACTCCATGTTTTCCCTCATTTTTAATTAATTTATGTCTAGGACTGTGCTAGAAGGGGGTCACAATAGCACAGTAGCCATGTACCTATGATCATATAAGCTGATGCTAAGCAAAATGAACTCCAAGATACGGAAACAATAGGTTTTTCTTTGTTGTTGCTGTTTTTAATGTACTGTGTGTAATTTCTTTTTTCTGTCATTTTTTTCATTTTTTTTCTCTCCATGTTTTATCCTTTGTTGTCACAATATTTGAATTTGGTACCCCGTGTATTGTATATACATTTATCTGAACTAAGGAAGGGGAGGGTAGCAACAAAATGATGAGCCCAAGACAAAGTGCAAATCAATGCAGCAGTGATACTTATAGACAAAGTGTTGGAAATGAAATTTATGACTTGAGGAAGCACTGGAGGGTAGAGAAATGGGAAAAATGGGGGTGGTGGTAACAATATTCAAAAAGAAATGTACTCATAACCTTACATATGTAACTATAATCCTTCTGTACATCATTCTGACAATAATATTTCAAAAAAGACAATAATCCAGGCTTACATAATTATTTATTCTACAATAGATATTTAAACTAAAATTTATATACTTGAAATTACTTTTCTCTATGGTGTATATAACTTAGCCAGAGTAAAGATTTTGTTGGTCTATTTGACAACACTATTGAGAATATTTCATTAATTTAATTAAACAAGTATCTAATTGTTGGGAAGTTTTTTGTTGTACTACCCAGTGTAAATGCACATCATTTTCATGCCTTAGAAAAGAGTTAGATCCTAAAATATCCATGTTTTCCAATGAAGTAATAAACTACTATTTATAAAATACATCTCTGTATCTGTGCAAATGGCTGACAAGATATTTTAAAGATAAAATTTGTCAGTAAGAGATTGTAAATATCAAGCTGCATGAAAAGAGAAACATCAAGCAAAAGAATGACTAAAAGACTTCACAATGCAATGTATCTGCCGATCATTTGGATAGAAATGGAACAGTCCCAAGAAAATGATTTTCCAACATTAAAATACTTGAGAAATTTTTGAAAAGTTTAATGTTTACATACTATTAAATAGAGTTCAAGTACTTTATGATCCCAGAATATGAGTGCAGGTAAGAATTTTAAATGTTATAACAGAATGTCTAGAATTAAGCTATGTTAAAAATATCCAGTTTAAGTACAATCTGAAAACAGTAGTGGGTATAATCCATAGGATCCTTTGAAAGGACAATCATGAAGGCAGGCTGGTGCAATCCTCTGCCCTTGTGTGGGAATATATGTAGGATGATTTCTTGTATAAGTAAAGCACCATGCATTTCTACCAAAATATGACACAGAGAGAGAATAAGAAAGAGTTCAGAAGGTGATGAGCGACAGAAGCAGTGAAGTTCTTATAATACTTCATAAGAAAATTAGTCAAGCATTTAGTTTCTTACTTTGAGTGACAGGAAGACAGCATACTTATAAGAGAGGGGGGAATTATCTGGTTTATATTTTTTAAAGTTACTAAATGTCACTAGAAAGGCAAAAGCTGTGATTAGTGAGATTGTGAAACCAAGTATTGCAGACATCCACTTGTAAATCTGGTCTCACAGAAAACAAGTAGTATTCTCTGTAGTGTAACGGGTCTTGATGATTGTATTTAGATGTATATTATGAAGGAAAGAAAAATGTCCAGGTTATTAGGAAGGTAGCTCCAACATATAATCCTAACAACACAAAAGACTGAGATCTGAGAATCATGATTTGAAGTCAGCTCAGACAGACAAATTGAGGAGTTCTTATCTCCAATTAAACTGTAAAATATCAAAGTGGTTGTGTGGCTTATGTGGTAGACTAAAAGAGCTAAGAGAGTGGGGGGGGGTCCAGAGTTTGAACCAGTGCCAGCACAAACAGTAAAACAAAAGAAGTAAAGGGGTTAAAAAAGTTGTATAATGTCTGTGTGTATTTGTATTTTTTATATTTTGTTTTTTACCGTGCTTGTTAAAACATGCTCTACAACATATAATATGCAATATAATAGCCTGCATTCAGCCTGGATTAAAACATCAAAGCTGTTTTGGATTGTGAAAAAAGAAGTATACCTAAAAGTATAGATAATGAAATCACAATAAAGTTCTAGATATCTGTGAATATGTTGAATAAAATAAATTTAACTTGATATGGTGTAAATGAAGTTTCCTGGAAATAGGGTGAGAATAGATAAATGAATATAAAAAAACTTAAAACAATATTTTGTGTAGACAACAGAAGATAGTAAGAAAGCTGGGATTAGTATTAGTCTTTAAGGCAGAAAAATAAATGAGAAAGAATATTTAAAAGTCAATGGGAATTTTTTTATATTTACAAACACAATTTATTGCTAAGTTGGTATTCTGATTAATAGCCCACAATAAATGAATATAATTGAATTTCTATGCGTTTGTGTCAATGATCACCAGATACTAAAATATATTCCCATCAAGTTTCTGCTTATTTACACATAAGCCATGGAAGCAATTTTCAAAATAACACCCATCTTCTACAAAAACATATGAACACTTGACACTGAATAATAGAGAAGATTGTGAATATATACATACATATATATAACCTATTCATATTATTTTACAGATCAGAAAAGCTTTTATAAGCCTGTAACAGCTATATACATAAAACAAAAAAGACACAATTTTATTACATATTGTTTTGAAATGAAATTATTCCTGAAAGCATTTAACTCAGGCTATCTCAAGTTTCTAGATTTTCAAAATACACTACAGAACTGGCCTGTATTCTGGGAAACCAAATGCTATTGTGCTCTTCAAGACAAATTTAATTCTATTCCACTCATTTATTTATTTATTTGAACTTTCCTTGCTTTGCTATTTTTTGTCTGATGGTTTGTTTTTCTGCAATAGAAAACCCAGAGGAAGGAAAATTATGAATATTTCCCTTTATATTTTCCTGTGTTAATTGGGGTCATATTTGTTTTTCATCAATACAGAAAAGGTGTTCAGTAATTGTCTTTAGTCACAGATCATCAATCATTCCCCAGGGACAGTCCTAAGATCTGTAGTTAAGAAGTGGATTTGCAGAAGAGCTGGAAACTCTCATGCAAGGTTGCTTCTCGAGAAAGAATAGAATGCATGTGTATTTAATCCTCCCCTGTATTTTCTTGGATCTTTCTCAAAACATATCATTTATTACAAAACAGATAAAATGCTATATCAAATGATATCTTCTGTATTTATTGTCATATTTATAAAAGAGATGTGGTTTTTCTGAAGTACCTTTCTATTTTTTTTCTTAGTCCAAACTCTTAGCTCATTCATGCTAAACATTTTTGATCCCTTAACTCTCTCTTAGGTTCATGCTTACTTTCATACACTGCTATTATTCTATCTCCCTGAAGCATACATTTTTCTGTTTTTAAAAATCTCAATCAGGCATTGTTTCCTCAGAACAATTCCCCACACACTATCCATAGGCTAAATATTCCTTATCTTTCATGAAGATATCTACCACTTCCAAAGCAGTTTCAGTAACAATTAACTAATTAATCAGATAATAATTATATCATCAGTCTCTATTGAGGTGAGAGCCCTTTTTATTAAAGAAAGATGAGCTTATGCTTATGTATTTACTGAAGAAAGAGGGCATAATTATACATGGAAGGAAGGAAGAAGGAAATTAAAAGGAAGAAGAAAGGTCAGAAAGAGAGGAAGTTATTAAATTTTAAAACTTTCAAGACTAGCAGGAAGGTCACAATTAGAATAGCAGTGTACAAAATTCCACAGGTTAGATTGCTTTTTTTTTTTAATATGGTGCAGTTTAGCACATTGTTTTCTGGGTTATAGAGCAAGTATCACATGGAAAAGAAATCGATTACAGTTCATCTTCTACAAGAGGCTTGA
The DNA here is from genome assembly GCF_000151885.1 of Dipodomys ordii. NCBI lineage: Eukaryota > Metazoa > Chordata > Mammalia > Rodentia > Heteromyidae > Dipodomys > Dipodomys ordii. The sequence goes on from NW_012267217.1 coordinate 10,125,024, forward strand.
TTTTCATGTGGAAGTAAATAACCAATATGATATACAAATTTATTTCCAAGGCTTAGCAATGTGTTTAACAAAATACATTAAATGGAATTATCAAAAAGTATGATGTGTAATGTTTTGATAATGAAGCAATTGAACTTCCCACTCAAGAATATTTTTTAGTTAAGTATGAATTTTTGGCCTCATCATCAAATGACTTCTCCTGTTTAAAGTGTGTGTTGATGAACTAAACCTGAACTAAACAAGTATTGTGCCACTATGTATTGATTCATTGCAGCTCTCCAAACCACAAAGCATTTCACCCACAGTGTGTTTGCCTCTCTATCTTTCTTACAGGAGTTATAAGCAGCACAACTTAATCAACTTTTAACATAAGAATATAAAGTCTTAATTTGGCAGTTGCATGAACACAAACAGGATATGTTACTCTGCTATTCTTTTATTTGACATGTAAACTGTGATAAATAAAAAAATAATTTAGGGAGATTATGATACTCATTGTCCTTTTTGCTTATCTCTTAGTGCAGATGCTTCTCTTTTTTCAAAAGAGATTTTCCTTGTGGCAAGAGTGTTTATTTCTTAGTGAGTTCTTCTAAAGCAAAGGTCATGTGGGTAATATCACCAGGTAACCTTGAAGGAAGGTTCTTTTTTTAACCACAACTTTATGTAGTAGAGTGCTTTTGTGGCAAAGCCATCTCAAAGCACTGTCAAAATTGGAAACAAAACAAAAGTCACAGTTAAGAAAAATCAATGATCTTTCAAATAATCCAAGATTAAATCAAATCAAGCTTGCTTTAAGCTCAAACTCTAAAGCAGGTTAGGAATTGACTCATCAGAGAAGCCATAAAGACAAAATACTACACACTTGGATTGCAACTGGGCTGAACTTTGGACAATAATAATGACTTAACCAAAGTCTGAATAAACACTAAAACAAATTCTAGTGGAAACACTAGACTTAATCAATGGCCTATGTTACAAAAATACAGAATCCAAATGTTTAGAAAGTCAACTTAAACAAGAATCTTTCTCTAGAGTTTGGTTTTGTACACACAATATTAAAAATAATTGTGTTAAGCAGAAAAATGCCAAATAACTTCTGCTTTCTTCACTCAAAATTTGTCCTGTTTAAATGATTCAAAAACATACAAGGAAAGTTGTAAGTGAAAATGATAGACATGTTCAAATTGTTTAGACAATTGACCAACTAATAAATTTGTGTTTTAAAGATCCTGTCTTTCAAACTAAATATGTCTTCACCAAATTAAGTAAAATTTTAAAACTGTGTTTGCAATATGCCCTGAATGTTTCCATTATTTATTATTAGTCAAGCAATTCTTCCCTCTTAGGTAAATATAAGTCATTGATATTTTAATTGTACATAGGAGTGAATCATAAATAATAACCCATGAATGAAAAATACTTTGCTTTGAATAGTTTTTCTGAAAAATCATATAAAATCTACATCTTGTTTTCCATGCATTGTTTAATAAAAAAGCTATATATGTCTGAGAGAATTTCCACAATGATGTAATAACAAAAGCAATAATTTCATTATTTTGTTTTTCTTATCAACCCTATATTCCTATTAATATTTTCTCTTTTGAAAAATAATTTGTCAGTACTAGAGGTCTTGAGTTCAGATGTTTTGAACTCCTCAGAGTTGCGATGGCATTATTACTGCTAAGCCATGTCAATATCCCTAGTAATTTCTATTTAGTTAATGATTTCTCTTCGCTTAAGAAATAATGATGCTGGGCACTGATGGCTCATGCCTGTAATCCTAGCTACTGAGGAGGCTGAGATCTGAGGATCACAGTTCAAATCCAGCCCGGGCAGGAAAGTCAATGGGACTCTTATCTCCAATAAAGCACTAGAAAACAGGAAGTGGCACTATGGCTCAATAGGTGGAGTGCTCACCTTGAGCTGAAGAGCTGAGGGATAGCACCCAAACCCAAAGTTCAAGCTCCATGACCGACAAAAAGAGAGAGAGAGAGAGAGAGAGAGA
>NW_012267217.1:10130188-10136786 GCF_000151885.1 Dipodomys ordii
ATATATATATATATATATATATATATATATATATATATATATCGAATAAGATTTCCTGCTACAGGACCTTGAGTAGAACACAATACTTTTGAAGACTCTGTGATGTTTTCTCAGCTTCTCTCTCTTGCTACCTTCTGATTTATCTGGATGTAACCTTTCTTTATCTCATATCCATTCTTACAAACCATATTACTAGTTATGTACCATTACATCTGCATGCAACTATAGACAATTAAGGAGATTATTTGAAACAATTATTTATTCTTTTTTAAGCAGGAATAATTCAAATATTTTCTATGTCATTTATAGAAAATGAAGCACTATGTCTTGTATGTAAATGAATCATCTAGTTTTAAGAAATTTTATTATATTAGAGAAATATGATGCTTACTCTAGTTACTTCAAATTCAACTATTTTTTTCTGTTATTTGTTTCTATGTATGCTTTATGTGCTAGTATGGTTTGAAATACAGTTCAAAATCTGGATTCACACATTATTACATCTGCATGGACACCAAGCTTTTTCTTGTGATTGAGACTGGTTGGAGAGATTTGGTGTAGTATATCCTGAATCAGGTTGTAAGTTGTGTTTGTTTAATGGCTCAGCCAGATATTTAGTTTGATGTAATCTGGTTGTCTCTTTGAAGAGAAGCACACACAAAATATAGTCTCCTTGCTTAGTAAGAAAATTAGAGTGAAGAAGCAAAATGTTCATCTCCTGGGAAACTTTCATTCAATCTCACATTATATATTTTCCACAAACTAAACTTGAGAGTAAAACACATTGTAATCTAATATCACCATATGTGCACCTATTATAGAAAAATTCTACTTCTACGTATATTTCCCATGAAATGTATTCATATGTATTTTAAGTATTTCTTCAATGGTACTGAGGTTGAACTAATGGTCTTCTGCTTGACAAAATGCTGCAATACTACTTGAGACTTATTCCAGTGTTTTAGAAATGTAGGCATTTTTCATACACTGAAAGTATTATCATCCTAAGCTGTTCTTCCTGAGTAACTAGAATTATCAGTATATAGTACTACAGCAACTCTAAAGGGGTGAAGACATGTAATTAGCTAGAAGTCAAGCAGGAAGATGAGAGAACAACATGCCATTTACATATGACCAGGTTCCACCATTAAATATCATTCACTCACAATAATGATTTTTTCTCTGTTTTAAGCCAAATGATACAAGAAATATTTAAAATTTATTTGTCAAACACTGAAACCAGAATATGTGTTATTATATTTTAAATTTGAAACCAGTCTTCTATAGTAGTCTTATTAGTTTTAATTCTATTTTACATATGGGGTACAAGACCATTCAATTTGTAGCTTGACATACAAACCCAAATCTCACAGAGGGAGGGAAGAATACATGTCTTATTCACCCCCAAGCCTACAAATGCCATCAACTTGATTCACAATAGAAAGGAGGACACAAGTGAAGTTTGACTGCAGTGAAAGCATTGGAAGAAAAAGAGAGAGAAAAATAAATGAAACCATTTATAAATCTCCAAGTATTTTAACAATTAAATTAATAATTAAATAACATTAATTTTATAAGGGACAAATGAATTAAATTAGAGAGCTAGATTAGAAAAAAATACTAAGTAGAAAATGGCTATGTGATTTCAGTTGTATCAGGATAAAATGAATTAAGATTAAATGGCAGTGAAAGAATAATCGATCATAGATCCAATAGAGTAATTAGCAGAATAGATGGCTGTGAGGAAAAATAAGGGAAGAGATCATGATGAATGACTTTTGAAAAGCACAGTTTAGGCATGTTAAATATATTTTCAAGATTAGAAACAGTTTATATGCTCTAATTGCTGCATTTATAGTTTATATTAATTACATTTTAATATGGTTCTATATATGGCCTTATCAGGCCTCATTCTTGGTCTGAAAAATTAATCAAAAGAACCTATGACCTAAATTTTGTTTAAATAGCAGCAAAGATCAGAGAATCTCATAAAATAAACACATTATATACAAAATGGATCTCAGCAATCAATGTATTTTTCCCTGGATCTTCATATGAACTTAAGAGTGAATTATTAATCCTCTTTATTTGTGTGAAATGAACATTAGTATCTATGTATGTTAATATGTAATTTTAGTTCATTTGCTGTGATATTTTTCTTTTATGTCTGTATTTATTCTCCTGTATTCTGCAATTATTCCTCAACAAATATTGTGCAAAGTTGTGTAGCTCTTGCATACCAGGTATATAACAATGAAATTTAAAATTCTGGCATTTTATTATTGTATTTTACCAAAGTTTTTTGGTGTATTCTGCCAAGACTATATTGTAATTTTGTTTTATTTCATATATGATGATTTACTTTCAAATTGCTTGCAACATATTAATGAAGCTCATTTCAAAATATTTGAAAGAAAAGAGGAGCCAAAATAAATTTAGAAATTTCCAGAAAAACCCAATTTTTACGTTTTCAAAGTGCTCTGAAATATATGTACAAATTGGCTGTCCAATCCCAAACTTTCTTGCCTTTCTTTCCCCTTTTTATTTAAACCATGTTAAGACTCTGATTTCTTCAGAATTTCCAAAATGAAAAACAAAACACACACATACACACACACACACACACACACACACACACACACACACACACAGAGCAGCAGCAGCTTATCACTCTTCACCAATCCAAGGTTCCACATTTCAATTTAATTCAGCACAGAAAACGTAACAATGTATATTTTAAGAAAAATATATGTTTCAATGTGGGAGCTTTTCTTCTCTAAAAATCCAAAAAACAAAATCCAAAAGACAAAAAAGTAACAAAAATTAATCAAACAAAAAGTCAGCAAAAGGTGATTTTCATCTGTCTCTTTTAAAGTTTTAAGAAAAGCTGGTGACATATTTATAAGTTTCTGTGCAAAATAATAATTTTAAAAAATCTTATTGTATAAAATCATGAGCTCCCAGTGCTTAACCAGTTTTTCTTTTTTTTCTTCTTTTCTTTTTCTTTTTTTTTTTCAGTTCTGGACTATGGACTTTGGGTAACCTATAGGCTACCCAGTAAAAGATAGATTTCATCCAAACATCCCTCTTTCTCTCTTAAAAGACCACAGTGGTGAAATTTGGTTGGTAACTTTTCTTCTTGGAGTAAAATAGATTATCAGTTCGTACTATAAGACTTCAATAAATAAAAATTTACAAACATTTTTCTTTTTAAATTATTGTTGTGCTTAAAGGTATGCAGCTGTACCTTAACAATAAATATATCACTTCTATTGACATGACCTCACATCTAAACAACCACACTTTCCTGGGACCAAGGCATTTGAGTGCTTGACTTTCTGTTAGACAATACAAGCACTATAGTCAAATTGAGATAGAAAGAAAAATATGTTCTGAGAAAATGATCCACAATTTACAAATTCCAGGAATTCTGGCCCTCATTACTAGACTGGGGGCACAATAAAGGAAGTATTGCTTTAGAAAGCTATAATAATACTGATGGTGAGGAGGATGATGATGATGATGATGATGATGCTTTCTTGATTATACAGCAATATCTTTAACAGTCTATAGGTATGGTAGAAATACAAATTAGAATGTTTACTTCTTTTTATTTATTTTTTTTCTTTTCGGTTGGGATGAAATTTCAGGCAAACTCACTCTACTTGAGCCACACCCTAAATTCTTTTGTTTTTGTTTTTTTTGTTTGTTTGTTTGTTTTTCAGATAGAGTCTAGAACCTTTTGTCAGGGATGACCTTCAAAGTGATTCTCCTATTTGTGTCTCCCACTTATGTAGGAACATAGTTGTATGGCTAGTGAAGATCTTCCCCAATCTGTGGCCTTTCTAATGATCTTGCTAGCTATGTCCTTTGCCATGCAGAAGCTCTACAATTTCATGCAATCCCATTTGTCCAACCTTTCTTTGATATGTTGTGTTTCTGAGTTGGCCTGTGTCAAGGAGACCTAGGGTTTCTCCTATTCCATCCTGTAATGTTTTCATATCAATATGAATGCCACTGGAGATTTTTTTTTTTTGTCGGTCGTGGGGCTTGATATCCTGTAATGTTTTCAGGGTGTCTGCTTTGACTCCAAGGTCTTTGATCCATTTGGAGTTGATTCTGGTGCAGGGTGATATATAAGGATCTAGCTTTAGTTTTCTCCAAGTGATTAACCAATTTTTCCAGCACCATTTATTGAAGAGGCTGTCGTTCTTCCATTCTACTTGTTTAGCTCCCTTATCGAAGATTACATGGCTATAGGTCTGTGGGTTTATTTCTGGGTTCAATTCTATTCCACTGATAACTTTATTTCACCATATCCAGCTTGGTTATGAGACAGGATCTATCTCCTTAATCTGTACTCTGTTTTGGTCTCCAAATGAGATCCTTTGATCTCTGCCTCACAAATAGTTGTGATTTCGTAACCACACCTGAAGCAAAAAAAAATCAATTTGCACTTGGAACAGTTGCCTTATGCTATTTAGCATTAATTGCCACATCCACTGCCAGATTTTCTAGGGGGAGAAAGCAAACAAAGTAATAGACAAAGCAATTATAAAGACAAAAACTCTATGATCGAGTTAGCTAATAAAGGAATGAATCATTTATTATCTAAGTGATTGACTAACAGAAACCATTGGGAGTACAGAAGTTAGTGAAGTTTTAATTCACTGCCAAAGTTCTGGGAACAGCCACAGAAGGTGAGTGAAATGTACACTGAGAAACTCCACCCAAAGCACTAAGGAGACTTTGGAAAGCCTCACAGAGGAAATAAATTTCAGAATCTCCCATCATCCACTTCATTTTAAACGTTAGGAGTTTACTAGGAAGCCATAACGGTCAGGACATCTGCCAGGCATCACTGTAACTGACTCCAACGAAACTGACTTTGATTTCAACCTCACCGTTTTTCTCACTTTTTTTTTTTTTTTACCCCAAATTGCGTTCAAACTTCATTCTGGTGTTTGTTATCAGCTGCTTCTTTCCAGGGCATAGGATTGACTTTAGGAGGTGCTGATTATAGAAATGAGCCACCCTTATTCTGGTTCAAGCTATCCACTTTCCAGAACGTCACTCCCTACGTGTTGCTTTATTAAATTTCTGAATAAAGAGAGTCATAGCAATGTGTTTCTACCTTAACATGATAGAACTGTAACTGTCAACAAAACACTTTCAGAAGTGTCGGTGCCATGAGCAATCCACCTGCCTGCTGTCACTATATTCTGATTTACATTTGCCAATGGACTTGGGAGTCACAAAACACCATTGCTCCCTAACATATTCAGTATTTACTTCCTTTATATTAGTGATGTTATAGTCCCTGAATATTCATGATCCATTATACCTGCCAGTACATTAAATACTTCCTATTCCTGACACTTATACAGTTTTCAAGGGACAATCTCCTGGCACTTCTTTGTAATTTGTGCTATACCTCTTCCTGAATGGAGTCTAATACGTAGAGATGGAAGCAAACATTTTTTACTGAATTATTATAGATAATAATCACCAATGTTACTTTCTTTTTATACTGTGACCTTTCTATACTGGAGAAATGTTACAGTACACTGATACCTATTTCAGAGTGTATTACAACTTATAGTATAATGTCTTCTTGACAGATATTGTGACCCAGCCTTCTTTATAACTGAGTTTCTGAGAGCTATGATCTTCATTAGGTGAGGTAATGAATTTTGGAGTACCATGAATGAATTTTTTGGGCACAAGCATGTAGTCACATTTCACTCATTTTAATGAATTCCTGGTATGAAGATAAGTTATGAGTATTGTAAGTGTTAACAAACTTTACATTATAATCCACCAGTGGTGTGCTAGAAAAAGGACTGAAGGTTAAACAAATGAAAAACAACAACAAAAAAAACAGAACTTCATATCCACAGTAAATGCTTTTACCAGAAAAGATGCTTTTACTGTATCAGTTGTGAACAATGATGATATCCTAATGTCATTGCATTTCATATATGCCTTTGTCCATAATCTTGTACTGGTGTATAGAGTAATAAAAAAATGTTGGTGTATTTCTGGCCTTCCTATTCTGTACTTCTGATCTAGAAAATTCTCTCTCTCTCTCTGTCCATCTATCCATCTGTCCTTTCTTGATTAATGTAACTTTATGATTTCAAAATAATTGGAATGAGTTGCCCATATAGTTTATAGCTATTTTAATTCCAAGGAACAACCACATTAATTTAGAAATAGCATATAAATTTGTAAATATTAATAGAAACTGCTAATAAGATATTGTTTTGGGACTCGGATTGGTGGTTTATACTTGTAATTCAGATATTCAAGAGCTGGAGATAGTATGACAGTGGCTTGGGGTTAACCAGAGCAAAAATCAGTATGACTCCTTCTCAATAAGCAAACTGGGCTTCAGACACTTTGCTATAATTCCCATGGTATGGAAACTATAGGTAAGAAAAATAGGATCACAGGCTCAGCCAGGTAAAAGTTTGAGATTCTTTCTATAAAATAATATAGAAATTAAGCAATACAGGCCTGCGTGAGCCTGAAGTGTTAGAACTGCTATCCATCAAGAATAAAGCCCTAAGTTCAAACAACACTACTTCTCATATAC
>NW_012267217.1:10136836-10139563 GCF_000151885.1 Dipodomys ordii
AGAGAGAGAGAGAGAGAGAGAGAGAAATGGTGTAATATGACAAATTCATATGACAATTTTACTAAATGACAATTTTACTGAGTAAATTTTGTCAAGTAAAAACTTAGGAACAACAATATGGTTTTTATGGACAACAGAAAAGTGATTTTACAAAGATTACTAAATTTTGCCCCAAGTGCATATGCATTACATATTGCTATGTCGAGAAAAATTAGTCTAGAATCTTGTGTGATATTACCTTAAAAATGCAACTGTAACCCCTCTGTACATCACCTTGACAATAAAACAAAATTAACTAAAGAATCTTCTGTGACAATATTATCCTGGATTGCTCATAAGGGGCCAATGTAATTGTAAGGGTGACTTTAAGAGAAGGTCAGAGGTCATTCAGAGGCAGAAATTTGAGGCTGCTACCCTGTAGCAAAAAGACTTTGATGAATGGATGTTGTTCCTGATTTCGACATGGTAGATAATATAAGCAAGTGGATTCTTCTGTGCAAGTGGATTGTCCTATGAAGTCCCCAGAAGAAAAGCAGCCTGGCTGAGTTTTTTACTGCAGTGCAGTGAAGTCTGTTTCAGGCTTCATCTCTAATGGGTTTATATTGTTATTAAATTACTAGTGTTATAATTTCTTATAACACAGATAAAAGACAATTAAAATGGTCTAATATAATGAATCTAAATATTAATAATAAAGTGTTGATAAAAATGTTCTGTGGTAGAGACTAAAGACTGTCTTTTGAAATATCTTCTATTTTTCATTGTTAACAACAATACAGAAGAAATAAAAATCATTATAAGGAAATTTAATAGAGGATCATATTTTATGCTCTTAACACACCCAAAGCAACACCTGTGGGTTGGAACTAGTGTCTTGGAGCCATGATTCCATCTTTTGTCGATTCTTCTTCCTGGCTGGTATCAGTTGCTAACCATAGCTAGAGTTGATTCCAGATATGTAAACTTGTATTGAATTTTAAATGCCTAGTCCTGGGGAATCTATTTGCTATAGAAAATATGTGCTTCATCTTAACTGGGCATAATGATTCTGGATACCCACATAAACCAAAGAAGTAAGGAAGATTGTTTAGTCTAAAGTGAGAAACCATTTGATTATGTATTTAGTTTCATATTTTGACAAATGGAAACAAATCACTGAAATGTTTGTATTTTTTTGTTTTAAAATATCACAGTCACCACTAAAAAAAAGTAATATTTATACAATAGTACTTACTCTACCAGATATATTGTGTGTGTGTGTGTGTGTGTGTGTGTGTGTGTGTGTGTGTGTGATGATAGCAGGAAAGGAATTTAGGGCCTGTTTCCTCATGAGGCTTTTTCTCTCTAGTTTAGTATTCACTTTGCCATTTAAGCCATGCTTGATATTTTTTTCTGGTTAATTGTAGGTAGGAATCTCTCTTGGCTTTATGTCTTAGCTGGTTTGATACACAAACAGCAGAAGCTGAGATTACAAGTGCAAGCTACCACTGGGCTGGTGGATCACTCCTGTAATCCTAGCTACTCAGGAGGCTGAGATCTGAGGATCAATGTTGAAAATCAGCCCGGGCAGGAAAGGCCAAGAGTCTCTGATCTCGAATAAACCACCAGAAAACCGGAAGCGGTGCTGTGGCTCAAGTAGTAGAGCACTCTCCTTGAGCTGAAGAGCTGAGAGACAGTGCCCAGACCCAGATTTCAAGCCCCAGGTCCAACGAAACAAACGAACAAACAAGTAAGTGCAAGCGTACTAGTGTTTGCACTCTCATAATCTGTGACCTTTTAAATGTGTATTAACTTCAAGCTTGTGTTTCTTGCAAGAAATATTGTGAATACCAGAGCCTATAATGAGACATATGTCTTTAAAAACCTTACATTCTAATGAAAATGATTGAAGTGTAATTCAACAACTCATATTTTTTTTGCAAGTTGCACTATATAGTATACACACTTTTTGATCAGTCCTGGGTCTTAAATTAAGGCCTGAGCAGTGGACACTCAATCCCTGAACTTCTTTATTTGCATAAGGCTAGCACTCTACCATTTGAAACACAAGGTCATTTCCAGCTTTTTCAGTTTATGTAGTACTAAGGTGTTGACACAGGGCTTCATACATGATAAGCAAATGTTCTACCATTATACCACATCCCCAGCCTTATCATTATATTTTAACCTATCAATATTGAAATTTAGCAAGTACTGTGACTTTTTGGTGGCTGTCATTTTTCTGATATTTAGGGTAAAATTTTAGGACTAAACATGTGTAAAACATCATATTCTGTAAATTACTCCTAACCTAATGTAGTCAATCATATTTACTCATCAGTTTTCCAATTATGTTTCTCCTGTTTGATTAATTTCCCCATTAACATAATAATTGGTAATCACAGAAAATCATTTTTCTTACCTCATTACTACAACATATCAGTGCTGATGCTTCCCTTATTTATCTTTTCACCAATTTACCTTAAAAATAAGTGTTCTAAATATATTAATGATATACTTTTAAAAGACCACATATGATCAATTTGTTGCATTTTTTATTGTTTATAACCCACCTGACCATCTCCTCAGCTTCTGTGTCAGCTTTAGGTTTCCAACATGGTGTACAAATGGGGCTGGGATGTAGCTCAGTGGCAAAGCGCTTGCCTAGCAAGTGCAACGTCCTGGGTTCGATCCCCAGTACCAAAAAGAGAAAAAAGACAAAAACCTTTACAATGTTCTACAAGACAC
>NW_012267217.1:10151768-10170491 GCF_000151885.1 Dipodomys ordii
GCCCAAAGAAACATAGGTCCCATGGTTTCCCTTATTTGCATGAACTAGTATATGTCTGAGTCAAACAGAAAAGGTCAGATAAGTTGATGTTAGGGGAATGAACCCCAAGGTAAGTATTCATTTTTTTGTTTTTTTTTCCCCTTTCATGCAATTGTTTCTATCACATTTGTAAGATGATATCTATGTGGCTTTGTATGTCCCTCATCCACAGTATAACGCATACTTTCACTGTATTTGATGTTGGTATAATTTGTGGAGGGGAAGGGAAAACAACAAATCGTTTAACAAGGGATACAAGTGGACCCATTGAAACAATGAGATGTACAAGTCGTTGTGTCAAAAAACGAACTTGACCACTTTGGTGGGGGGGGGGAGGGCAGGATGGGAAGGGATAGGAAGGGGAAACAACCAGGAGGCAACAATGCTTGATAAGAAATGTAATTGTTGTTTGCCCATGTAATTGTAACTCCTCTGTATGGTATTCTCACAATAAAATAAAATAAAAATGTAAAAAAAAGGTCACTATCACAAATAAAATGAGTGACTTTTTTCTTTTCTTTCTTTTTTTTTCTTCTTTCTTTATGTCTTCTAATTAATCACCTGTATACTTCCAACCATCACACTGATTCCAGGGAGGGCAACTGTAGGATTTCTAGTGTAATACTGATACATCAAAATCTCTTGAACAAAAATATCCACTGAGAAAATCAAACAAAAGATACAAGACATCTTACTGGATAAAGCCCCCCTCTGTAGTTAAGTATATGTCCCTGTAGTAGAATCATTAACTAGCATATTGAAATTGCATCTTCCATGCCAAGTAACAGCTTCGCCAAGAAAGAAGACCCCATGCAGGCATTGTTAACTCCCTTTAAGTCCTCACCTGGTGTGAGCGTGGCTCAGAACAGCTGCCTGTTCTTCCTAAACTCTGTGCCTATCACATCATCTTTCAAATCCATCTGCACACCTGCTGCACTGAGAGCAGCACAAGTTAGTGGATAATTTTGATTAGCTGCCAAAAACAAGTAAAGACATAATTTAGCTTCAGGAGAAAATGTGATGAGGACACAGATTGTTTTCAGTCTTTGGAAGATCTCTACCTTTCCTCTTTCTTCACAGCAAACCTTATAGCTGACTCTTAATGAAAATATCATTTTCATATTGAGGAGGAGAGTGAACATAAAGTTCTTTGCTGGAAAAGAAAAGAACTTGGATTTTTTCTGAATGCATCACAGTCCTAAATACATAATATATACATATATGCATATGTATATGCTAACCATATATATATAGATATATATGTATACACTATTTAACATTATAGATTTTTATCACATGTACACAAACTTACATCATCATTTGTTGTTTGTTTTATTTCTATATATTCATATATTTGTGTATATATGATATTTGTCATCATTTTTTTTCTGGAAACACTTTTAACAAAAATTAGATTTAGAGCTTTGGGAAGTAAACTAAAAATAAAGTTCATGTAAGGACAACATAGTGATGAAATTTGGGAATTTGTCAAAAAGATATCTTCATATATATCTCTGTATGATTCATTATAATGGAAATACACAAATGTCAAAAATGTAAGGCATAAGAAATAAACACTACATTTTTAAAGACTTTTTTACATTTAAATTTAAAACATTTTACAGTAACAAAGAAATGGAACTCTTTTAAACTTTCATACTTAATCAGAGTGATAATTGACAGCCCATATACTAAACAGGTAGTCACCCATTCATATAAGTGAATGTAAAGAGTATTTACAGTTCTATGTGTATGTTCTCATAAGTTATATGATATCATCCTAGATATAATGGATTATAATCTAAACTTCTACATTTAACAGAGTATTTTTGTGCTTTTTAAATAAATAAATATCCACATTTAATTCTTCTTAGACTTCTGTTTCATTTCCATTTTAACCTTTTCCATGTTAATTTGCATTTATTTTTCAAATATTAATATGTAACTCTACATATATTATCATGTCTTTGTGCATTGTGTTATTGATTTAGAATAGTATGTTGTGATCATAAAGTAGATCTATTTTTAGTTTGTTCAGGAAACTCCAAATTGATTTGAAAAAGTTTGTACTAGAATACTGTGTTACTGAAATTATAGGAGATTTTTTTATCATATTTTTACATTCTCACCATTGTTCGTTGTTTGTTCCCTTGACAATTGTCATCCTGCTGTCGTGAGGTGGAATCTAAGTAGTCTTGTTTTGCATTTCTTTGTTGGGTAAGACTTTGAAAAATTATATGAATGTATAAAATCAATGTAACTATAGAACTGTTTAGGATCAAGAGGGAGAGGGAGAATAAAGATAGTTATATATTTGCAATTAATATGTAATTAATGAATGCTAAATGTTCTCAAATGAACAAAAATAATAAGGGTAATTTAAGTGGTGAGTACCAGCAGGAAGGAGAAAAGTACGAATGAGGATGAATATAGGCAACATATTTTATACTCATATATAAGAATAGAAGAATAAAATCTTTTGAGATTGTTTTAAGAAATGTGGCTAGGGAGGAGGAGATAATGATGGAATGGGATATTTTGATCTGGGTACATTGAACCTACGCCACAAGAATCTTTGTAAAATCAACTCAGGATGCAATAATCAACATAGGATAATTGGGAGAAAGTTAGGTGATCATATTCCCAGATAACCAATTCTAAATTGGTAGCTTGAAGTCCAGTTAGATGCATAAATTACCTTTAGACAAAAAATGCTCATAAGCCTTAGCTCCTGCCCTTACTGCTTGTCAGAAAGGGTTGTTAGCCTATTCTACCTTATTTTCTATAATCTGCTGAAAACTCTCTTTGGATCATTATCTTGTATGCCTGCTTCATGCTTTACTTCCAAATTTATGTCCTTATTTTTCCACATTACTCTATAACTCTTTGAACTTGAAAATTTGATTCTATTCTCTGGGAGACATACTTTTTCTCCAAATATGTCCAACGACAGCTGTTTTATTACTATGATTTGTAATTCCATAGTATGAACATGCTAAATTTCCCATTAATATTCCAAATAATTTCTAGGCAATGCCTTGTAATCATTAATGTGTTCCTTCCACTTCTATTTATATTTTAATAAGGGGAGGTCAATTCTCTTCTTATTTTTCTTATATATTTCAATTATGAATAGGTGATTCTTATTTTCCCATTTTCATGTTTTGTATTTGTTTACTACAGAAATATATAAAACTAAATGAGATTTCTGATGTATTTGAAAAATATTATATTGTTTTACACTATACAACTTATTCAAAACCTTAAATGTATTTGAAAATGATACCATCTGTTTTTTAATAAATGGGCAGATTTATGGTGTGTTTCGTTTTATGTCTTTAAAAAAGGGTTGTTTTTAGCCCTAAATGAGCATGTGTGAATATACACATCTCTGCCTCTGTTTGGAATCATTTAACTATATTAGTCTATTTTCTACATGGACTGCATTATTTAAAATAATTTGTCTTTGTCATTTTATTACAAATTTATGATTATGAATGATTAAGTAGCATTTCTTACATTTATTTAGCTAACCAAAATTCAGCACCAATATTTTACTTATTCAAGGCACACAACTTTTTCTATTATAACAGCTTTCTAATATTTTTATAACAAAGTTATATATGAAGTACAGCGTAGTTTTCATATATTTATAATTTTATTATCTTTATATTTATGGTAAATTTTAAAGTTACATTGGTAAAATATTTCAAAATTGTATACATTTTATCAAATAATAGCATATTTGTGTGAGGGTAGTTAGAACAAATTATTTAAAAATTATATTCTAAGAGCCAGGCGCTGGTGGCTTACACCTGTAATTCTAGCTACTGAAGAGACTGAGATCTGAGGATGATTGTTCAAAGCCAGCCCAGGCAGGAAAAGTCTGTGAGACTCTTACCTGCAATAAACCACTCAGAAAACCAGAAGTGGCACTGTGGCTCAAATGGTAGAGCTCTAGCCTTGAGCTGAAAAGCTGAGGGACAGCACCCAGGCCCAGAGTTCAAGGTCCATGATCAACCAAAAAAAAAAAAAAAAAAAAAATATATATATATATATATATATATATATATTCCCCTAAGGCAGGAGCCATAACTGAGTATTTTAACAGCAAGAGCTGGGCACTGAATTTAAAACTCTAATAATAAAACAAACATCTCCCCAATAATATTCTAGTTTTTCTATTTTCTAATTACTCTCTTGGGGAATTACTCTATTCGGGATTCTATATAAATTTTCTGAATCTTAATAATCCATGAACATATAAAATGCAATAAAACTCAGTGTTCATGTTGATTAGTGATCAAGATGTACTTGCTTATCTCTCAAAATTCTTTGGCCCTCCCAATTCTACTTTTTTTCCAATTGTTGCTCATCTAATTGATTGGATATGAAATATCCCAAAAGCTAATGTATTAATGACTTGGTCCCCATTTCATTGGACAGATTATTTGATCACGGGGTCTCTGACAATCAATGAATCAATTTACAGATATGTCTATAACTTAAGGGACTATTGATGGAAATGAGAAGATTTGAAAGAACATTATGGGTGGCTGGTGTCTAACTGAATAGTGTATCTTCTTCCAAATAGTGTAGATTCTTTTGCTCTCTCTTTCTGCTTCCTGCTTTGGTGAGTTGAATATCCTCATCCTCAGCTTTCTCCCAGCACCTTGATATTTTGTTGAACCACAAAGCAGCAATGAATCCATCTAAACAGAACTGAAATCTTTTAACCTCTGAGGGGAAAGGAATCCTGTATTAAGTTGTCTACTCCAAGGCATTTTTTTATAGTGCTGAAATTTCTAACACAATTCCAGTTCGGCTGCCTAATTTGATCCAGTAAATCTCATCTTTTTACCACTCAAAAATAAAAGGTAAATTTCCACTTCCCAAAATAAAGAAGTGCTAACACTTGATAGGCTCTTTTTCTTGTGCAGAGTTATAATTTGAAAAATGTACTTTTGTTCTAACGACAGAGTACACTTTATTGCATTTAAAATACAGAATTTTTCATATTTAATCTGTCCTACCTTTTTGTTAAGGAAATAATTCCTTGCTCTTGACATTAATTTCCCATAACAAAATAGCCATAGAATTTTCTCTAAAACTCTTAATATATTTTATTTTCTTATTTTCTTTAATATGAAATACATAATATTCTATATTTTAAAAGAAGGCTTAACTTAATGTGTACTGAAGAAAATCACCATAATTGGGAATTCATTCCATACAGATAATTTCATGACTAGAGACAATATAAAATATTAAACCCTGTAATGATAAATATGATTCTCTCCCTTCAAATAGTTAAGGTATTAGTTATAAGAAGTTTCATTATTGGACTTAAAGAATAATGGAACCTCCAGAAGTAGTATAGTACTTCCAGAGTATAGTTTACATGCTGAGAACATTCTTCTTCATTTCTCTGATGATGTTTTTAGATAATAAAGCACGAAGGCTTTCATCAAAATATAACACGATGTCCTTGGGTATAACAAAACAACAACAAAAAGGAAACTATCACTTTTCACAACCATAAATTGGATTCTAAATGCATTAAAAAAATCACTAAAGTTTCTAAAATAGACAGGAATAAGATAAACAATGACCTGCCTAGGTGGAAAATCAAAGACTGACAGACACCACTGCCCTAATGGGTGCTGCTGCTGTTAACAAACCACCTATATCCATCAAAAGTTGATTCAGAAAGATTGAAGGCAAGGTCTCAACCCTGATTGAAATGAAATGTCAGCAAGGATAAGAGAAGAAAGATGGAGATCATATTAAAAAGAGAAACTGTGTTCAGAAATAAGCTTTGGGACATACAAGAATCTGAAATGGCATCTATATCCAGCAGAGCAAATTCATGGGGTCTAGAAAACTAGGTTAGTTTGTCTTTTTGAAGCACTTGTTGAATTCTGAGTTGAATCTGAACATAAATGGGTTTAAAAGAGAATCCTTTTATTGATTTCTAAGGTAAGATGACATATAAGAAAGAACCTCAAAGGGAATAAAAATTGTTAAGGCTATAGAAATTGCCATTTTCTTACTTGCTTTAAAATTTTCAACATAGGTATGAATTACATGCATTAATCTACTTTAAAAGTGTTTACAGTATCCCAGAATGAGAATATTGCCTTTTATTTCTTTGATTGTCTTCATGTCAGCCTGTGATTTATTCTACACCCTGGAGATTATAACATTTCTAGGGGTTCAGATTCATGACTAATACTCTAATTTGAACACAAAGACAAGAGTTAGCCCTTCAAGAAGGAAATGGGGTGTGATGAAAAGCATATTGTATTAGTCTTGAAAATTTAGTACTAACTACAATTCTGACAATTTGTGTAGTGGGACCTTGAAAACTCTGTTCTCCTTATCTCTCTGTCTATTTTGATTACAAAGAGAAGATAATAATCTTCCATGTGTCCCTAAGTCACATGTTGGATAAAAGTGTAAGGTATGTGGAAGTGTGAGACAATATGAATGTGTCATGATACTACTTATGAATGCATACATTTAAAAATCTTTTGACAGCTTACTAGACAGGTCTCTTCTATTATTATGTTAACTTCAAACCTATTACTTAAATGAAAGAAGAATAAGATCATCGATCATTTTAATGAAAATCTAAATTGACTAGCCATAATTTGACATTGAAAGCACACTTAAATCTGTTTTTTTTTTATTAAGGAAATCTGTCTCATCAATAATTTAACAGCTAATCTGGTAAATCCCAAAGCATTTATTTTAAAATCTCAGTAGCATACAATGTCTCCCTTTTCTCTGTAACACTTCTTTAATTACAGCAAAGGTTCTTTATTCAGACATACTAGAAGGGGGTGGTAGGATTTAAAGTGATTCTCAAGCTGAGGGGAGATATAGCTAAAGGTCGCATGCAATTATAACAGAAACCTAGGGCAAACCAAAGTGGTGGCTTACAACAGAGGAAGTGTCCTTGGAGAAATTGTCTTAGATATGTGAAAACACTGAATATGTCATACTAGTTAAAATTCACACTTGCTTTTCTTTATGAAAGATCTTTGAGATTCACTACAAATTCATTAATGCTTCTCTTCCTTTTGTTTCCTCTATCAACTTAGAAATTTTATTAATTCTTCCAATTTATTGTATAGGCATAAATAATTGTCCCATTGAAGCTGTATGCAAACCTTCACCTCCTTAAAATCCTTATATTTCAACTGACATCCAATATGAAGAAATCTTTTTTGTTAATAAGTTTTTTTTTAACTGAGAAAATACTGTACAGCAGGGTTACAGTTACATGAGCAAGGTAATGAGTACATTTCTTAGCAAGCATTGTTGCCTCCTCCTTTGTTTCCCCTTCCCATCCTTTCTCTCCCACCTCCCCAACTACACACATACAATTCCTTGTTCAGTGAATATGAAAAACACACATTTGAAATATTGCTACAAAATGTGTAAGAATATTTTAAACTGTGTGTTTGTGGTACATGCCTGTAATTCCAGCTACTCAAGAGGCTTAGATCTGAGGATTCCAGTTCAAAGCTAGCCCTGTCAAGAAAAACAATAAGACTTTGATATCCAACAAATTACTCAGAAAAAGTCGGAAGTGGAACTGTGGCTCAAGTGGTAGAACATTAACCTTGGGCAAAATAAACTTATGGACAGAGAGCAAGTCCTGAGTTCAAGATCCAGGACCAGCTCTCTTCTCCCTCTCCTCCAAAATATGTTTCAAGTTGACATTGGAGACTAGCTAAAACAATACTGGCAGTTTCATAATTGCTGGAGCAATATTTCAAGTCATTATGAATAAAGATTAAATATGAGTTAGTTCTATCAAATTTCTAATTCATCATCGTATTATTATAAAATGTGTTCCTTCTAGCAAGCAGCAGTTTTCAGAAGAAACAATTATTTGTCACACATTAACAATTGCGTCTCTCACTGATCTTGTGTAGTATCTAGGGTTACTAAATGACAAGCATTAAAATTTGCAAAGAAAATTGTACAGTTAAAGAAAAATTAAAAAGAAGCTAAGAGAGAATCAAAACAATATTGTCCTCTGTATTCTAAATCTCACCGTTTTTTTTTCTAGAGAATGGAGTTTTTTCATCATCAACAATTATTTTCTATATAAAATGCCAAAAGCTTGTTTGAGTGTGTCAATTTGTTTTTTGCTTGTTTGATGTAACTGACAGAATAAGCCATATTTTCTCCTGTCATTGAAAACACATCCATAAAGTGTTTCAAAATTGGAGAGTGCTTGCCTTGTTGAATTTCTGTTCACTCATACAAAATGACACTACAGTGACAGTCTAGCCATAAATATACTGTTGAATAAATCTGAGAATATGTGTACTCAATACTAACCCAGCTTTTAAAAATAGACAGTAAATACTTAAAATCCAAACAGTCTTCATATTAGTATTCCTAGCACATTTTATTGGCTACAGAACACCTCATATTTACATCCACATCATTCCTGAAATTGCAGTTATTGGTTGATATGCCACATTTTCCTTGCATTATACCATGATCTGAATATGAAAGTATGTGAAAAATGTAGCACTAGTAAAACCAGCTGAATATTTTCAAATGTTCCATTACACTTACTCTCCAATAACCTTAAGCATACGTCAGGATGTGTTAAAGGAGTAACAAAGAATCCTAAGGGTTCAGTACTGTTGACAAATCCTTATCAAAGAAATCATTAAACTTTAAAGCTTTTTGACACTATTTTATTTCTAAAATATCAAAACACCGGTGATGTATGCAAACCAATATGTATACAATCCAAATTAACAAGAAAACCTTTTGATTTATTATGCATGATACTTGCTCAATCCGATATGTTTTCTGATACTGTCAGGGATTAAACTCATTCTTTCAGGCAAAAAGTCTGCCACTCTAAATAATATATATGACTCCTTCAAAGTGGCATTTTTTAATGTCCTACTTTAGTTTTCCAGGTGGTCCCCAGCTTTTGTCCTTTCAGCCTCAGAACTTCATTCTCTTACCTCTAACTTCTGAGTAGCCTGGATAACAAGAATTACCACTATGATCCACTCATTTAGTCAAGTTTTAATCACCATTAAAAAAAAACAATCAAAATATCCACTGCAAATTTTGGGGAGAAAAATTCCCTTGAGTTTAACAAAAACATTATTAGTCATATCAACATTAACTTAGCAGGTGGATTTCAAAATAACAAAAAAACACTAGTCATAATGATAAATATAATTTAGTCTATTATTAAATAAAAGGATTAAAGGCAATTTCTCAAATAGTTTATTTAATGAGTTTCTGTGTTTGAAATTTAGTACTAGCTTGTGTAGATGAGAGAGTTAACTTCATTTTCACTTTCTCAGGTTCTCTCAAAAGCATCTACAAACTTCAGGCTAATAATTTTGTGGATAAGACATTTACCTAAACTAATTGGCATTTCTGGGATAAGAAGGTGTTGCTAAGAGCTGGGCGCCAGTGCCCCATACCTGTAATCCTAGCTACTCAGGAGGCTGAGCTATGAAGATAGCGGTTCGAAGAGAGATCGGACAGGAAAGACTGTGAGACTCTTATAGACAATAAACCACCAGAAAATTGAAAGTGCCACTGTGGCTCAAGTGGTAGAGTGCTAGCCTTGAGCTGAAGAGCTGAGGGACAGTGCTCAGGCCCAGAGTTCAAGCTCCACAACAGAAAAAAAAAGTTGTCTCTTCGTGTCCATAGCAATGTAAGTCCTATGCTGAATAAATTTTAAGATGAAAAAATTAATCCCTTCCAGGAACTAGAGAACCTAGCTTTTCATAATAAATAGCCTTGATCATCTCATGACAAAAGCTGGTAATGTCTTCGGTGATTTGGATGAGCTGATCATTTGAGTCTGGTTGTTTTTCTCCATTGAAAGATTCAGGTACAGTTCATACATGCTGGACTTCTACTTAAGTTCTCTAATAGTCTCATCCCCATCTAAAGAGTCAAAAAAGAACAAAATAGGGGAACGGTAGAATAACTTTTTTTTGAGCTGAAGCATTCAACTTAAGCATGAAATCAAAGCTCCTCAGACTCTTGCACCTAAGCCTTCTCAGAACCTGTGTATGATATCTCCTAATAATTTTATTCATCAGACAATGTAGTCCCTTGCCACAAAACACATGTACATGTGGAAATATCGACAATCCAATGTAAAATAATTCTAACTGCAATTAGAGCTTCATTTTTATTTGATATATATGCACACACACACACACACACACACACACACACACACACATATATATATATATATAATGATTGTTTGAAATGATTTTTGAATCCCAACGATTAATTGTAGGAAAGTAGCAAGAAAGCACAATAGATTTAATTTTAAGCTTAATTTTAAGTTCAAAGTAAAATTTTGAGGAAGGTAGAGAAAAATCCCATACATTTGATGAGTTTGCACACAGATAGATTATCAGTATTCATTTGCTAAAAGACCAAGATTTAGTGATGGGAGTGCCTTGTTATGCAATTCTACAATCAAAAGTATTTTTATCTGTCTAATTTTAGATTTTCTATTATATTCTCAGAAGCATCGATGTACTACTGTCTTTCCTGGTAAATTCTCTCCATTTTAATTCCTTCATCTTCTTCTGGAAATCCATTCCTAGAATTAACTTTGCACACCAAGAAATATTTACCTCTCCTTCTCAATTGTTTTTTGCAATTTCTCACTCAACATTCCAAGCTTTGAAACACTTCAATTATTTTTCTTTTTTTTTTTAATTGTGAAAATACCGTACAGAGGGGTTACAATTACATGGGCAAGATAATAAGTACATTTCTTATCATTGTTGCCTCCTCCTTTGTTTCCCCTTCCCATCCTTCCCATCTCCTCCTCTCCCACACGTTCCCCCGCCCCCTCCGAAGTTGTAAAGTTCGCTTTTCGACATAACAACTTGTACATCTCTTTGTTGCAATGGGGCCACCTGTACCCCTATTTAAACGACTTGCTTTTGCCCTTCCCTTAGACAAATTATACAAACATCAAATACAGTGAGAGCAGGGGTTATACCATGGGGGAGGGACATACAAAGCAACAAAGAAATCATCTTATAAATAGAAACAATCGCATGAAAGAAAAAAAAACACACCTACCATCAACTTATCTGACCATTTCTGCTTGTCTCAGGCATGTACTAATTATTGCAAATAAGGGAAACCATGGGATCTATGTTTCTTTGGGCCTGGCTTACATCACTTATATAATTTTTTCCAATTCTTTCTATTTCCTAACAAATGGGACAATATTATTCTTTCTGATAGAGGCATAGAATTGTTGGTGGGAGTGTAAACTTGTTCAACCACTTTGGAAAGTAGTATGGAGGTTCCTCAAGAGACTCCACATAGAACTCCTCTATGACCCAGCAATCCCACTTTTGGACTTTTACCCAAATGATCACAAACAAGACCATACTAAAGCTACCAGAACAGCTATGTTTAATGCAGCATTATTTACCATAGCTAAGATATGGAACCAACCCAGATGCCCACCAGTAGATCAATGGATCAAGAAATTTTGGTATATATACACAACGGAATTCTATGGCCCGATTATTTTCCCTTTATTTCACTTGTGTTTCAAATATTTAAACAACTGGTAGGCATTTATTACCTATGTTTAACACATCACACCCTACTAAACTAGAGTGGAAGGAGGGTCATAAAATCCCTAGTAAAGCAGAGATTCATCCTGCCTGCTCAAACAAACTGATATAAGAAACTAATCAAGCCTCAAGAAAACCAAACACCACAAGCAAACTAGACTCCACCAAGAAACTGGTTATTGACAAGGGGAGATACAAGATTTACCCCCCCCCAAAAAAATCGGAGAGTTCTTTTTTCTACCTAAAATTATTTTCTAATTTTTCATCATTTTGATTTTAGTTTTTTTTTAATTCTCTTTTTACTCTTTTCTCTTTTGGTCTTCTTTAGATTTTTGATTTACTTAATTGCTCTTCTGTTCATCCCCAAATATATACCCATCTTCAATTATTAGACTTTATTCTTCATTGTGTGCTATCAGTTACTCAATTCACAAACTCTCAGCCTTAACTTCTCTAATTGAACTCTTATTTCTTTATATTCATATGTTTTTAAAGTATTTCTTTTTTTCTTTTTCCTTTTCCTTTTTTTCCTTTCCTTCTATCCTTTTCCTCTTTCTGAATTAGGTCTTAGTTATTTCCCTTCACTCCCATTCCCTCCACAAATTCCTCTAATCATATTTTCTCCTCACAATTCTTCCTAAACTTATTAATTTCTGGTCAGCTGATTCCTTTGATTTTTCTTAATCCATTGATTTCTAGTTGTTTATTGTTGAACTAGATATTATCTGTACTCATTTTCATTGCATCAAATAATCTGTGCCACATCAAATAATTGATGCTTGCCTTAAAATAGTGTTCTAGCACTGTGTTGGTTTTGCTTTCATACCCAAATGGGCAGAACAAATGAGAGAAATAAAAGAAAAGTGGCAAGTCCAGTCATCTCAACTCCCACTCATGATAATCAGGCAACAGAACAGTTAATGAATAATCCAGAGGAGAGTTCACAAATGCTCTACAAACACAACTGGTAAACAAGCTGAATGAAAAGATTGAAGGCCTGCAAAGGACTCTGTGTGAGCCTTATAGGGTATTGGGTGAACTTCATGAGGCTCACCAAAGATTAATACAGGAATTTTGTGAGTGTGAGGAGGGTAATCAAAGGGGGGGGGATTGTGTGAGGGGATGGAATCTCCAAACAGAAACTGGAGTAATCCATGGAGGCCACAAAGAAAATGCTGAATTAAGCACAACAGAAAGAAAGGGAGCCCCAAGAAACTAAAACCAACCAATTAAAGGATTTGAGAATGAACACTGAAAACCAAATTAAGGAGGTAAAGAAGTCCATGCAAAAACCTAAAACTAAACTCCAACAAAAACTTTGAAGCCACCAAATCTAACCAATTAGAAGGAAAGGAAAAAAAAAGTCTTGACAGTCGGTTAGACCACGCAGAAGATCAAAACTATGAGATTGAAAACAGCCTAGATATTATAGAGAACAGATAAGCATCAAGACAAATCCAAGAAATAAGACAAATCTTTTCAACCATTGCAAGATACCATCAGACAGCCTAATTTAAGGCTAATGGGAATAGAATAGGGCCTAGAGATGGACGTAAAAGGTGTAGGAAATTTATTTCACAGGATCCTAGCATAGAAATACCCAAACACACAAAAAGATACAAGAAGCTTTTAGAACCCCAGATAGACCAGATGAGAACAGGACATCCCACCATCAGATAGGATCAATAGAGACAAAGGAAAGTATCTTTAAAGCTCTCAGGGATCAATTGCCAATAAAGGGAAACCAATCAGAATAACTTCAAAATTCTAAGAAGACACAACGGGAGCAAGAAGAGCCAGGAATGATGTATGCCACACAGTAAAGACAAACGACTATCAACCAAGAATACGGTATCTAGCAAAACTCTCCTTCATAACAGAAGGACAAATAAAAACCTTCCATCCCAAGATAAAATTGAAACAATATAACTCCACCAAACCAGCCCTACAAAAGATACTTAAAGATGTCCTACACATAGGAAATAAAAAGAACATAATAAAAACCAAGTAACAGCCCACAAACAGATAATCCAAGAATCATATGAAGAACCTAGTTGGCACAGGCCCAAGAAGGTGGATAACATATCAGGAAATATCAAATATCTCTTAGTCCTAAATCTCAATATTAATGGACTTAACTCTACAATTAAGTGACATAGATTGTCTAGTTGGATCAAAAAACAAGATCCTTCTATCTTCAGCCTTCAACAGATACACCTTGCCCACAAAAACAAGCTTATTCTGAATGTGAAAGGCTGGAATAAAAATCTACCTAACAAATGGCCACAATAAACAGTCAGGAGTTGCAATAAAAATATCAGATAAAATAGATTTCCAATTAAAATTAGCAAGAAGAGATAAAGAAGGTCATTACATACTAATTAAGGGCTTTGTCCTTCAGGAGAATATTAGGATTCTATATATCTAGTCACAAAATAATGGCACACCCAAAGTTAACCATAAAATTTACTTTCCCTAAAATCTCACATAGATCCAAGTACATTAATTGTTGGGGACTTTAACACACCATTATCCCCACCAGATAGATCCACTTGGAAAAACTCAAAGGAAAAACCTCAGCTCTAAACAGCATAGATCAACTAGACATAACAGACACATGCAGAATATTTCATCCAGCAGCATCAGAATACATGCTCTTCTCAGCGGCACAGGGAACATTCTCCAAAATAAACTACAATTTAAGTCTCAAAGCAAATTTGTATAAATTATGCCATGCATTCCCTCAGACCACAAGGGAATAAAATTGGAATTTAATACCAAAAGCCACTAAAGAAAATCCTGGAATGCATGGAAGCTGAACAACACATTTTTGAACCACGAGTGGGTCATGGAAGAGATTAGAAAAGAAGTTCAAATGTTCATGATATTTAACAAAAATGAACACACAAAACTTACCAGCTCCTCTGGGACACAGCAAAGACAGTACTCAGAGGCAAGTTTATAGCTCTGAGTTCCTACATCAACACATTGGAGAGATCTGACACTAACAATTTAATGAGGCACATCAAGCTCCTTGAAATAGAGCAAAAAGCTAAACCACAATCCAATAGAAGGAAACAAATAATAAATGAGAATTAAATGAATTAGACTCCAAAAAGCATAGAAAGAATCAAGAAAACAAAGAGTTGGTTCTTTGAAAAAAAATAACAAAATTGACAGACCCTTAGCAAATCTTATTAGAAAAAGAAGAGAGCACACCCAAATAAACAAACTCAGAGAAAAGAATGGAAACATCACTTCATAAACAGCCAAGATTCAGAAAATTATAAGGGAATATGTATCAAATCTTTATGCTAGCAAGTTGGAGAATTTGGAACAAAATGGACACATTTCTAGCAAATATTGACATGCTGAAACTAAACAAAGATGATTTAAACCAATTTATATCCATATATCCATATCCAGCATCAAAATAGAAACTGCAATAAGATACCTCCCACCAAAGAAAAGCCCAGGACTGGATGGATTTACAACTTAATTCTATAAGCAGAACTCACACCAATATTCCTCCAACTCCTCAGTGAAATTGAAAGTGAAAGGTCATACCATACTCTATGAAGCCATCATAACCCTAATCCCCAAACCAGGAAGGTTCTCATCAAAGAAAGAGAACTATAGACCCATTTCTTTGATGAACATCGATGCCAAACTTAAAAAAAAATGGTTAATTGACTTGAACAACTCATCAAAAAAATCATACATCATGATCAAACAGGGATGCAATGCTGATTCAACATATACAAATCAGTCATTATAATTCATCACATCAACCAGAGCAAGGATAAGAAACATATGGTTATCTCAATATATGCAGAAAAGGCATTTGACAAGATCCAACATCCCTTTATGATGAAAGCTCTGAAGAACATATTAATCCATGGAAAATTCCTCAATATAATAAGGACTATGTATGACAAATCTACAGCCAGCATTATACTTACTGGTGAATTCAAGAATGAGTAAAGGATGTCCACTCTCTCCACTTCAACTGAATGCCTACCTAGAGAAATAAGACAAGATGCAAATGTAGGGGATCCAAAAAAGGAAAGATGAAGTAAAACTCTCCCTCTTTGCAGATGACATGGTCTTGTATTTAAAGAACCCCATGGATCCTAGTCCCAAGCTACTCAAGCTGACTGGAAACTATGGCAAAGTAAGGTGGGGGAGGGTGGGAGATGAGAAGGGATGGAAAGGGGGAAAAAGGAGAAGGCAACAATGCTTGATAAGGAATGTATTCATTATCTTGTCCACATAATTGTAACCCACATAATTGTATTTTCACAATTAAAAAAAATGGCTTTTCTGTATGCCAATGGCGAGAAGAGTACTGCTGAAATCAGGAAAGTAACTCCTTGTGTAATAGCTCCACAAAAAAAATAAAATAAAATACCTAGGAGTTAATTAAAAATGTGAAGGACCTCTATGATGGAAATTTAAATAATTGAAAAAGGAAATTAAAGCAGAACTAAGAAAATGGAAAAACTTCCCATGCACCTGGATTGAGAGGATTACCATTGTGAAAATGGCTATACTGCTAAGAGCTTTCTACAAACTCATTAGGATGCCTATCAATATCCCAACCTCCTTCTTCAATAAAATAGAAGAATCCATCCAAAAATTCATATGCAACAATAAAACACCCTGAATACCAAAAACAATCTTTAGTGGAAAGAACAATGCTGGAGGAATATCAATACGAAATTTCAAATTCTATTACAAAGCCATAGAAATCAAAACAGCTTGGTACTGGCTTAAGAACAGGCCTGAGGACCAATAGAATAGAACTGAGACCAACACAGAAATGAACCCACAGACTTATAGCCACCTAATCTTCAACAAAGGAGCTAAAAAAAAAAAAGAATGGAAAAAAAAGACAGGCTCTTCAGTAAATGGTGCTGGCAAAATTGGTTAAATACCTGTCGAAAACTAAAGCTAGACCTTGTATATCACCCTGCACAAGAATTAACTCCAATTAGATCAAAGACCTCAAAGTCAAAGCTGACACCCTGAAAATATTACAGGAAAGAATAGGAAAAACTATAGGGCTCCTTGGTACTGGCTGAAATTTTCTTAATAAAGACCCATAAACACCAAATCAAAGAAAGGTTGTACAAATGGGATTGCATGAAAGTGCAGAGCTTCTGAATAGCGAAGGACACAGCTAGCCAGATCAATAGAAAGCTCACTGCGGTGGCAGTGGTGGTGGCAGTGGCCGAACCCGCCATACCTGAATCACAGAGGGTCCGGGACAAAGGAGCCAGATGCAGCGGGCAAGCGGATTCTACTCAACACCAGCAAGAACCGACAAGGAGCAGACAACTTCATCCTGTAGTTCACAGACCAGAGACGACCCAGGAACCAAGACTCGGCATGAGTAGAAGCCTGATGTCCTCACTCCTCTCAGGGAGCAGAGGAGGGAAGGCCACTCCTCCCGCCACCTCCCCCCCCCCAGTACCAGAGATCTCCATCTTGGATACTGACAAAGCTCTGCAGCGCTGCTAGCTCCAACTCAGGCCTTGGAAAAAAAAAAAAAAAAAAACTAGAGTCATTTAGTAGGTCACAAGAACCAAAACTGACCTGCCAGACTCAGCTCCACCCAGGGAAAAGTCACCCAGCTCGGGCACCAGCCCTAGGAGTGGCTTTCTTCACTGGGTAATCAGAGCCAGAGGCTGCCCCTCCCTTTAGCAGCCTTGAAAATCAATTAAAATTCAGTAAACAAAAACCCTGAGAGTGACTCCAGGCTGGGCTCTGTGAGTTTCTCACAAACTAGCCCTTGGGAAAAGCTACTGTTTGCTGAAAGGCCTCAACTCTACCCAGAACCTAGCCTCATCACAACATCTCCAAACTTGAGGAAAAAGCCATCTCCCTCTTTTGTGATACTCAAAGCAGATCTCCCTACCATTGAACTAACCTGGGAGCAGGATCACAAAATCCTGGGTAAAGCAGAGCATTTTTCTGCCTGTTCAAACAAATTGACTTAAGAAACCAACCAAGCCACAGGACCACAAGCAGACCAGAGACGCCAACAAGAGGCTGGTTAAGGACACAAGGGAAATACAGGATTGTTCCCACCCATCCCCCCAAAAATCAAAGAACTTTTTTTTCTTCTTCTTCTTTTTTATTGCAACTTTTATAACAAATTATTTTTCTTTTCTAAATCATTTTTTTAATTTTTAATTTTTACCTTTTTGAAAAAAATTGTTTTCTAGTAATTTTTTTTCCTCTTATAATTTTTATTTTAGGGGTACGTGTGTGTTTTTCTTTCATTTTTTCTTTCTTTTTCTTCCTTTTTTAAAAAATTCTTTTTGTTTAGCTCTACTGAACTTCTGATCTTTTTTCTTTCTTTCTTATCCTTTTCACCTTTTCTTCTCTTTTGTTCTTCTTTATGTGACTTAATTGTTGTTCTGCACATCCTCAGATAAACCGTAGTTGACTATTAGACCCTATCCCCCATTGTGTACACACTTAAACCACAAATTTATTACTCAATTCAAAACCTCTGAGACTTAAATTCCTTAATATCAGTTCTACCTCTTTATACCTATATAATATTTTAAGTATTTTTATTTTTAAGTTTTTCACATCTCCTTTATATCCCTCCCCTTCTCTCATTATATTCGCGTTCTTCTCTGAATAGCTTGTTTTCGGGTCTGCATAATATTTTTAATTTTTACTTTTCTATTTTTTCTGGTCTCTTTTTTCCCTTTCCCTTTCTTCTTTTTCTCTCTCTCTCTACTTTCATCCTATCCAACCTATTTCCTGCTTTGAGATTAGGACTTAGTTAACTCTCCCTGTGCCTTCCCACATCACTCTATTCCTATATTTTACCCACATCTGTCCCTAACCCTAATAATTTCTGGTGTTCCAAATTCTTCTTTGTGGTTCGTAGCCCATTAATATATAGTTGTTTGATGTTGAATAGATGTATCTGTTGAACTAGATTGTATCTGCAGACTATTGACTGTGCAAATACAGACTTTGGTTGATGCTTGCTTTAAAATAGTGTTCTAGAACAAAACTAGTGTTATTTTCATCC
>NW_012267217.1:10173526-10182026 GCF_000151885.1 Dipodomys ordii
AATACTCCTCCAACTCTTCAGTGAAATTGAAAGAGAAAGTTCACTACCGAACACATTCTATGAAGCCATCATAACCCTCATCCCAAAACCAGGCAGGGACTCATCAAAGAACGAGAATTATAGACCCATTTTTTTGATGAACATTGATGCAAAACTACTCAACAAAATTTTGGCTAACAAAATTTTGGCTGAACAAAATATCGACTTCAACAATTTATCAAAAAAAATCATACACCACGATCAAACATGATTCATTTCAGGGATGCAAACTGGTTCAGTATACTCAAATCAATTAATATAATTCATCACATCAACAAGAGCAAGGATAAGAACCACATGCTTATCTCAATAGATGAAGAAAAAGCATTTGACAAAATACAACATCCCTTTGTGATGAAAGCTCTGTAAAAACTATGAATCCAGTCAACATTCCTCAATACAATAAAGGCTGTATATGACAAACCTACAGCCAGCATTATACTTAATGGTGAAAAACTAAAGCCATTCCCTCTTAACTCAGGAACAAGACAAGGATGTCCACACTCTCCACTTCGCTTCAATCTAGTATTAGAATGCCTAGCTATAACAATAAGACAAGATGTAAACACAAAGAGGATCCCAATAGGGAGAGAAGAAATATAACTCTTCCTCTTTGCAGATGACATGATCTTGTACTTAAAGAATCCCATAGACTCCACTCCCAAAATACTCAAGCTCATTCAAAAGTAGCAGGCAAAGTAGCAGGGTATAAAATTAACCCTCAAGAACCAATGGCTTTTCTGTATGCCAACCATGAGAAAAGTGTGGCTGAAATTAGGAAAGCAACTCCATTTGTAATAGTCCCACAAAAAATAAAATACCTAGGAATTAACTTAACCAAAGAAGTGAAGGACCTCTATGATGAAAACTTTAAAAACTTGAAAAGGAAATCAAAACAGAACTTAGAAAATGGCAAAACCTCCCATGCTCCTGGATTGGAAAGATTAACATCATGAAAATGGCCATACTTTCCGAGACTATCTACAAATTCAATGTGATACCTATCAAAATTCCAACCTCTTTCCTCAAGGAAATAGAAGAGCCAATCCAAAAATTCATATGGAACAATAAAAGACCACGAATAGCAAAAACACTCCTCAACGGAAAGAACACTGCTGGAGGAATATCAATACCAAATTTCAAACTGTACTATAAAGCCATAGTAATCAAAACAGCTTGGTACTAGCCTAAGAACAGACCTCAGGACCAATGGAATAGAATTGAAAACCCAGAAATGAACCTACAGACCTATAGCCATCTAATCTTCGATAAGAGAGCTAAAACAATAGAATGGAAGAAAGACAGCCTCTTCAGTAAATGGTGCTGGCAAAATTGGTTAACTACTTGTAGAAAACTAAAGCTAGATCCTTATATATCACCCTGCACCAGAATCAACTCCAAATGGATCAAAGACATCAGAGTCAAAGCAGACACTCGGAAACATTACAGAATGGAATAAGAGAAACCCTAGGTCTCCTTGGAGCAGGCCAAAATTTTCTTAATAGAGACCCAGAAACACAACAAATCAAAGAAAGGTTGGACAAATGGGATTGCATGGAGTTGCAGTTCTTCTGCATGGCATAGGCCATAGCTAGCAAGATCAATAGAAAGCCCACAGATTGGGAGAAGATCTTCACTAGCCATACAACGGACAAGGGTTCTCATATCTAAAATATACTTGGAACTCTAAAAATTAAATCACCGAACAAAAAATCCTCAAAGAAACAACTCCCTAATAAATAAGTGGACTAAAAGTCTTAAAGAGAATCTTCTCTGAAGAAGAAAGAAGGATGGCCAATAGACAAATGAAGAAATGCTCAACCTCCCTAGCCATAAAAGAAATGCAAATCAAAACAACATTGAGATACCACCTCACCCCTGTTAGAATGGCTATAATCAAGAACTCTAATAACAACAGATGCTGGAGGGGATGTGGACAGAAAGGAACCTTACTGCATTGTTGGTGGGAATGTAAACTTGTTCAACCACTTTGGAAAGTAGTTTGGAGGTTCCTCAAAAGACTCCACATAGAGCTCCCCCATACCCAGCAATCCCACTTTTGGGCATTTACCCAAATGTTTACCAACAAGACCACACTAATGCTACCAGCACAAGTATGTTTATTGCAGCATTATTTACCATACCTAAGATATGGTACAAACCCATATGTCCCTCAGTAGATTTATGAATCAAAAAAATGAGGTATATATACACAATGGAATTCTATGCCTCCATCAGAAAGAATGACATTGCCCCATTTGTTAGGAAATGGAAAGACTTGGAAAAAAAATTGTATTAAGTGAAGTAAGCCAGGCCCAAAGAAACATAGGTTCCATGGTTTCCCCCATTTGCAATAGTTAGTATATGTATGAGTCAAGTATAAAGGCCAGATAAGGTGATGTTAGGAAAATGAACCCTAAGATATGTATTTAAATGTTTTTTTTTCTTTCATGCATTTGTTTCTAATACATTTATAAGATTATTTCCTTGTTGCTTTGTATGTCCCTCCCCTACAGTATAACCCCTGCTTTCACTGTATTTGATGTCGGTATAATTTGTGGAGGGGAAGGGGATGATGCTAAGCGAATTGAACCCACAATAGGGACACAAGAGTTTTCATCTTTCTTGCTGTTTTTTTTAATGTACTTATAATGTACTATGGGTCTTTTTTGTGTCTTTTGTATGTTCTTCCACCATGGATAACCCCTGTTTTCCTTGTATTTGATTCATGTTCCCTGCCTCTTGTATATACATTTTTCTAACTTGGGAAATGGAAGGGCAATAACAAAATGCTGATGCAAGGATACAGGTTAACCCATTATAACATTGAGATGTACAAGACACTATGTTGCAAATACACTTTACAGCTTCAGTGGGGGAAGAAGGATTCAGGGAGGTCAGAGGGAAGGGTTGGTAATGGAAAAACAAAGGAGGACGTAACAATGCTCCATAGGAAATATACTTAATACCTTACTCTTGTAACTGTAACCCCTCCGTACAGTACTTTTACAATATGAAACGGAAAAGACACCAGAAAAAGACCTATGGAACAAAGCTAGGTGAGGGCAGAGTATGAAAATGGCTGCCGATATGTCAAGGACAGAGTCCTTCCAGAAACCAACGTGCCAGTGACATGATCATTTACTTCCAGCCCCAAAACTAGGAGAAAAGAAACATCGATTGTGAAAGTAAAAATGATAATAATAATAATAATTAATAAAAATAAAAAATAAAAAAAATCTTAATATTTCTTGAAGCATTGCCATGTTTAATCTCATAAGTTATAAGTACCAGAAAAAGAAAGATTAAAATGATATGCAGGGGAAAACAACATGAACTAAAAAATAAAGAAAATTAGAAATGAAATTTTGTCCATGAGGTATTATCGTTTAAGTACTTAACTTTGTACATAGCAAGGGGTCAAGCTTTCATCAAGCCTGGTGATTTTTGTATGTACAAAATTAGCACAATTAGCTCAAATCAACAGTCTAGAGTCATTACTAAGCTGGCTGTTTTTCTCTCTGTGATTTCAATATTATTGATTAAAATAACAAATTAAAATGAATGTGAAGAGGCCTGTGAATGTGGCTAAACACAGCTGGAAATGTGGTAGCAGAGAGTTATCAGAAGAACAAAACACTAAAATACTGTCCTTTAAAGTATGAATGCATCAAATTATCCTTGACTGCAATTGATTACCAGCCCTGAATAATTGTTAATATCATAAATCATGACCTAACTTAGTCTGTAATTTTGAAACTTTATCACACAATGAAATAAAACAAGAATATTATGGAAAGACATGAGACTTTTCTGAGCTAAAAAACAGGACTATCACTTCCAAATCACCCTTGTTGTACCAAATCCATATCAGAATTATTCTCAGAGAGCAGAGCATGGGAAATATACCTTGAAATTTCTTTATAAGGAATGGCTACACAATGCTTTATTCTTAAACACTTTTAGGCAATACACAAAATAACCCAAAAAGTATTATTTTCCACTTTAAAATAATAACTCTTTTAATAATGTTAGTTTTAGAACACTTAATTTTCTCTATTACTTAAACTGTAAGTTGAAATAAATTCTAAGCATGAAAAAGAAAAAGAAACAACTATCTACAAAAATGTTAGTAGAAGGATTATATGTTCTTGAATCACTAGTTGAAAACTATATTTTATTTTTACTTTTTTGAAATACATTTTTTAATTCTAAAAATATTGTACAGAGGGGTTTCAGTTACATGAATAAGGTAGTGAGCACATTTCCTATTGAGCATTGTTACCTCCTCCTTTGTTTTTCCTCTACCATCCCTTCCATCCCCACCTCTCCAAGTCCTCCCTCCCTCCTCATTTTCAAGATAGTGTGAAGACTATATTTTTAAGAATGGAGTTCAAAATGGAAGTTATAGATATTGAATAAATGAATGAGAAAATGTAGTTTGATATTTTTTACATGTGCACTAGCAATATTACCTCACATTATTGTAAGCAGAACTTTCATGTTCTTTTATAACACATTTTAATATGAAACAGAAATTTAGAAGAAGTTATAATTTTGATGTATAGTTATACTCTTAATGTACATGGAAGTAAACTTACATCTGTGAATTTTAAAATGTGTGTTAAAAATATTTAAGACCACCTTGTATTGCACATAGTTTTGGAAGAAGAAAATAATTCTTTAGAAAATCATTTCCACATGTTACATAATCAGCAAAATAATTCTTTTTTTAATTACAAATTGTGATGTTTTTATTTCTTCTTTTTCCTTTCTTTATTTTTTTTTAAATTGCGAAAATACCATCCAGAGGGGTTACAATTACATGGGCAAGGTAATGAGTACATTTCTTATCAATGTTTGATAAGAAAAATAATCCTTTAGAAATTCATTTCCATGTATTACATAACCAAGGAAAATTTTATTAGTAATGACAATTAGTTTTTGTCCTTATAAGAGTATATGTTTTGTTTTAAATTTCATACTAGATACTTAAAATATATGTCCAATTGTAGTCCGTTAACTCTTCGACAAGTAGAATTGAACATATTACCCAATTTTCTCATTATTTATAAATTGTCCTTCATTTGGAACTGGCTCTGACACTCTAATCTGTCATTACTCAACATTCTAGGCCCTGTCATCTCTGTTAATGCTGTTAAAGTTATAAATGAGTCTTAATATCTAATATAGGAATGAAGTCCAACTGTTTTCTAGTTTTATACTATTACCTCAATATTCCAGTCAGTTGAAAAATGCTGCCATATGTGGCTTGGCTTTTTAATAATCGTTCCTAGTTGTGGAATGTGAAATGAATCTAGAAGATTGTGTAGTAATGGCAGTAATCAAAGACACATAAATCCAGGAAACACTTAGGCATAATACCATATTAAGATCATTTTGTGAAGCAAAAATTTTCTTATCAATTAAACTACCATTTTCCTAAAATTTATCCATTTTACAGGTATGTTTGAAACATTTTACCTAAATACAATAATTTCAATGAAGCCATACATTCCCTTATTCTTTTTACTCTTAATTATTAATGTTTTCTACCTTAGATATAACACTTAAGTAGGATTATAGATTGTTTTTTCTTATCTTCAAAGGTTTTGCCATTCCCACCATTTCATGGCTATTATCTAGGACTTAAGCTTCTGTGTCTGTTTTCTAATATTTATTTTAAGATTTTTGAGGTTCGTGCACTGTGTTCATATAGAAGTCAGTATATTTTTGTTAGTTGTTCCTATAAATATATCATAACTTACTATTACAAATTTATAGTTAGAAATCTAACACAAGTTTTATTTTCTATAGATATTCCCAATTCTAGGCCATTATGAATATGTTTACTCTAAAACATCATAATCATGTTTTGTGAGAGGATTTATTTCTTCTATAGTTTTCTTGGGCAAATATTCTCAGTGAGGCTGGCAATTCTATAGTGATTTGATTTCACTTTATAAGAAACTTCCAAAATAATTGTTCCAAGTGTTTTTCCTGTGTTTTACTCATATCAGGAATTCAAGTTATAGGAATATCACATTTTCACTAACATGTCAGTCTGCGAAGTTTTCAACTTAAGCTATTGCAAAGAGTGTATAATGATTTCTAATTACTCAATTATGGTTAAAAATAATATGATTACTAATAACATGGTAAGATTATTATTGATCACTTTCCAAGAGCTTTTGTTATGATATTTAATGTCATTTTCACATTAGTGAATCAGATGCTATTTACAAGTGAGCAAATAATCTTTGTAAATTCTGCATAGATTTATTTGTTTATTTATTTATTTATTTAATTTATTTATTTTTGTTAGTCATGGGGCCTGAACTCTGGGCACTGTCCCTCAGCTCTTCAGCTCAAGGCTAGTGCTCTATCACTTGAGCCACAGTGCCACTTCTGGCCTTTTCTGCTCATGTGGTGCTGAGGAAATGAACCCAGGGCCTCATGCATGTGAGGCAAGCACTCTACCACTGAGCCACCTTCCCATCCCAGATGCATTCTTTAAGATTTATGTACTAAAACATATTCTTCCAATGTGATTCTGGCATTTTCATTTTTTAAATAAAATATTCATATTTAAGAATAAAATGGGGCTGGGAAGGTGGCTCAGTGGTAGAGGGCTTGCCTTGCATGCATGAGGCCCTGGGTTCGATTCCTCAGTACCACATAAGCAAAAAGAAAAAAGCCAGAAGTGAAACTGTAGCTCAAGTGGTAGAGTGATAGCCTTGAGCTGAAGAGCTGAGGGACAGCACCCAACCCAGAGTTCAGGCACCACAACTGGACCCCCAAAAAAGAAAAAAAATAAAGTAGTTTGAATTTATTGTTTACTTATTTCCTTTTCTATTGAAGTGACTATAATTTTCTTATTTGGATAACTTTGAATGTTTCTTAACATCAGATATACATTTGTGTATATTATATGTATATACAGATAATTGTATATGTATGTATACAGATATAGATATAAATATGTTCATGTATATGTGTAAATAAACTAAATTTTCATGTTAATCTTATACTTATTCTATAATTATTGTTTATTTTAATTCATAAGTTTTGAAAGACTTTTTAATTTACTGCTTTATATGTAAATTATATTGAATGTACCAATTCAGTTGAAAATGCAGACATACAGTCTGCTTGTGAATAGTCATACAGACACATACACAAATGCACTTGACACATACACATACATATAAAGCCCATCGTCACTTTTATTATGATCATATTAAATTCTGGTAATGAGCTTTACTGTAATTTTAATATAATTGATATTTAATTAATGTGTTTAATGTATTGACATTCTCAATTTATATTAAACATTGTATTTCAATTTTATTGCAAATTATTTGCTAATGTTATCAGAAATTTCATTTTAACTTAATTTCACATTTTGCACCTAACATATCGACATGAAAGTTGAATTATTCAGGCTATCCAGTTTATTCTCTCAAATTTTAGTAGATGACCTAAAATTATGTATGTATACATGATTCTCATTTATTTTACACCTGTTTTATTTTTATGGCTTTTTCTTCTTTTTCTTCTTCTTATTTTTTTGTCGGTCATGGGTCAGGGCCTGAAAGTTAGCCCTGAGCTCTTTTTCTCAAGACTACTGCTCTACCACTTTGAGCCATAGTTCTACTTCCAGTTTTTGAGTGGTTAAACTGGACATGAGAATGTCAAGGGAACTTTTCTACCTGGGCTGGCTTGGAACTACAATCCTCATATCTCAGCCTCATAAGTAGCTAAGGTTATAGGCTTGAAGCAATGAAGCCAGGCTTTATTGACTTTTTTTTTTTGGTCGGTCGTGGGGCTTGAACTCGGCCTGAGCCCTGTCCCTCAGCTCTTCAGCTCAAGGTGAGCTCTCTACCACTTGAGCTACAGCGCCACTTCTGGCTTTCTGGAGAAAAGAGTTTCACAGACTTTCCTGCCCAGGCTGGCATTGAACCTTGATCCTCAGATCTCAGCCTCCTGAATGGCTAGGATTACGGGCATGAGCCACCCTCTCCCGGCTTGGCTTTTTAATTCAGAGAAAAGGGTAAAAGTCAGAACAAATTTTTAGTGCTTTTGAATTTGACCTATATAAATAAAAACATTATTGAGGAGAAGGGACGAGAATAATATTAAATACAATATATAACTGGTGGGTCTATATCCTTTAAGCAACTATAACATCCTATGTACTTTTCATGTTAAAATTTAAACAAAGACAAATCCAGTAGAAGACTTCTGTAATAACTTCATTCAACCTGATTTCAATTCACTTCCATCTGTCATTTAGAAAAATATATTTTATCCATACATGAAATAAGATATTTGCCAAAATGAATTATTTACTATAGACAAATATCAAAAAGAATAATGTGGGGCTGGGAAGGTGGCTCAGTGGTAGAGCGCTTGCCTTGCATGCATGAGGCCCTGGGTTCAATTCCTCAGCACCACATAA
>NW_012267217.1:10182076-10182344 GCF_000151885.1 Dipodomys ordii
TAGAAACAGAAGTTAATGGTCTAGGGAATTTGTTTAACAGAATCCTAGCAGAGAACTTCCCAAACATGCAAAAAAGATAGGCCTATTCAGATACAAGAAGCTTTTAGAATGCCAAATAAACCAGACCAGAATAGGACATCCCACCTTCACATTATAATCCACACAGGATGAATTCAGACCAAGGAAAAGATCCTTAAAGCTGTCAAGGAGAAAAGATTAATAAACTATAAAGGGAAACCAATTAGAATCACCTCAGATTTCTCAGCAG
>NW_012267217.1:10198199-10263802 GCF_000151885.1 Dipodomys ordii
TTGAGCTCAAGAGCTGAGGGACAGCGCCCAGGCCCAGAGTTCAGGCCCCACGACCGGACCCCCCCCCCAAAAAAAAGAATAATGTGATCTTGAAAATTCTGAGAATATTCTAAAAATAATATGCCAGTTTTAAAGCTGATTACAAAGAATGCAGGGTCTTCACAATAGTTGTTAAATTTCAAAGATTACCAGTCACCACCATTCATTCAAAAGGTCGTTTCAGTGATATAAGGGATTTCAAAATACTAAAAAAAGGAAATAGTTGGATATATATCACATTATATTCTACTGTGAGTCCTACAAGTGGAAGTATGTTGCATTGGGAAATATATGACAAACACTGAAACCAGACAATGCAGAATCAGCAATCTCTGTGAATATTTTCATATTCAAGTTAACCTTTATACATCTCTGCTTTTCTCATCTGTTTAATGGGAATTATTATTTGAACAACCAGATATGATTGTGATATTAAATGAGTTTCTCTTTAAATTACTTATAAAAATATCAGCTACTTATTAAGCTGTGTAGACCTACTATAATTTGAGGTGTGTCCTACTTTGAAAAGAAGTCATGGAACTTATAGGTTACAATGCAAAATACAATAGGTGTTTCAAGAATTGGTCTAATGATAATTTGAGAAATTCATACACTTAATTATAAAACCATAGATTTTATTATATAAAAAAATTTACATGTTCCCCTTATAAAATATTCTCATAAAAGGAAAAGGTTATTAATATTTTCATGAGCTAACAAAGCTAATATTTTTCCATCAGTGTTGTGTTGTTTTTGTCATTATAAAATTCTCACAGTTTCCTTCTTAAATGAGAGCTCACATGTGACTTTTTTCAGAGAAAACTTTCTAGGATAAATCTCAGATACAGGACTTAATCTTTTAGTTTTTGCTTTTATAGTCTGCATCATAGCTATAATTGAGTAGTTTACCTTCTTAATAGTCCTATTCCTTTCATGTCTCATATCACAAGATTTTAAACTGCTCAAAGATAGATTTTTTTTGGTCTTTATTTCTGTCGCTATCAGCATTGACAAAGTATGTGCAAGTTCCAAAAGGATGAGCCTGGATATGCTCCGATGTATTTTTAACAATTGAGCTAATTAAACTTGTAATAAACAAGTCTTAGCACTTACATGAATGAATGTGTGTGAGGATGAGGTCTATGGATTGTGTTTTGAAGCAAGATTGAGCAGGAAAGTCTGTGAGATGTTTATCTCCATTTTATAATCAAAAAGGCAGAAGTAGAACTGTGGATTAAGGAGTAGAGTACTAGTTTGGAGCCCAAAAAAGCATGGTACATCTCCCACATTCCAAGTTCAAGACCCAGGACCAGCACAAAAAGAAAAAGAAAAAAAGAAAAATAAAGGATAAAGAACTTATTCTACTCAAAAGTTTTATAGTGCATCCTACTCAATGTTTTATAGTGTAGGTATTTTAACTGAATGGAGCCAAACTTTCTAAACGTTCAACTCACAGTCTAATTAATAAATGCATATGATTTCTTTCTTCTTTATTTCTCTTTTTATCTTTTCTTCCTTCTTTCCTTCCTTCCTCCTCCACATCTGTCCTTCCTCCTTTCCTCTCTATCTTCCTTCCTTCTTCTCTTTCTTCCTACTTGCTATCATTCCTTCTTCTCTTCCCTTCTTCCTTCCTTTCTTCATTCAATTTCCTTCCTACTTACCTCCAAATTCCTTCCAATCTTCCTCTGAAGTTCAGAGTTTGAACTCAGTGCCTGGGATTTAGTAAATGGATATTCTACAACTCATTCTTCTTAAGTGCTTCATAAATAGCTGGGTCAATAACCATAGGTTGTTATATCAATTAGTCATATTCTTAAGAGGATAAGTTTATAAAAGTTTCTTATGCAATACTAGAAAACATAGTAAGTCTGCCTATAGAAATAAACCCATTTGAATTTTATGTTTACAGAAATATTTTCTGGGGCCTATATGAACTTACTTTGTTTGATAATAACTTTATACCACTCACTTTTTGTTGTTTCCTCATAGAATGCAGATGAAACACAACAAGTATATTACTTTGTCATAAACATCCTATGATTTAGCTTTAATCAACAAGTCATTCATGGCTATGAAGGTTTCATACAAGGATCTTTATAGAAATGTGTTTGAAAAATATTAGGTACTTGACACAGTTTTTGTAATGTATGGCATAATACAAAACATATGTTAGAGTTGTAGATTCCAGAAATAATCCAAAGCTATAACAATCAAGATTTGGGATACCCTAATATTTGTTAGTCTTCATAATTTCTTTTTCATGAACTTGCTCAAGTTTTGACACTTTCTGTGGAAAACAAGAAATACAACCTCTGTTGTATGTGTAGAACAGATATGTGTCATTTCCCTGTGTCCTTTTATGAGAAGAGGTGAATCTCCAACCTTCAGACTTCAATGAGGATATCTTTTCTGTAAGTGAAACAATTGAAAATTTCTCAGTCAGGAACATTGCACATGGAAGAATCAAGCCGAGAAGGGCAGGAGAAGAGGAACTTCTGATTTTCCTCAGCAGTGACACAGCTGGTATGTGAGATTATGTACAACTCCCAGCACAGTTCTTCTTCGTAATGTGTTGAGAGGAATATTGAACATCCTTTGTAGATGTGAGTCTACAGGCTTACGACCTCATGCTTCTTTATTACCATAATAAACTTGTGAATCCTAGTAAGTAGCTCAGTAAGATTCCTATGGTGAATTCATTTTCATAACCTCTTTTGTTGTCACAAATGCAATCCAAAATGGTGTCAAGTCAGCAGTTCCTAGCTGCTTATTAATATAGCACATTACAGAGATTCATTTAAAACTTCAACAGATGTAACCTAATGAAACATTTTCCATATAATTACAATTATGCTAACAGTTAATAATAATTGGGCCTCTGTGCCTATATTTCATTTTGTTCTGAAGACAATTGGATCTTTTCAAAAATAGATAACCTCTCAGCAGGTATGCTACTTAAAACTCAGCATAATCCTGAGAGAATGGAAAAGTGGTTATGGAACTTAAAAAGAGAAATTAAAGAGTTGGGGATTTGATTTAGTTGTTCTTAAAGAGAAATCAACATTGTGAAACAAAAATCTAGAAGCTCAATGATAGTGTATAAATCAATGGCAATAAATGTGATGAAGTTTGTCTTGTGATTAGTGAAATTCTGTAGTCATTAAACTAATAACCAGAACTACATGTCAAAATAAGCAAGAACTTATTCAAATAATTTTATTATTATATAAAATTATATAAAAATTATATATAAAATAAATATTTGTGGATATTAGGTCTTAAACTTAGGAATCCTGTTTCCTGGCTTTATAATTTAAGGCTGGCACTCAATCACTTGAGATAAACACCTCTACTCATCTTTTTATTGCTATAATTACTCATTATTTGTGGAGAAGTCTCAAAGACTTGTTCTGCTTGGGCCAGCATCCTTTAGATCTTAGCTTTATGAATAGATAGGATTACAGGTTTATGCCACCAGCATTCAGTTACCCACTGTTCTTGAAGATGTAGAAAGATCA
Source organism: Dipodomys ordii (assembly GCF_000151885.1). Classification (NCBI taxonomy): domain Eukaryota; kingdom Metazoa; phylum Chordata; class Mammalia; order Rodentia; family Heteromyidae; genus Dipodomys; species Dipodomys ordii. The sequence continues at coordinate 10,201,757 of NW_012267217.1, forward strand.
GATTCTACATATCCATTCTATTAATTACTATAAGATCTATGTTTTATTATAAAATACTCTTTTATGCCTATAATCTATTGAAATATATTGGTCACATACAATTAGTAAATAAAATGATAACACTAAGAATCATTTTAGGCTGAGATAAAATTTCTCAGCTTCTCATTTGGGTGGAGTAGATTAAAGGAGATAGTTTCAGTACATATGTCATTCTAGGGGATAAATCACTGTGCTATAGGTGGTTTTAAGAGATCCCAGACAAAGTTTGTGTTTAAGGACATGTTGATCAAGAATTTCAAGTCAAGTAAGGAATTTGGAATTTTACTTTAACTACATGCCAAGGTAATGAAAGCATGACACATGTGTGGTAAATTATGACAAATTAATATTTCAGGACATCCTTTTGGATTTTCTGTGGCTATAGAACAGAAGTTCTATAGAGGGAAGCCAACTGGAAGTTCATATTAAAATGTAGGTGAGTGATTATAATGGCTTAGATTGAAATTTTAAAGTGGATCTCTGGGAGTACTAAGTTTTCATCGAGTATCTAAATTTTTACAAGGCAAAAGAAATAGTATCCTATTGGCAGTGCAAGATTGCATTTATTTATGTATTCAATAACTTTTAATTTGCAATGTTATTACATAATGTTTTAATTCAAGGTTTGTTACGTTTGCAATTAGTTAAAAATAAATTTGTGACAAATCATAAACATTGAACAAAAAATAGAAGATAAATATTGAAAATGAGAAAATCCAACAATAGATATTGCTTATCAAATTTCTAGAACCTAATAAAAGGAAGGAAACATTTCTATGTATGAAAAAAAAGCAATTTAAAAGTACAAACAATTAACACTATTTCCCAGATAAAATAGTTTCCAGTACTGTCTCCCAACATTTAATTAATAGTAGGGAAAATTCCAAAGGAAAATACCATATCTGAAAAAGAAAAGACCTTACAACTCTTTAGAGATTATTCATGAGTTTTATGACCAGGTTGAGTCAAAAAATTAATTATTGGTATGTTCCTGCTGCTATTTCAAAGGATCTTGTAATCTTAACATAGCATTCAATCCAATCTCATTATAATTTTAACAAAATGGTCCAATATTGAGAGAAGAACAGAAAGAACAGAATGAACAGAATCATTCCTGATAGATTGATCCACAGCGTTGTGAAGCATGTAAGTAGTAGTCACTGATAGACTAGTTTAGTCTTAGCCGAGTTGTTAATGATGTAGAGCAAGGGCAAAATCTTTAGGAAAACAGTGCATGAAAGCTGCAGGAGTCACAGAGAGCAAGGATTAAGTTCTTAAAAAGATTGGGTTTGAATTCTGGCTCCACACACTGAATAATGTTTTAAGCTTTCTCATACTTGTTTTTCTGGTTCAAATAATTGACTGAACATAATTGTTCTGAGGATTAAATGAGATGATGCAAGCATCATCTACAAAAACTGGCCTCTGATAAGCACTTAACATATCATGACTGGGTTTAACAGAAAATAAAGCTTATTCAATGTCACTTCTGAAAGTTTAATGCTTGCAGATCTAACACCAATAAAGCTGGTGATCCAAGGAGACAGATGAGTAGTAGCAAGGCATTTTATGGTGATAGTACAGGAAGGTAGTTTCCATGCTAACTTACTTTAATATGTGATATAAAATGATCATTCTAGTCATACCTGTAAGAGAGCTCTCAGAACAAGAACCATCCAATTATACTTATCACTAATGATAAACTAGATAAAGATATCTTAGGGAATGAATGATGGAGAAATGAAAGAGATGAAAGGTAGTAAGAAAGACATAGTAGCTAGCAATTCTTATCCAGATTGACTATTAAGTACATTCTATTTCACATCAAATCATGTCTTGTCTATGGGTGTGGGAATACTACTTAAAATTGATACTGTATTTTTTCTTTCATTGTAGATCTTTAATGTTTTATAACATGAATTATATATTTAACATAAATAACTATACATTAAAATAAATGTGTTATCAACTGATTCTTGCAAGCATTCTCCAATGATCTTATATCTCTTTCCTTGGTTTATGAATAGTAAAAAGCCTTGGACTGAGGTGCTGTACATCAACTCTCTTCATGGATTTTATATAGTTGGTGGCAGATTGTGCAAGTTGTAACCACTCACCAGGCACCTTTCAGGCTTAATTTCCAACTATAAGACCAGTAGAGATAACACAACATGGAATTTGCTAAGTATACATGTTAACATACTTGCCTGAAAGCAGTGATTTTACAAAGTACAAACTGGGAAGTTGGAAGTGGATTTTCATCTCAAAGAATTTAAATTGTTTTATTATGCATTCTGAACATTTAAATATATGTTTGATAATATCTTCTGTGGTAAAATAGTCTGAAATATGCACAATAACTGAAGAAAATATAAAATGTATTATTAGTCATTACATAAATAAAATTGCAATATTTGTGTCCACATTATTCTTGCACAGGAAAGACTGAAAAAAATGTCTCAAAGGAGATACACAGATATTAAACATAAAGGTGGTGGCAGCATTTTTCAATTACTAATTCAAAGCCACAAAAATCCTAAAAACGATTTATGAAGAGTGATAAGGTGAGCAGTCAACTTGTATTTGATCTAGGACAAAGTTTTTCCAAGTTCTTCTAAGGGCTGAGCCTATACCACTGGATTGAATAGTGCAATGAGTTGGATGTTTAGAAGTCATTTGCCCATGTCCTTTCTTCCTTCTCTGCTTTAGAAGCACATGAAAACCAACTATGAAATGAACTATCTAATCACTGAATCTATTATGGGAGACCACCTTGCTGCTTTTGTTTACTCAAATCCCATTTACTTGTTTTGGCCATTGCCAAACAAGTATAACAACAAGATAGGATATTGCGGAAGGTCTGGAATTGAAAAATACGGATTGACCCATTGTAACAACGTTATGTGCAAGACACTATGTTGAAAATGAACTTTACAACTTGGGGTGGGGGAGGGAGAAGTTGGGGAGTTGTGGAGGGAAGGAATGGTAGGGGAAAATCAAAGAAGGAGGTAACAATGCTCAATAGGAAATATACTCATTAACTTACTCATGTAACTGTAACCCATATGTAAAGTATCTCTACAATAAAAAAATATATATAAAAGAAAAATGCATTGAAGTTTTGTGATTTTAATTTTTCCAAACTAATTTGTTTTTGACAGACAGAGTAAGAGCCTTGGTAAATTAATTATTATAATATCCCATATGCTGTATGCATACCACAATCAGAGAGGAAGACAAATGTGCAGATGGATGGAATCACAGTCTGTCAGAACATTATAGGCAAAACCTTTAGAGAGTAGAAATTAAGCCATATGCTGATTTATATTGACCTAATGTCCATGTTTGGTTCTGAGAAGAGGTTTTCAATCAACAGACTAGAGACAAAGGTTCAAGCCAAGTGAGCACCAAGTAATCATTTGGTAAACATCACATTAGGACAAATCATTCTCACTTCAAGGATCAGCAAATTAAAGATCACTGAGGATTGAAAAATAGACTCTTTTTTTTTTTTTGTCTGCTGAATTGTATAACAGCGCTGCAGCAGTCAATACCTTTGCTGTCACATTCTCACAGTGCCCTCTACTGCCCTGCTGGATAGCTTGGTGAAATCACTTTGGATGATACCTGAAGAACATTCAAGTTCCAGGATTGATTGAGAGGGAAAAATCAAAAGTAAGAGGTTGCATTTTTGCATGTCCTTAGATAATAGAAGATCTATTTCAAAGGCATTCTAAGGTCTAGTAAGTAGTAACCTCCTTCAATACCAGGTCACTCATGGATATCTGAGAACACTCTATCCACAAAAAAAAAATCATTTAATTGAGTAATTCTTTTTTTTTAATTTTTTTTTTTTTGGGTCCAGACGTGGGGCCCGAACTCTGGGTCTGGGCACTGTCCCTCAGCTCTTCAGCTCAAGGCTAGAGCTCTACCACTTGAGCCACAGCGCCACTTCCGACATTTTTCTTTTTGCTTATGTGGTGCTGAGGAATCGAACTCAGGGCCTCAGTCATGCAAGGCAAGCGCTCTACCACTGAGCCACCTTCCCAGCCCTTAATTAATTCTTAATCAAAAATTTTCAACACATACGATAGCTATTGAATGGATGAGAACTTATAAATTAGTAAACTAACAAAAATATTGCTTTGAAATCTTAGCTACATAAAAGGTAATGTTCGCAGTAATGATCATGACCTCAATATCAGTATTCCCTCTCACTTATTGTTAACACTATCATTTTATAAACAAGTAAATGGTGGTAGAATACTTTTACAATGAGGAAATTGACACACTTGTAAGAAACAGAATTATATTTGTAAATCAAAGTGTTTCAAGAGAGAGCTTCATACAAAATAAAATTTTCCAAAAAATTCAGTGATGAAACAAATGACAAATAATTGTGAACAAAACATAAATGATTCAAGAACTTTTCCATATAATCAATAATATGGTTTTAAGCAGCAGTTGATAGGTCCAGGGGAGTTTAAAATAACATAGCAAAACAAGTTAGAATGGAAAATAAAGTATTAGAAGCAAATTAGCAGACCAACATATTTTTAATTATTTTTATTTTAGAGAATATTTTTGCTAAGTTAATATGAAATTAAATAAAGAAGACATCCACATGTAGAATGAAAATTGGGTTTGTAATTACATTCATTATCACAATCCACCTTTATGAAATACAAATACTATACTAGATAGTTTTGTATGGGGGGAGTTTGTTTCATCATTATATCAAACTTCAATATTTTTTATAATAAATAAAAATAAATCAAAGTGAAAAATAGTGTATCTTATACTTATTTTAAGAGTGAAAAATTTCCAATGCTTATTAAAACTAAAATTTGTTCTCTTACCCAAACAGAAACGGTAAATCACACAAACACATAATTTGTTCTTTTATATATTATAAAGGTTATGTTTATACTACAAGCTGTGAATGAGATTAATGAGTTTTCTCAGCACAGCAAACCTCCTCCATGGAAACAGAAGCTAAATTGCAATAAATCAAAGGTTTATGTTCACGTATTTATGGGATAGGAAAGATTTAGAGTTCCTCAGTAGAGAAAACTATCACAAAGTAAAAGAGAAAATTATGGCTTTTGTAACATAAAGGTAGATAAACTGGGACAAGCTCAAAAATTGTGAATTGAATACAATTTAATAATGTTAGTAATTTATTAAAAGTAATTATTCCGACACAGTTACATGCTCATACTTCACCAGAAGTGACAAAAAGCTACTTCAATATGCTAGTTACCTTCATAACATTGTATATCAGGACCAACCAATTAAATTAAAGCTCTAATTCTATGTTTCCCTTATTTCTCAATATTACTTTTCTCCAAAAATGTGTCTGCATCATTATAGATGACGTAGTCATTAGAAAATATCTCCCATTCTCATTTAAATTAATAATTTAATATTCTATTAGTCCTTAAATATGTTTTTCTTGTTTCTAAGAGGAAACCCTAAGTTATTATTGACTATTTAGTGAATGTATAAACCATAAAATTTAGTTTATCTAGTGAATGTATAATTCAATATATTAAATTTATTTGCAAACACATATATATGTGTGTAAATATATATCTCTATATATACTCTCTCTTGAAATATATCTATATATCTCTCTATACCTATAGCTATATCTCTATCTTATTTATCTGTAGGAACACAAAATTTATGGACAAATAGATCTTGAATAAAACTTATTTTTAATTCGCTTTCTTCTGTATTAATTACTTCTCTGCCTATCCTGGAAAAAAAAGTATAGCAAAATGCATGTGAACATTATAACACTACTAACCCAGATATTAAATAATACTTTGGGTTCTAAATGAAAATTCCATTATTGGAAACAATACAGTGACCTTTCTACTCAATATCTGGAAAATAAAAATACAGCAATAGAATTTGATGTGTGTGTGTGTGTGTGTGTGTGTGTGTGTGTGTGTGTTTGTTACTAGGAGTGTCATCCAATCTGATTCAAACATGTTATAATACTAGGAAAAGAGAAGGCCAGTTTGTTTCACGAAAAATCAAAATAATTAAAATGAAAGATTGAAAAGTAGAAAATATTCCTCATGATTATCCCAGCCATATACTAATTATTGCAAATAATTTTATCAGATGAACAGAAGTACTCAAATGCTATGTACATATGACTGTATAAGATGATGCAAAGAGAAATGAACTCCAAGATATGGACACAAGAGGTTTTCCTTTGTTGCTATTATTTTTAATGTATTATGTGGGTTTTTTGGTTGTTGTTTCTTTTGTATGTTCTTCCCCCTATGGTATATCCCTGTTGTCACTGTATTTGATTTCAGTACCCTGCGTCTTGTATATCCATTTATCTAATTGGGGGAGGATAAGGGGAATAACAAAATGCTGAAACAAGGACACAGCATGACCCATTGCATGAATGATACCCACAAGGTACTATGTTGGAAATGAACTTTACAGCTTTGGGGAGGGGAGAAGTCAAAGTGGGGGAGGAAAGGGCTAGTGGGAGAAAAACAAAGGAGTGGATACAATGATCAACAAGAAATGTATTCATTACCTCATGTAACTGTAACCTCTCTGTACAACATCTTTATAAGAAAAAAAAGGAACCATATAATAAAAAGAACCATAAAAATATGAGATGATAAACAAAGGCAACAAAGAATGAGCAAACCATAAGTTATAAATAAAATCGGTTGAGTCATTTGAAAAAAAAATAATCCTCATGAGAGGGTCACGACAATAAATCTGATCTCTACAAATAATACTATAACAAGGTCTGGATTGTCAGGTTTGGCAATGTAAAATTAGTGCCTTTCTCCTGGGTCATCAGATAGATACCAGACAGAGGGGTAAACAGAAATTGTGTTTCTTTCCAAGTGAGAAAGTGGCCTTTACTAAGATTATGAATCCTCAATTAATTCTTTAGTCCTGGCAAAGATGAATAAGAAGTTTCTCATACTCATGTAGAATGGAGTTTTCCTAAGAAATTTTATGAATAAATTATGAATTGAGTGTTTCTATTTTATTTGAATACTCAATATACATTGCAAATAACAGACACTCATCATGCTAGTTAAGTGAAGCTGAAGCACAAACTTCAGCATCAAAAAGAATTTCTGAAATTTTGAAACCTCAATGGAACAGGATTGATAGGACAACCTTTATTTAATTACAGAAAAAAATATATTTTCATTTTCTGGAATAGAAAAGTAACATTTTTCTTTAAACATTGCATTTCTTAAGAATTATATTATGACTTAGAATTTCTAAATGAATATCATGTTGCCCTAAGGTAAGTAGTTCATTACCTTATATCCTTGCAAACTCATATAGTTATCAAATATTTCAGACCATATTGTATATAAACTGGTAAAGGCCACTTTCCCAGCTGATCTATATTTTTTATATATTTTGTTTCTTTGGTACTGTCAAACAATTCATTGACAATAATTGGCAAGAAAAGGTTGGCATTTTACTTATTATTGAAATTAACAACGTATTCTTAGCCAAATTACATTTGTCTGAGCAAGGAAAAAGTTCTAACTCCATTTTTACATTTTTTTGTACTTTGTTTAAAATTGTTTCTGATTTTTTACAAGTTCCATAGAAACCACACTATTGTGGAAAATTATAAAAGTCACAATTTTTGAAGTATGTCTATCTATCATCTGTTTGTACATCTATCTCTCTTCTATTTTCAATAATCTATTATCAATAAGATAATTTTCCCTACAAAGATGTGGTTTTACATGAGATTTAGAACTAATTAATTTTCTTCATCCTACTGTCAGTTTTAAGTATAGAATTACTTTTTCTAAAAACAGGTTGTATTTTCCAAAAAGCAGATAAATGTATATCTGGATAAATTTCTTGAATGAAATTTCAAGCATTAGAATAAATCTATGACCAGAGTGCAGAAATAGGTTGCTTTCACAACCCCTCATTTAATATAGCACATTTTTGCTTTAAGACAAAACTAGGATGATTATTGTTAAGAAAAAGTTTTGAGGAAGAGTAAAGGAGTGTCTTATTATATCAATGTACATTCAGTTCTACACAATATCCAGAGTTAGTAGAAGTTATAGCAAGTTTAAGATGCAGTAAGTAGCAAGGTAAACCAAACTATCACCAACTGATTGTCAGAAATACTTTGCTTTTCACATTCAAATGAATCCAAATTTTTCAACAACTAGATTCTATGCACAGACAAAGTTAGAGATAATATTTGTCAACCATAAGATGAAAAAATAAACCAAATTTATTTAATCTGATTTGAACATAGAACAAGTATAAATATTATGATTTTTCATAGAAGGATTCATCCACGACAGAGATAAAATTTTCAAATATCTAATATAAGTACAGGTGACAAAGTCCTTGAAAATATAAGCAGGTAAAATTAATCAACAAAATCTAGTATATGCAAGTTTTCTTTTATTAGAGATAAAATGATAAATAGATAGATGAAAAGTTTTGCATTTTTGAATAAATTTCATGTCACTTTTAGTCTTTTGATATCTGATAATTGTATGTATATTTTAAATTTTATGACGATGAATTTTATATTTAGAAATAAAAAGTCTTTAATTTTCTAGGTTTTTAATTTTTTTTCTTTTAAATGAACAATTCCATGAATACTGAATAAAATGCAATCCTGCACTGATATATGTATATATATATATGTATTTATTTAATCTCCTAATAGTTAAAGGAGCAAATAGTACCTATTATGTATTCTATGTTATAAGCTGTAAGCATTTACAAAAAGAAAATAAACATCAATTCCTAAAGTGAATTTTTGTGTTAAGTTTAGAATATGTATGACCTTTAAACGTAGCATATGATCATTAAGATATTTGATCTTATCTTTTCTTCTGCCTTTTAAGAACAGCATCTGTTTTGAATAGTTTGATATGTATTCCATGGATAAACTTTACCAAAAGCAAGTAGCTCTGTAGACACTTTACAGGTATATATGAGCACCTGCCTTGGGATCTACGCCATTTCTTGTATAATTAGTTATGACATATATTTTAAATGTCAAGGTAGACTTTCAATATGGTAGAAGGCTTTCATGAAGTAAAGCTTAGTATGCTATCACACTTTTAATTCTACACACACTGGATCTATGAACACTTATAGATGCTTTTTTGACAATTTATTTTCTTACTTTTAAGCTTGATCTAGTGTTTTTTGTTCATCACATTTGCCACTATCTTCCATAGAACCATATCAATTCTAACAGCTTTAGTAAAAATTACAGTCATACGTGTGCAAAAGTTATCTAATATAAAACATTAAACCTGAATCATGATTCTGAGTATGATAAATAGTTATTGTATATAATGAAATCTTTAAATATCATAAAAACTTAGTGGTTTAATAAGTCATATTAAATGATTCATAAATCAGTGAAGATAATATATGGAGCATACATCAAAGAACAATTTCAGAATGTATTAAACCCATATGAAAATTTGAAAACACTTAAATTATCTATGCTATTGCCTATACTTCTGAAAACAATATTATCCCAGAAATTTGAGTCTTAAATTGCCTTCTACATCTAAAGACTAATGAATTGTAACTGTGATGAACTTTTCTATATTGTAATGTCATTTGTTTTCTTTAGCCTGGTTTCATTTATTTTGGTAGTGGATTCTTTAGTAGTTGGAATAACTATCAATCGTAAGAAAATCTATTAAGGTTTGTAGAAATTTGTTATAAATGAGACATGCATTGATTTAATATAAAATATATTCATCTATATATGATTGTAATGAATACTTAATTATATCATATATTTCTATACTTTGATTCCAATAACATAATTAAAAACAAGATTGTAAGATGATTCCAAAACTGTACAATGTGTATTATTTAGCTAAGCATATCAAATATACATTTTCAAGGAAGGAAGGTAATACAGAAAACATATAGCATGTAAATTTAGAATTTCCAGAAACAAAAATAGTGCACTTTCATTGCATTTACTGACATTCTTGCACAATTAGGAACTTAGCATTTTGCTCAATAAAATGAATTTTAATTGCAAGTGTATAAAACTCAGGTGTTCAATAGTTGCTTGACTCTTCTTATTTAATCCTGAGGTGCATTTGTTTTCGTGAACACATTTTAAATATATTTTTGTTATTCCTCAAATAGGTAAAACTGCCATGCAATGAAAGCACTTCACAAAGTATATGCGCTTTGCTTTCTTATTCTGGTCCATGTCTCTGGACTAAGCTCTCCAAGACTTCTTTATAAATATAAATCAAATTAGTTTTCCTTTGTTTCTTTGGGCCTGGCTTACTTCACTTACTATATTTTTATTAGCAATAAATAGTATATATGTAGGACAAGCAGAAAAGTCTACAGTTATGTGCATATGACCATATATGATGCTAAGTTAAATGAACCCACAATAGGGACCCAAGAGGTTTTCTCTTACTTGCTGTTGTTTTTAATGTACTTATAATGCACTATGTGATTTTTGTTTCTTTTGTATGTTCTTCCCCCAGGGTATAACTCATGTTTTCACTATATTTGATTCTGGTGCAGTGCCTGCATCTTGTATATACATTTTTCTAATTTTGGGAGGGAAAAGGCAAGAACAAAATGCTGAAACAAGGATACAGGTTGACCCATTGTAACAATGAGATGTACAAGACACTATGTTGAACATGAACTTTACAACGTTTTTGGTGGGAAGGGAGGAGTTGGGGAAGGGAGGAGGGAAGGCACTGTGGGGGAAAAACAAAGGAGGGGAGAACAATGCTCAATAAGGAATTTACTCTTTAACTTACTCATGTAACTGTAACCCCTCTGTACAGTATCTTTACAATAAAATATATATTTAAAAATTATTTCCCTTATCTTCCAATTATATTTAACTGTAATTGCAAAAAAAAAAAAGAAATCTAACATTTCTGGGATTTAGAAGGCTTTATATGAACTAGTCCTTAATGCTAGGTTACACTCTTGTCTGTACAGTGTCAAATCCACTGTAAATATATTTGAGTGTTTTCTAGCAACATACAAAGCATCATAATCAAAAACAAGTCCAACATATGCCACTTTCTCTACATCAAGCCTGACCAGAGAACTGACCTTGGTCACATCAAGCTCTTCAGAGCTTGTCAGATTTAGTGTTTGTTATTCTTGACATTTAAAATGAACATTATGAGACAATGATGATATATTAATTTTCATAGTTTCCAAGCATTTTATATATAAATGAATATAATGCAAATACATATTTCAATCTAAGTATATACGAATATATATTAGTATATAATATTTGTATTTAGATTGATATATACACCAATGTACCGTAATTTAATAAAGAAAGGTCAATTAGTATTTGTGATCATTTTCTCCTCTTAAAATACTAATATGAGGGAATATGAGCATATATTTTGAATAAACTTATAGTTAATAAATTTCTTACAATTTTATTCAAGTAATGTGAATTAATATTTGAACTGTACAATACTACTTATTACAAGATACAGAGAAAAGAAGCGCTTCAATATCTCAGATTAAGCTGAATAAGAGAGTCTCAGCCATCTGTTGTTATTAGAGTTCTTGATTATAGCCATTCAAACTGGAGTGAGGTGGTATCTCAATGTTGTTTTGATTTTCATTTCTTTTATGGCTAGAGAGGTTGAGCATTTCTTCATGTGTCTATTGGCCATCCTTCTATCCTCTTCAGAGAAGTTTCTCTTTAAGCCTTTAGCCCACTTTTTTACTGGGCAGTTGTTTCCTTGAGGATTTGTTGTTGGGGGATTTAATTTTTTGAGTTTCAGGTATATTTTAGATATGAGACCCTTGTCCATTTTGGTGAAGGGAAGGGATGGTATGGAGAAACAAAGGAGGAAGCAACAATGCTTGATAAGAAATGTACTATCTTGCCCATGTAATTGTAACCCCTCTGTATGGTATTTTCACAATAATAATAATAATAATAAATAGAGTCTCAGCCTGATTTCAGAACATTCTTTAGTGACAATAGGAGCTGGTTTGAGGCCAAGGTAGATCAGATTATCCATGACAGCCACTGAAGATTTCTGTTGCAATTAACAGTATATCAAGTGGCCACTTGGTGAAGGAGATAATCTTAGTGAGAAAGTGGTCCAAATGTTCCTGCTCCACAGAGACACTGCTTCATGACCTCAATAGACTTCAACAAACCAGCTAAATTTTTATTCGCATGCATTCGTTGTATTAGGAAATTTCATTGTGATATTTCTACATTTATACATATATACAATATGATCAACCTCACCCCCTCCAATGGTCTTTGAAGTTCTGTAAATATTAAGTTATAATAAAATACATTAACCATCCATATTTTTATTGCAGAAACCAAAATTTTAGAAAGCTAATAGTTTTAAAACGGCATTAAAGATGGATGACCTGTCTCACACCTATAATCCTAGCTACTCGGGAGGCAGAAATTGAAAAATCATGGTTAGAGGCTCCAAGTTGTAGACTCCAACTTAAACAAACAATGGTTACTCATGCTGGTGAAAACCTGTTGTCCTGGCTACAGAAGAGATACAATAATAGCTGGGCACATGGTATGGCACTTGCCATCACAGTGACATTGAAAAACACAAATAAGTGGATCAGAGCCCAGACTGACCCAAGTATAATTCTGAGACTATATTCTCTACATACAATTGTTTACACTAAAAGTCTTCTTACATTAGGACTTTCACATTTCATGCTAATTTTATAGGAAAATATCTTTTAATCCAGTATCATTGAATATTGGAAACAACTAGCAACATATTACAATAACTAAAAAGTTTAGACTTGAGTAAATCATTTGAGGAGGTGTGCCATACCATCTCTGTTTATTTATTTTTAATACTCTGCCAAAGATTCTGGTAAAACACAATTCTTTATGAACATTTTTGTATTTCCTTCTGACTTGTTGTAAGATCCTGAGGAATTTTGCTAAGAATTTTCCTTTGCATTTCTAACCTTCCATGTAGTAAGAGTTCCTATATGTTCTATAGTTTTTGTTTGTGAGCTCATCCTCAGAAGTTATCTTCTCTGCTACAGTATTGTTGTTGGCTGCTTTTTCCATGATATTTCCCTGAAATATTAAAAACTATGTACCATTGTTTACTCTGGTAGAAATTTAAGTATCATTGTGAATTTAGGTGTTATCAGTATTTAATTTCTGTCTTCTTTAACTAAAGAGATTTAGGTTTTCAGCCTTTCAATAATCATTTCCTATACTTTTCTAAGGTACGGAACTGTCTTCATCTGAAGATTTATAACAGGATACATATTTATTTCATCCTTTATGTCTCCTGGCTTTCTTGAGACCATTTCACTATGAGTGGTATGTGAATTTCACCTTCAACGGCATAAGCTTTGCATTTGTTCAGTGTCCTTCTGTGATCCATGTGAATTGAACATCTGCTCACACTTCTGTATGTACCTCTGGTTTTTCGTCAAGTAGAAATTTCTTTCCCCTACTTTCTGGAGCTACCCACATCATAAAATATAATGAATATAGAAATAAAAATAAGATAAATGAGCATGTCAATAAACAGTTATCCTAGCTGGAAATGTTGAACATTAATACCAAATACAATACACATCAATGAAAGAGGTTTATTCTAGTTGGTGATTTTTTACTGATTTCTTTTTGAAAGTCATGATTTTCCTTGACAGAAAAAACTAAATCCCCGATATGACACTAAGAGCAACAAACCAGCTTAACACATCTTACTATACTACTAGAAATTTTAAACACAATAATTGTCCCTTGAAATATGATCCAAATTTTACTTAGGATCTTCAACTGGACTTTATTCATAATTTTACTATAATTTATTAGTGGTTTAATAAAGCAATCAAAGAATTGACTAGAATCTCAGGGTTCTTCTAGGCTTAATTATTTGTTTATTTTCATAGTACAGATCAGACCTTGAGGTTGCTATAGTAATGATCAAATGGCATCTAGAGGTAATGATATTTCTGAAGTAAAATAGTAGAAGAGACTTAATTTCTCTCAAATGAGATGTTTTTCAATTTTTCTACTTAGAAGTAAAATTATTCCTTTCTTTATTAGGGGGACATAAAAGATAAACTTTAATCACCAACGACAATCTACTTACCATATTTTTTCAATGTGTATGTTAGGAATTTAAGTATGGATCTTCTATTTAATTTCCATTTATTTTTATTTATTTTTATTTTTTTGTCAGTCGTGGGGCTTGAACTCTGGGCTTGGGCGCTGTCCCTGCGCTCTTCAGCTCAAGTAGAGGGCTATACCGTTGGAGCCACAGGGTCACTCCCGGTTTTCTAGTGGTTTGTTGGAGATAAGAGTCTCATGGACTTTCCTGCCCGGGCTGGCTTTGAACCGCGATGTTCAGGTCTCAGCCCCCTGAGTAGCTAGGATTACAGGTGTGAGCCACAGGCGCCGGGCCTTAATTTCCATTTCTTGTTGTTGGAATTTTCTTTGTGTCTTAGTTTACTGGATATAATGTATTCAGGGACATTTCACTTATATGTGAAGCTTAAGTTTCACTTTCATGTCTATGTATGAAGAGTAAGTTTAATTTGTTTGTTCGGTAAATGCTTCGACATTTCTCTATGTTTTTTTGTATAAAATATTTTTTTATTATTTGTCTGTCTTTAAAAAATAGTTTCTGACCTAATACAATTGTGCTTAATTTATATATCTTTCACTCTGATTTCACATCCCTGTATCTTCATTTTCTACAAATGAAACACTTATAAATGTACTATTTTCCTGTAATGCTACAACTTCTTCTTTCTTCAATATTCCTACCTTTTCAGTAATGAAAAGAAACTTGTTCAGCAAGAAAGCATTAATATTTTTTTTAAGTAACATTTCAAAAGCCAAGTCTTAGCTTAAAAAGTTAAGACTTGGCAGGCATGCTTTATAGTTCTGATATTCTATCAAATTTTAATAGTTTTAATTGCCTAATTATCTGCTCCAGTGCAATAATAAAGCCTGTTAATATTTCATTTTCTAGTACAGTAAAAGGTATTCCAGTCTGTGCTCGAAAACCTTCTCACCCTTTGTTGAATGCTAAGTTGGGAATTCTTTAGTATATTCTTGCACTTTTGTTAGCCAGCCCCATCTGTCATCTTGCTTTTGTTCCCTCCACTTCCCGCTTTACCCAAATGTTACTTGTTTATTCAATGAGTACCTCTGTTTTTTCTCTGTATTTTTTTACTCATTGGTGGTTCTGGTTTATTATATCCATTTTTATATTTGTCAATAAATTTCTCTGTGTTCTATAAAGCAGATAATAATTTTATTTCTTAATCACATGTACATATATATATATATATATATATATATATATATATATATATATACATGCATACATACATACATACATATGTGCTTCCCCATGCCTGGGGGAAGTTTTTCTCTACTTCTGATCTTGCCATTAGCACCTCTCTTAATCTGCCAGTCTGCTGAACTGAATAGTTAGGAGAGAATCAATGCTTCTTTTCAAGCACTGACAGAAAGAACTGCCTTGGGCACACTCAGCAAAACAGGAGACCATGAGGTCAACAACAATAAGAGGATTTAAGACAACTTCTAGGCTCTGAATTCTTACTTAAGAAATCCTATGATCCATTTTCTGTCTCCTTGGTTGAACTGATCAACCTTCAAAAAATAATTCCTGTGAAAATGTTATTTATTTACCAATTCAAGATATCATTTCTCACTCCAGGAGTACACAGGACAATTCAGGGTTTTATGTTCCGAATACTTTCATGGATATTAGAAAAATACTGTTTTTCTATCCGTGGTCAGAGCTCTCAGTGGCTATTTTGCACATTTGTTTCAGCCCTTTAATCTATCAATTTAGCCCATTTTTAATTTAGATACTGACAACTAGTGCTGATGTATTTGATACCTAACAAATAAAAATATTTACTTTAAGTTTTATTATAAAGAAGTAAAGAGCTAGTCAGAAAAAATCAGACAAGGAATTTACTTTTTAATGGCAATGTTCAGAATGTAACTAGCCTTAAATACATTGAAATAAGTTTCTTGGCTTGGGAAAAAATTAATGCTCAATTAAGAAAATAGATAAGAAATGCAAAGAGCTACATTTTTGAAAACCATTAATATCTGAAAGAGTTGTTCTTCATAGTCAATGCGTTATAATTCACAAGGGAATATTAAGCTGGAAAAAATGTTTTTCACAGCTTATTACTGTCTCCACTTAATTAATGATTAAGGGAAAGTAAAGTTCCCTTTATGACTCCAGGCAAAAATGAACTGGAGAATGAAACTTACAACTTAAATCCATGGTTGATCTCAAATTTGATTAATTGTATGTGTAGTAAGAAAAAAAGTAGAGATTATATATCTTCAAATAATACTACCAGAAATAATGTATCTGAGGAATAGTTTTTATAAGGAAGCATATTTACTGAGTAGCAATATGCTAAAACATTGTTAGTCCTTTGCACCATAACTGGCTCAATATTTTATAGGTGTGTTGAAAAGCCGTAAGAACATGGTTCATTTTTTCTTTAAAGACCATGATGTAAGTTTCTGTAATAGCCCCAAGCTGAAAATTACAAGTATAAATGATGCTGAATAGTTAACCAATCAAATCACATTTATTTAAGAACTGAAGGTGGACATTTGATGAGAACTTGTCCCATTTATGGTTTTATTGATGACACTCTCATTATGATAAATATTCACGCTTTGTTTCCAACCCAACACCCTTCAAAATAAAAAAAAATCTGCATTGAAATATTTATTTATCTGGCATGTTTTAAATGTTTTTTGAAGTCACCTAACAGACATCAAGGCCATCTTAAACTGAACTCTTCTAAATCAGGGGGGACATATAGACATAAATATGCGTGTGTGTGTGTGTGTGTGTGTGTGTGAGTGTGTGTTAAAGGTTTAATACACCTTTACTCAATTCTAAATTTATACATATAGAGCTGCTTTAGAAATTCAATTCATGAAGATGGAAATCTTATAGCTTTAAGCTGCATGTAGCCTGACTAAAGCCCAGGATAAATGACTTCTGCAGGTATATGTGAGTGCATTTGCTAGTAGTTTCACTGTTCTTCTACAAAGTGTTGTAATAGTTAACTTTACACCTAAGCCACAGTGGTATCTGAATGGTAGAGTGGTCGCTAAGCAACCTTACCAGGAGAACATTTAATACCAGATTTTCCTCATTTAAATCTGTTTGAGAGCTAAAGAAGTGAGAGATTTTTATGGGCAGAACTTTTCAACTTGATTTGGCTACAAGAAGCAGACTGCAATTTGTATGCCTGAAATCTTGTCAGGTTGGCAGAGGCCGAAACAACAGAAATTGCTTAAAGGAAATAAGATCGCTGCTGTGAAGAGATTTTTTCTCTTTTTAAGGAATATTTTCTGTTCTGTTCTTATATTAAAAAAAATATTTTCCCAATGGTACAGAAATTTATGTTGTATATTTTCATTGCAATCCCATTTGGTATGTTGAAAATAATCCTTTTAAGCCAATTTAGTTATACTATTAAAATTAATTTAAATCTGTCAGGTATAATAAATAGCTACCAAGTATAATATAATTTAGACTTCATTCCTTATAGTTTCCTGATATTAACAAGTCAAGTTAAGGGGAGTGAGAGATATGGATAGTTCTATGATTTTTACAAATCTACAAAATATTGTTTTCCCCTCCTCTGACAATTTTGCAAATAAGTATTTCATCTTTTCAATGTACGCTTTTATCTATATTATGTCCTCAAATTAAAATACATTAATATTTAGAAGTAATTTAAAGTTACCTATTTTAATCTTAATATTGTCATTATATATTAATTTATAATAGATTGTATTTTTATATATTTTTTTGAAAAACGCTGTTTTTTCTGAACTCTAGCTTGGGTTTTTACAGACTATCTCTTGTTACATATATCATTATAAAATATTCTCCATTTAATAACTTTGGTGCACATTATTAAATAAAATGGATAAAGTAATTATCTGTACATTTCTTACTTACCTAGAAGTTTCTTATTTAGATGTGTTAAAAATAATTCTGCTAGTATATCTATATATGTACACACACACACACACACACACACACACACACACACACACAAATATCCCCTACAATGATTGCGAAATGTTCCTTGGTGTATATACTAATGAATACACTAATTCATAATGACCTTAGCTAATCTTTAACTATATTATATACTAACAGCCATTTTCCATAGTATTTTCAGCTGTAGATACACATATCTTTGTAGCTCTAATCTTCATCTATTGTCTTTCCATTTTTTTCTAATATAGCAAGTCAATGTATATTTCATTTTACTTAACTAAATATTAATCTATTAAGTATCATTTATTGTGTTCCTAGTCTTTGAAATTCACATTGGCTAATTGACTATACAAATGTTTAAATTTTTCTCCAAGTGGTTTTCTTCTCTTCATTGTTCTTCCTGCTCTGGTTCATTAAACCCATTAGAATTTAGCTGATTTCAACAATGAAAGGCAATATCACTTTGTGGATAATATTAAAAAGCCAGTTTATGGAGTCATAATTTTGTGTTCATCCACTATAGATTCCTAACAATTCTTAAAATATATTCTAGGCACTAATTCTTTTGGAGATCAGTTTTTTAAAAACACACCTTGTAGGCTGTGGTTTCTTCCCTAAGCTTTCCAGGATGATATTTGGTTTAAAAATAAGTTTTCTCTCTCCCAACAATATTGCATTCTAAAACATGTTTGCATTTGATATTTCATCAGAACTTCTCTATAAATACGTATATATAGAGATTTTGTTCCTTATTTTATATAACTTCTGAAGAGCCTATATTAAACTAATGTTTAGAACATAACCATATAGTATATTTAAAAGGTCAGATGATCATACTTGTCATCTTGGGTTTGAAATGAATGAATCTTCCACTTACCAATTAGAGAATTTTGTTGCATAGCTATAAAGTGTGTAAAATATTTCCAGCTGTCTTAGAAACAGTATCCTCCGATCAGCCTCCTGAGTACCTAGGATTACAGATGTGAGCCACCCGTCCCAGACTCACTTCCACTGTCTAGAAAGGTGTCTACCCTAGTGGAGTTCAATGCAAAGGTCCAACTTTAGGCTTGGACCTGTACTTAAAAATATATATGATCAAACTCTATAAATTTCAAAATAATCCTTGGGAATGACCAGTTACACCCATAGCTTAAAAATATATTTATCTACTTATTTAATACTATATGGTCTTCTGCTCATTTTAAATAGAATGATTTTTTTTCTTCTTGTTATGGCCACAGACAAGTCCTAAGGAAGTCCAATTGAGATATCCATCAAGGTCAACCCATGTTAAATAGTGGATATACTCTCTAAACCACACAGTACATGAGAATCATTTAAGAATTTGAAAAAGGTTGAGACTATTGTTTGGGAAAAATACAAAAAATACGTACAATGGAAAATATATTTATAAAAGCTTGAATGAAATTGGTGGTGATGGTTTTCATGGGGAAAAAAACAAGTTGGGTCTCATATTATCGTAAGCTTTCAAAACTTGGCTTAAGGAAATGGGTAAGTAAAATATCAAATACATTGTTCATATTTCAGTCCCATGAATAAGGAGTAACTGGAACATGAAAAAGAGAAATTGATACTTTGAGGAAAATAAGTTAAATTTAGATATTAACATTTTTGTCATTATCAATAATTTATCCTGTATGGATCTGATATTCTAAAAATGGTACAAGTTCTTTCAAGTTGAATACTAACATACAATGTAACAAAACTGGGGAAAAACTTCTATTTTAAAATACTTTGTTGACTATCTAATAATGAAAATGGTATACTTAAAACTTATAAATTATCTCAGAGGAGTAACAAGAATTGTTTTTTAGAAATTTTTAACACTTTATATGGTGTTAATAGAAAAATGACAACCTGTCAAAATTCTTATATTGCAATATTCACATTTGAAAAAAAATCAAAATGTGTGCATGTATAAGAGAAACTCTTTTGTTTTTGAAAAACATATACTTTGTATTTTCCTTTCTTTATGGTGGTAACTGGCTTTGAACTCATGCCTGATATTTACTAATTGAATCAATCATATCTCCAGATACGTGTTTTTCATAAATTAGAATTCATTTTTATAACATGAAGCATTTCTTATGGCAGAGGTAACATTAAAAATAATTACTTAAATAGCATAGTATCTTAATGAGCAAGGAGTACTACCTTATGAAATACACTGGAAAACAGGGGTTATACTGTGGATGAGGGACATACAAAGCAACAAAAAAAATCATGTGATACATTATAAATACATTAGAAACTATAACAAGAAAGAAAAAAAACACTTATGTCCTTATCTTGGGGTTCATTTCTCTTATCTTATCTGACCTTTTCTGCTTGTCTCAGACATATACTAGTTATTGCAAATAAGGGAAACCATGGGACCTATGATTCTTTGGACCTGGATTACTTCACTTAAAATACATTTTTTCCAAGGCTTTCCATGTCCTAACAAATGGGGCAATGTCATTCTTTCTGATGGAGGCATAAAATTCCATTGTATATATATATATATATATATATATATATATACATACCATTCATCTACTGAGAGGCATCTGGGTTGGTTCCATATATTAGCTATGGGAAATAATAAAGCAATAAACATAGTTGTGTTGGTATAATTTGGGGAGGGGAAGGGAAAAAAACAAATTGTTTAAATAGGGATATAGGTTGACCCATTGCAACAATGAGATATACAAGTTGTTATGTTGAAAAATGAACTTTACAATTTAGGCAGGGATGGAGGGGTGGAGACGTATAGTTGTGGAGATGGGAGGGAAGGGATGGTGGAGAATAAAGGAGAAGGAGGCAACAATGCTTGATAGGAAATGTACTCATTACCTTGCTCATGTAACTGTAACCCTTCTATACAGTATTTTCACAATAAAAAACTTATTTAAAAAAGAAGAAAAAAGAAATACACTGGATTAAATAAAATTGAAGTAATCATTTATCTCAATTACTAGGACCTCTAGTAAATTTATTTTTTTAAATATCTGTAATGGTGCACAAAGAAAAAAATATTATTTATATTTGAATTGCTTGAAATATGATCTACAAAAGGAGTTACAAAATATATCACACTATGTCAATAGGTTGTCGTAAGAGAATAAATTAAACTGGATACATTTGTAAATCTAAGATAATCTTCAAATACTAAAATTACTCTCTTATCTTTAGACAGAAATAATACTCAGTGTGGAGTAGCTTCCTAGGTTGATGAATAACATGAAAATATAAGCTTTTTTAAAGATAAAACATGATTACAATAATTTCCAGTCACACAAGAGATGAGGTAAAGCAAGAACTTAAGCACTATATGTCAGCAACATGGAGAAGAGGAGGGTACTCTGCTGCCATGATCACAGATTTTACTCTATTACTGCTTGATATATTCTAGCATACCAAATAGGTATAAAATGATGGTAGATGACCTCCTGTGGAATCCTGTCAACAGAAAATGGAGGATGAATTATCCTGAATTGAAATCTCTCTCCAACAGATAAATATTGCATACTAAATCAGTTTTAGTATACCCACATTGCATTCCTTTTAACTTAATGTATGCAGTGTCAAGTTATTTCAAACTGAGAATCGTTTGACTCTAGGTACACAGTTTGTCTAAGGTAAAAATCTGTGAATAGATTTGAGGAACATGGAATGAAATTATCTTCCCATTCCCACAATTTCTCTTTCTTTCTTTCTTTTTTTTTTAACTGACAAGAAAATATGTGAGTTGGCATACTGACTTAACTGGTGTTTCTAGTGCTAGTTAGTAGAATGAGAGACCCAAAATTTCTTCATTCTAATAGAATCTAATGATGTCATATCATTCAGAGAAATTTCCTTTACTCACTGTCTCAGTTAGTTGTAATAAATTGATTTAGCTCATATTTTTTTTTCCACAGAAAATTTTTACTAGAAATGTACATTTTTGAAAATGTTGTAACTTCCATGTTTGGTATGAGATTTATTTTTGTGCAGGTCATCTTCTCAGTTGTGTTTATCTATGCATTGTTCACATGTGATTATGTACCATGTGGTTTAATAAACAGATGAGGGCCACAAAATTCAAAATTTCTGGACAGACACTTGATGAAAACATAGTTCAAGTTGCTCTCTTCCCTTTTCAACACCTAAACAAAACAAAAGAGACAGACAGGAATGTAATTGACGATGAATGAATACCTGACTGTTTAGAAAATCACTTCTAAACAAATATTTCAAATTGGACTGTGTTTATGTTGATGTCTTCCTACTTTTCATGCTTTCCTTGGATGTGAAAATGTGAATACACTAAATTAGCATGCTATAAATTTTAACTATGACTTTCTGTGGGCATGCTTAGTCTAGTGGTTATCATTAAGAAGTCAATAAATTTAGCATGTATAATTGTGTGACTGTTTTTACCTTTACTTTTAAGATCAGTTAATATACTTTGCTCCTTTTAAACCTGTATTTTTAAATATTAACATATGTAAAATAAAATCAAGCCTCTAAGATTTTTTATTCTCAACTTGAGATGCTTATTTTCAATTCCTTACAAATGATTCTTTAAACAATATATAAATGGTGACTTCATTAAAAGGTGACTTTCATAAAAGGTTTATGGATTAAGTTATTTACTTATTTTTATTTTCCTGAAAACATAGTTAAATCTTAAAACTACTATATATATATAATTGAAATGTAAAACACACTATTTTGGATGGCTAGAAACAAATATTTCTTTAATCTTTCATTCTAAGCATACAGCAATAATAAAGATTTGTGAGTGCCTACCACAGCAGAAACAGCTTGAAGAATACAGCTCAGAATGCCAAAGGCATGTTGATGAAAGAGAATCAGATAAATTTAAGAAATGATGTTGGATATAAATTATAAACAAACATTAAACACAACAAAATTATGACATGTAGCTGGTGTTCTGCATAAGTGCTGGGTTAGGCAATAGTAACAGAGTACACAGTTCGTGCTCATGCATGTGAATCCTTTAACGGAAAAGGGGAAAAAACATTACTGCTTATCATGATGGATCAACTGTGAGTGGATTTTAGGTCTTAAGAGAGAAAACTGATTAGGAAAACAAACAGAAGGCAGGGAAAGAGAGAAGAGAAAATAGATGTTTTTATTAAAAAATTGTGCATCTGAAAAAATTAAGTACAATGGCAAACCAAATTAGAAAGAGAAAATCTCAAAATCCAAGCATAAAAGGAGAGACAGCACTCTAGAAAAAACCTGTTTGTTTTGAATTTCTATGTTAAGCCTCTACTACCATTCCAGGAATGTGTAAATTGACAAGTAATGTTTTTAATCTACCTTTAGAACACAAGGTCTGTTGCTTCTTTTAATGCTGATGCTATGTCTTACACTTCACAAAGTAATAAGGATTGAGAATTACGACTTTAGGAGTTACTAACCCCAAATTTAGGACTATTTTACATCTCTCTCTGTATTTTACATATATATATATATATATGCATATATATATATATATACACACACACATACATACATACATACATACACATATGCCTAATGCTTTTATTATTGTCAGGTAGATCACTAAGCTAAATGAACTCCAAAATATGGAAACAAGTTTTTACTTTGTTGTTGTTTTTGGTATAGTGTGTGATTTTTAATTTTTATTTATTTATTAATTTTGGTTGTTTGTGGGGCCTGAACTCTGAGCTCTTCAGCTCAAGGCTAGCCCTCTGCCACTCAAGCTAGGGAGGCACTTATGGCTTTTTCTGCTTATGTGGTGCTGAATGGAACAAATTGTGAGCCAATGCAACGGCAAAACTCACAAGACTTTGGAAATGAACTGCACAACTTGGAGGGGGTTAGGGATGGGGAGAGAGAGTGGGAGAAAAATGAGGGAGGGGGTAACAACTTGGGCAAGAAATGTACTCACAACCTTATGTATGTAACTGTAACCCCTCTGTACATATCTTTCCCCCCCCTTTTTATTGTCCGTTGTGGGGCTTGAACTCTGGAACTGAGCGATGTCCCTCAGCTCTTCAGCTCAAGGCGAGTGCTCTACCACTTGAGCCACAGCACCACTTCCAGTTGTTCTAGTGGTTTATTGGACATGGGAGTCCCACGGTCTTTCCTGATATCCTTGACAATAAATAATATTAAAAAATAAAACAAACTTAGATCTCTACACATTATATGGACTTCCAGTGTAGAACTATCCCAGTATTTTAAATCTAGAACTTTGCTAAGTACCATTGCATTTACTAAACACCAGTACAGAGTGAGATGCACAATATCTTACAAAGCACACACTTGGTTTTGATTAATACCAAATATACATATGTATAATGTTAATATTTTTATTCTGATTACATGCAGAAATAACAAATTTTGTAATATTGAACTAAAGGCTGAGAGTGAGGGCTTGTATCTATTATCTTAGTTCCTCAAATTTAGGAGCTCAGAATTATGATTTGGAGCCAGGCCCTGTCAGCCACATCTGAGAGACTTTGATCTCTGAATGACTAGCAGAACAGTTGAAAGCAGAGGCATAGCTCAAGGGGTAGAGCAGGCCAACCATGCATGAGAAGGCAAAATTATAACACAAGGCCTTAAGTTCAAGCCCTAGTAAAGAGTTGGAGCTTAAAATGCATTATTAAATTCATGTTGAAAATGAACTGTACAACTTGTGAAGGTAGACAGGAGAGAAAAACTGGGAAACCTTTTAGAAAGGGGTGACATTTTCCAAATAGAAATATACTTATTACTGATTTATGAAAGAATAACCTTTCTGTACATAGCCTTTATAATAACAATAATAATTAATAATGTAAACTTCAGTTATTCTACTATTTTAAATTATGAATGAAAAAATCAAGGCTAAATATATATGTAGATAGATATAGAATTATATTTTTGAAAGATTGAGTTCATATTAAACTCTAAATACACAAGACAAAATTATCGGCTTATCTGTATGATATCTTGGCCATCTATAAAAACTGTCCTGTAATTGCATGCTTTTGAATCTACATTGTCTAATTTAAGTCATTTGTACCAATCACATTTATATCAATCATTTTTAGATATTTAACCCTACTAATAATGTGCACCTACTAAAAAGTGCAAGGGAAATAAATTACCCTTTGCATTATATACACTTTTATAGTCAAATGTATAAAATGATTTAATATTCATTGAAAACTTATGGAAGCTGATGTACGTTGACATTGAAGGTTAAAATTTCTAGCATCTATTCATTGAATATCTAAGAACTCACTGTTTGATAGCTCAATAGTTCTTCATTAGGTCAAATGCTGTATTCCATCCAGTATAAGCTTTCATGTTTATTTGTTTTTTTCTTAGTTTAACATCTTTTGAAATCAAGATGCAGCTATGCATCTATGATTGATGGCACCCTATAACTTTTGTCCAATAGACAACACTAAACCCTAGCAAATCCATCACTGCCTGTGTATGGGGAAGTGTCTTATGATTTTTGGTGGTATGTAATACAACAGGTATGTCAACATTTTCATCAACAAACTATTTAAGGACCATCTAAGAAAGGAATATGTGTTCTTTTATTCTGTGAACATCTTACCTAGATATATTCTGGGAAGATAAATGACATATCGGAAATAAGTCCATTAGAATTGGTACCTATAACAGAGAAGAGTTTTGAAGGCACTGATGAGTGTTGTGCAAAAAACATTGTCATTGGTCTTCTTACTGATCCAGGGAAACATATTTTGAGAGAGATAAAAATGACATTAAAAAATAGTGCTAACAGTGATTCAGGAATTTCTTATGAAGAACTTCAAAAACATATAAATGAACTCGATTCCTAGACATAAATTCACAAATATACATCTGACACCACTTTTTTAAAGAATAAAAATTAAAAATATGATAATTTTCCAGGCATCAGTGGCTCACGCTTATAATCTTAACTGCTCAGGAGGCTAAGATCAGAGGACTGCAGTTCAAAGCCAGACTGTGCCGATAAGTCTCTGAGACTCTTATATCCAATTGTCCACCAGAAAACCAGAAGTGGTGCTGTGGCTTTAGTGGTAGAGCACTAGCCTTGAGCTGAAGAGCACAAGGACAGTGCCCAGGCCCAGAGTTCAAACCCCATGAACGACAAAAAGACAAACAACAACAAAAAAAATTAGTGTAATTATAGCTTAATTTCTACATTGTTATGGCTTAATTTGTACCACTATAGGATGAATGAATTAGGTAGTGCAAATTATAAAATTGAACAACCATTTTAATGGCAAAATATTATTTTTGTTAAACAGACTAACTTTGCTTTTGATTATATTATAGTATCCATAAAATATAAAATATTAGTGTTATATTTCATTTTCTTTGACTATATTCAATCAAAATTTCTTGATTCACCAATACAAGAAATACAAATAGTAGAGAGATTTTTCTGTATAAATTCTTTCCTATTAGTCTACTATATTTTTGTTAAATATATTATTATACCAAAATATATAAATATAATTTTTGATGTATGAAATTTTGGAAATTGAAACATAATACTTAATTCTTCATTCTTCAAGTTTGTTCCCATTTTACTGCTTTTTACATTATCTAAGTATGAAAATTATATTATGAGTAATTAAATCTACCAATTTGCCTTATATATAGATGTAACAAACTGCAAAGCAAGAAACAAGACTCATATCCATAACTAATTAGCTAAATGCATTTTACTTCAAGTTCATGTAATGTGTGGATAGATAGATAGATAGATAGATTGATTGATTGATTGATTGATTTAAATCTTAATTTGTCGGTGGTGAGCTTGAATTCTTCAGCATGACCTCTTGTCTGTGAGCTCTTCTGCTCAAGGCAATCACTCAACCACTTTGAGCCACAGCACTACTCCTCGACTTCTGGTAGCTAATTGGATATGAGTCTCACATTTTCCTGCCTGGGCTGGCTATGAACCACGATCCTCAGATATTAGCCTACTGATTAGCATGGATTACAGGCATGTGCCACCACCAGCACCCAGAAATATACATTTATTGATGGAGTAAAAATCATATCATATTTCTTCTGGCATCAGTTAAAAGTATTTTCAAATAGATTTTGTTCATGTTAAAGTTTTCCACTAGTTGTACATGGTATTTAGAGAAAATAAGCTATATCTAATGCATCATAAATTTATACATTTCCTTGCCTTGCAATATGATATGCTTCAGGCAATGTTATATGTATATGAAATCACTGATATCTATCCATTTTGTTATCTATATTAAAAAAATCTATCCTTGGAATTGGTTTACTGTTTAATGCTGCAACTCCCTACCTTATATTTTCTGTAGTTTGCATGAGTTTTTTTTGCTTGTACAACTTAGCTACTCTTTTCTTCTAGGACATATCTATGAAAGGTAGCTTTTATGTGGCTCTATTGTGTATATGAGTGTGTGTGTTTTCTGAAAATTGTCTTAAATTTAATTTGGCTGGTGTTACCAAGAGTATGTATGGCTTACTTAACACCCTTGTCAAGTTTGTGGGTCCCCTGCCAGCTGTAATCTACAGCCTCAGGAGGCTCAAATATAGTTTCGGTACTCAATTTTCAGCTTCCTGACATCTATGGGTGGCTTTAAGAACACAGTTGCATCTGGTCAACTTAAATGGAATTCTACTAGCTGAAGGAAATATTTAAGAAAACTTTCATTTCCTGAAGAAATAGAAATTAAAAGATTCAGCTGATGAGTTACATCTATACCTTTTTCTTGCTTTCTTATTTACGTGGACATAATTGGGAAAATCAGTCTACAGTAGTGAAACTGTCTTGTCACTGTGAGAAAATAAAATGAAGCCAGAGTTTAACATGATAAGAGATCAGATATTTCAAAACTGAACCAGAATATTGAAATGTTAAACTGTTGGATTATTTTAAGGTAGGAAAGCAGCCTACAATACAATACAAATACTAATGTCTTCAGTAAAATGAACAGGACATTAGTTCCGCAGAAAGCCTGGCAGAATCAGTATGGTATCAGTTCCCTACAGTCTCTTGTGACAAAAGATGACATCCAACAGGATGGTAAGGTGACAGATAACACTAACTAGCTTCATAGGCAATAAAGCTTGAGAAATTTAGTTTCTAATGTTTTCATCCATGTGTTGGTTAAATGGAAAGATCTCTTCTCACTAGAAACAGGAAGACAGCTATGAACCAACACTGAAGAATATGTAGATTTCTGTGTTCCAGGAAGGATGGCAGAACGTTCTGTGCCTGGGAAGCCTGTTGGTCACAGGCTGTCTCCTTTTCTTTGTGACCTGATTCAAAATGTTTCTCAATTAGCCTCAAACCTATATATTCCAAAACTTTCTTTATCCTAGAGTCCTTAAATTTATATGCAAACTGTCCCTACTTTGCTCAAGTACAGAATTATGGATTTGATACAAATTATTCTTCTATATATAGAAGATATATTTTGTTCAACTGTTTCAAGAAAGTTGTTTGTTTTTTTTTGTCCATCATGGGGCTTGAACTCTGGGTTTGGTCACTATCCCTTAGCTCTTCAGCTCAAGGCGAATGCTCTACCACTTGAGTTACAGCACCACTTCCGGTTTTCTAGTGGTTTATTGGAGATAAGAGTGTCATGGACTTTCCTGCCTGGCTGGTTTTGAACCCTGATCCTCAGATCTCAGCACCTGAATAGCTAGGATTACTGGCATGAGCCACTAGTGCCCAGCAAGAAAGTTCTAAACATATGTAATATATACTTAATAATATATAAATATATGCTATGTTGCATATCATTAAATATAATTATCTAATAGAATAATATGTTAATAAATATATTATACTTATATATATACATATATATGTGAAGATACCTTGACTAAAAGAGAACATCCTTGTGTTCACAAACATAACTGGAATGATAGTGATCTTAAAGTAGTATGAGACGAATGAGTTTCCATTCTGTAGTGGGTCAGCTTGGAGAAGCTTCTAAACCCTAGAACTTTCTTAAGAAGTTGAAGTAGAAAAGAGCATGAAGAACGGAAAGGAAAGAGAATCAAGAGATGCAGTGATGCCCCAAACTTTTATTTCATTAATGAAAAGTGAAAAATTCTCTCTAGGTTGAAGGGTTGGGGATGGAAAAGAATCTGAAGCACACTTTGTTCAACAAGATTCTGCATGTCAAAACAAAAAAGGTCCTAATATTCACTTGATACATATTTACAGAAAAATAATTTAGAGAAAAAGTTTCAGTGATGCTAGGGACATGAGTAAGAAAACATATTTCCCATAAATAAAACAAATATTTTAATCCATGGAATACATTTTGAAATTGTGGCCAGGACACAACTTTTTACTACTTAGCCATCTGGTCCTATGAAGTTCACAGATACTATTTTGTACCATAAAAATCAAATCTAATTAAGGTAGTCTTGCACATCAACAAATTACAGGATTCTGTAGAGTTAGGCCTATCCATGGTCAAATATTTGTGTGCAGTAGTCAATATTAATAGTTGGCTCAAGAATACTTCTATGTAGACTTATTTGGATAAATGTATACATATGTATGTATATGTTGACATATATGCCTTATGAATTTTTTCCTATATATGCTTGATAGACCTATGTTAAGGTCTTAAAAGAAAGTTTTTTTCCTCCATGCAAAACTATGCTACCTAAACAACAGCACTCCTTTCAAACTACATTCTAAAATGAGACTATATGAAAGACCTTCAGAGGAATGACCCTTTGTTTTTCAATGAAAGAAAACTTTCAAGGTTATCACCCTTGCTGCAAAATATCACAGTCTGTGAAATAAGAAAGTCAATATGTATTAGACAAAGAGAAGAGAAGAGTGTATAGAGAGCGAACAGGAAAGTAGTGATAAGGAAAGCAGCAGGGGTTGCTTGTTCAGCCCAGTGACCTTTCTCTACTCCTCACACACTGAAGATTGTGTAGATCACTGAGAAATATTTTTCCCTAATTCTGTTGATTTCTAAATATAGGTAAGGATTTTCTCTCCTCTACTTTCTATTTAGCCTTAGTAATATTCCCCATTGAGGTTATTATGCCTGGAATGCAACTCTATGTAAGTTAAATAGGAGAAAATAAGTATCTTGGAGTTTTTTGTAATACTATTTATAATGCTCTTCCACACCTTCCCTAACAAGTAATACTATATGCACCAACGGAAATGAAACAAAGCTTAAAGTGAGTCTTGCAGCCTACTAAACATTTAATAAGTAATAAGGATCCATCAAAGTGTGGACTTTTTTTTAACATATTAAAGCTGCAGACAACCATTTTCCAACTTGAGCTGTTGAATTAAAAAAAAAAAAGGAAAGCCATTTTGACAGAAGAATCAAATACGAATTTACTAAGCATATAGCTGATTGATTGTATTTTTCATTCCTTATTATGAATTTTCAAGAAATGTGTCATGAACACATATAGGTTTGTGCCTTTGTCTACAAGAATGTGTTGCTGATTCAATATTTCCAAATGTTGAGATTCTATTTCCCTTTCCAATGTCACAACTGCTGTGGTACACTCAATATTCTCCTCAGTGAATTAATTGCAGCTCGTCTATGTTGCGGTATTAAATCAAATTTGACATCATGGCAGGCTTCTTCTAGTCCATTTGTGAAAGCTGACTTATTTCTCAAAGACAAAGACATGCATTTTGGTCATTATGGACTTCGAGTCTCTGTCCACAGACAGCATCTCAGTTCTTCATTGCACCTTTCCAAGGTGTGCTACCCACTCCGTTTTCAATAAATACGACCAATTAGACTTGCATTTTGTCATAGGTAAGTAGAGTTCGAATAAATTTCCAAGGTTAGGGCCCTTGTTCCTCTTGCCATGTATAATTTTCCGTTGTTGTGCATGGGTAGGATAGGTGGATACAGAGGGAGAGAAATGTTATGGTTCTGTGATGTCAAATGGCAAGTATGAAGAGATATATTTATGCCCAGATAAGTATCACCTAATCACGAGCAAACTTGGTCTTTTCTTTTTTTTCCTTTTTTTTTATTGTGAAAATACCATATAGAAAATACCAATTACATGAACAAGGTAATGAGTACATTTCTTTTTTTTTTTTTTTTTTTGTCAGTGGTGGGGCTTGAACTCTGGGCCTGGGCGCTGTTCCTCAGCTCTTCAGCTCAAGACGAGCGTTCTACCACTTGAGCCACAGCGCCACTTCCGGTTTTTTGGTGGTTTATTGGAGATAGGAGTCTCACGGTCTTTCCTGCCCGGGCTGGCTTTGAACCGTGATCCTCAGATCTCAGCCCCCTGAGTAGCTAGGATTACAGGCGTGAGCCACCAGCGCCCG
The DNA here is from genome assembly GCF_000151885.1 of Dipodomys ordii. NCBI lineage: Eukaryota > Metazoa > Chordata > Mammalia > Rodentia > Heteromyidae > Dipodomys > Dipodomys ordii. The sequence continues at coordinate 10,233,215 of NW_012267217.1, forward strand.
GCATGAGTACATTTCTTATCAAACATTGTTGCCTCCTCCTTTGTTTTTCCCCTCCCATCCCTGCCCTCCCATATCCATGACTATATGCCCTTGCCTCCCCTTACCTCCCACCCAACTCCCTACCCTCCCCAAAGTTGTAAGGTTCATTTTTCGACATAGCATCTTGTACATCTCATTGTTGCAATGAGTCCACCTGTGTCCCTATTTAAACAATTTGCTTTTTCCCTTCCCTTCCCCAAATTATACCAACATCAAATACAGTGAAAACGGGGGTTATACTGTAGTGGAGGAACATACAAAGCAAGAAAAAATCACCTTGTAAATATGTTAGAAACAATAGCAAGAAAGAAAAAGAAAACATTTGAGTCCTTATCTTGGGGTTCATTTTGCCTAACATCATCTTATCTGACCTTTTCTGCTTTACTCAGACAAGTACTAGATATTGAAAATAAGGGAAACCATAGGACCTATGTTTCTTTGGGCCTGGCTTATTTCACTTAATATATATTTTTTCCAAGTTTTTTTTTTCCATTTCCTAACAAATGGGGCAATACCATTCTTTCTGATGGAGGCATAGAATTCCATTTTGTATATATACCATATTTTCTTGATCCATTCATCTATTGAGGGGCATTTGGGTTGGTTCCATATCTTAGCTATGGTAAATATTGCTATTTTATTAACAGAGTCCCAGAAACACAACAAATCAAAGAAAGTTTGGACAAATGGGACTGCATGAAGTTGCAGACCTTCTGCATGGCAAAGGACATAGCTAGCAAGACCAATAGAAAGCCCACAGATTGGGAGAAGATCTTCACTAGCCATACAGTGGACAAGGGTCTCATATCTAAAATATACTTAGAGCTCAGAAATCTAAATTCCCCAAAAACAAATCCTCAAAGGAATACCTGCCTGAAAAATAAGAGGGCTAAAGACTTAAAGAGAAACTTCTCTTAAGAGGAAAGAAGGATGGCAAATAGACACATGAAGAAATGCTCAACCTCTCTAGTCATAAAAGAAATGCAAATCAAAACAACACTAAGATACCACCTCACCCCAGTTAGAATAGCTATAATCAATAACTCTAATAACAACAGATGCTGGAGGGGATGTGGACAGAAGGGAACCCTACTGCATTGTTGGTGGGAGTTTAAACTTGTTCAACGACTTTGGAAAGCATTGTGGAGGTTCCTCAAAAGACTACATGGAGCTCCCTTATGACCCAACAATCCCACTTTTGGGCATTTACCCAAATGATCACAAACAATACCATACTAGTGCTATCAGCACAAGCTTGGTCTTTTCTTTCTTTCATTCTTTTTTTTTTTGTCGGTCGTGGGGCTTGAACTCTGGGTCTGGGCGCTGTCCCTCATTTCTTCAGCTCAAGTCGAGCGCTCTTCTGCTTGAGCCACAGAGCCACTTCGGGTTTTTTGGTGGTTTATTGGAGATAAGAGTCTCATGGACTTTCCTGCCCAGGCTGGCTTTGAACTGCAATCCTCAGATCTCAGCCTCTTGAATAGCTAGAATTACACGTGTGAGCCACCAGAGCCTGGCTGCTTGGTCTATTCTTGATACCAAAGATTCCCTTTAGTGACTTGGAAGACATAAGCTTCCAAGTGTGCAAAAATGTAACATGGTGGGTAATGAGAGTGTACTGCAGGAGATAAAAGTCACATTTCTTTGAAAATTATTAAAAATCAAACATAAAGAATAGGAGGCGTAGCTCACAGCTACAATCCTACTCACGATGATGTAAAGACCCTGAACATAATGATTTAACGCCATCCCTGGAGAGATGTTAGCAATAGTTCCATCTCAACAAATAAAGGTAGGTGTGGTAATGTATCCCTATGAACTCAGCTGTACAGGAGGTATAGGGAAGATGATGATAGCCTGACACAGGTTCTATGTAAATTAAGGAAAGGAGACTGCATCTGAAAAGTAGAGCAACTGATGGCTGAGGTTTGCCTCAGGTTGTATAGCACCTTACCTAGAAAGACCCTGAGTTCAAAAACCTGAGTTTTAAATGTACTATTGAAAAAATAACCAAAGTTAATACAAGGAATGCTTCTGTAATGTATCACCATCTGATATCATCATAATTTCAACCTTATTAAACTGTAAACAGAAAACTCAGTTGAATCAGATTGAGATGTATGATTTACAGAACTCTGAACCAATAAATGGGTGGTATTTTAAGTTAGGTCATTCTTTTTTAAAGCAACATTGGAGAAATAATTGTTTCTAAGCTAAAACCACTATGATGGCTTTTCAAATTGTCCAATAGTGTTTGGAGGATTCTGGGACACTTGGACTGCAGGACTCTGTTCATGTAAATCATGCTGAACACACTGTACATCCTGAACTCAAAGTGTATGTGTCATCAAATCAATGACTCTTTTGTAATAAGGCTTTTCTCATTATAAATTACTTTGAGATATTTTAAATAATTGTTAGAAAATTGTATTAATAATAGTTATGCTTTCATTTTGAAAAAATTAATTTATAAGTAGTTTAATAAACTTGACTGGAGTCTGAATTCAAGCAATTAAATCTTTTATTTCCCTCCACCAGTAGTAACCCTAGTTATACTAGAGTAATTGAGAAATGTGTCTCAAAAATTATAATTCTGATTAAGTTATAAAATCAAGTAAAAATAGCATCCAGAAAATCACTTTAGAGACATAACTAATATCTGTAAGTTTTTTTTTCTTTGGTTTGTTTGAGGCTTAAACTCTAGACCTGGTTGCTGTCCATGAGCATTTTTACTCAAGTCTAGCACTCTATGATGTGAGCCACAGCTCCATTTCTGACTCTTTTGGTAATTAATTTTGGTAGTTGATTTGGTAGTTAATTGGAGCTTATTTCAAAAGATGGTCCTCAGATCTCAGCCTTCTGAGTATCTAGGATTACAAGCTTGAATCTGCATAATTTTGGGGTTTTAATTTCTTCATATAAACAATAACATTTATCAAATCATAAGAGGATATTCAAATAAGCATGCCTCTTGCAAATCAATAAAAGGAAATGGAAAATGTTGAATTTTAGAAGATAATGGTTTTATCCTATTCTATAATCTATATATATTTCCTTCTCTATTAAATAATTAAGAATTAAGAAGTTCTTATGATGTACATTTTTTTTACTTTTTTTATTATCTTCAAACAGTTGTATAGGGGCTTCTTTTCAACCTTTCAATTTATGCATACAATGTGTATTGACCACTGGTACCTCTTTATTATTTTACACGTTCCCCTACATATTTCTTTCCCACTCATCTCAACACTTCTATTTCCATTTTCACATATATACATTGAGTATTGTGACTGTATTCACCTGCCACTCTTCTCCCCATTCATCTTAACTTATCCCCTTGACACCCACAGACATGTTTCAGTAAATGTTACATGAAGTAAGGAAAATAGTGTTTTGGGCTGTCTCACACAATGGATTAAACTTTGGTAGCATAGAGTAATTTACAAAAGATTTGTCATTCTCAAATGTTTTTATATCTGCTTCCCAAAAGGGAATAGAAACTGAGTCCATTTAATATGAAATTCTAATGTAGCTATCTCTTTTGGAATTTCAAAAACTTTCAAAAACACTGACATATTTTTTAAATTTCTGAATGAAGACATAGGATGAATATTTTTCTAAAGTATTCAAAATAAAATCATTTGGAACACATTTCCTTCAAGACATTTTTATTGAAATAATATTCTCTTTGTTTTCCCACTTATGGAAAAAAATACTAAACTACCACATAATAATAAGTTTTCTACTTTTAAGTAGTTTTGGTTTTTGTAAAATATTTCCAAATTTACAGTATAATTTTTAACTTTAAACATGCATTTTGGTGGCTTGGCAGTTTTACTTTGGGAATTTGAAAAAAATGATTCACTTCACTAATTCACTGATAATCACTTAGAATAATCTGGAATAATGCATTCTGGCAAACACAGTCATATATGAATCCCTGCAGCATGATTGATGGAATGCTCATAGACTGCAGGGCTTATGAAGGTAGATGTTATTTGATAGGATTGCAAAAACAAAAGAGTTTTAAACATATATTCTAAATTTTCTTTACAGTCATATAGATCAATAAATTAATAATCATTAATTTTGTATTTCATCCCAAAATGAAAAATAACTTTGTTTTCTTTGCTGTATATACATATGTCACTATGCCCCAGGAATCTGCAGAAAAAAATCCTCAGATTTTGAAGTGTTCATATTTAGAGAAATAAAATACCTGAAAAGATAAGAAAAATCAATCATATTATTATGCTGTAGTGTTGTACTAACCTAAATCCTAGTTGTACTTATCAAATAAGTGAAGCTAGCAATTTAACCTTTCCATATCAACAATATTCACTCTTTCAAGATAACTTCCATTGTTTTCACACAAAGGGTAAGTCATCATTCCTTCTGCGATGAATGAATGTTCAAATTCCTATTCCCATTTGCTCTTGAAAAGAAGTGATTTTCCATCTGTGCATATTTCCTTGTTGTATATCACAAATGTAAAATTAATCTTTTCAATAAACAAAAGGGAGTAAACAAAGACATATTAGTGAAATAAAAGGTTTCCTTCTTCATAAAAGATTTAGAGATAGAGGATTAAGAAGTAGCTACATGCATTCAGCATTCCTAGAAAAACAAAATAACCTGTTGACTTCACATCTTGATTGTAGAATTGTTTTCCATCACAGTAGCATGTAGACTTAATTGTGGTTGTGGACATGTACATGAGTAATTAGCAGAAATAAAATCCCACTTATTTTTACATGTATTATGTGGCTTTGTTACTGTTACAATAGTAACAACTAGAGGATAATCTTCCATAGGATTATGCAACTAAAAAAAAAAGAAATCATACATATCCTATTAGAAAGAAGATACAAATGGGTACTGCAGAGGGAGGGAGGATATAGAATGATATAACTTACATATGATGGGTATATAAACACTGAGAAGTCTCTCTCAATGATTAGCATATATTTGTAAAACTGTTACTTGGGGAAATAACTCTCCATTTTATAGAGAAATTCAATACAGGGCTTGAAGTGCCTGCTGTCTGAGTGGCAGTCACATGCCTACTTTGTCCAGGTGCTTGATTTTATCTCTGATTGAGAGACATAAAAGTCCAGGGCTACCACAGGCTCACCCTGTTCTTGTCAGAAAGCTCTGGTGTATCTTACTTATTAGAGGAACTCAAGAGTTTTCTCTATAAAAGTAGAGTCCCAAACTAGGAGGTAATATCTTTTTATTTCTTTTTTCTTTTTCTTTCTTTCTTTCTTTTTTAATTGGTAACGTGGAATACAAGTAGATTTCTCCTTTTATCATGGAAGTGTCTGCCCCCTTTTGGCCAAAAACCTAGTAATTTTGTTTACATTGAGATAAACCAAAAAATAGTGGCTTTTCTTTGTCACTTCTCTGCCTTAAAATCTCCAAAGTTAAGCAAACAAACAAAAACCATGATGCTGGATTTTGTTCCCAAGGGAACTGCTTCCTGTTTTTTTTTTATTATTATTATTAAGAAGTAAAACTCTGGAACTTGTGTGTGATTTTAATTTCCACTCAAAAGAAAGAAGAAAGAGAAGTTAAAGTTTAAATTTGCATCTCATAAACTATTTCAGGTTTATTACTTCTCAGTTTAATTAAAACAATAAAATCAGGGATCATAAAGTTAAATAAGATTCAAAATTAAATATCAATCCTAAAATTTTGTACTCATTTATAAACCAAGTTGACGTATTTCATAATTCTCAAACATATTAAAAATTATTAATACATAAAATAAAAGCAAAATGTTCATTTTGCATAAGTTGTTAATGTATTACTTTGATAATGTGATCAGACAATAACATTAGGTAATAAAATACACAATAGAATATTAAGAACAAGAATACCCAAGAGCAAAAACAGCTGATTCAATCACAAATGTGAATAATCAAGGATGTCAAAAAAAGCTGAATTTTCTGCAGAAAAAATAGAATGATTTAAAGTGAGTGTCAGGTTGGTCAAATGTTCACCTTTGATTCTGTCATGAGGAATGAGAATTAGGTTGCAGTTTCCATTACAGGAAGAAATAAATAGCACTTTTTGGCTTTGCCCTGTAACGGTGATTATTTAATCACGAATGACATTGGATTTACTTGCTTTTTTCTGGGCTATCCTCAGTGCTTACATTGAGTGTTGACGGGCATACACTTTCTCTTGGAGACAGACTAAAAAATAAATGACAATTTTAAAAGCTACTAGAAACAAAATATATTTTTTCTAGTAATTTATTTGTCTCAAATAAACCTAAGCAATAATTTCTTGAGGTTATATGTGTCACAAGACCTCATTTGAATGGCTCCTTGTATTAATTTTCTGTTGTCCAGATGAAATGCCAATGTTACTTATTTGACAGATCACTTTTATCTGAAATCTCTGTCTCTGTCCCTGTCTCTGTCTGTCTGTCTGTCCGTCTGTCTGTCTCTGTCTCTCTGTTCCTGTCTCTGACTCTCTGTATGTCTCTCTGTCTCTCTCACCACACACACACACACACACACACACACACACACACACACACATCCCTCATTCCTTTTCATATATACTTACACCAAGAAATAGTGTGTCTCATAGAAACTGGATTCCCCACTCCTTTCTAAGGGAATGCTACTCTTCCAAGCTTCTGAAGTGAGAGCAGAATTTACTGTTGTGCTTGGATTAACTAAATCTCCCATAGGCTGCTTCTTGACTTTTGGCCCTTCTCTCTTGAGCATTTAGTATTAGAAAATGTGAAAGTATAAATTATTTCCCCTTTGACATGTAAGTTTCTTTTAAAAGCTTTCGTAGGTTTTTTTTTTTTTTTTCTACAAAGAGCAGAGATATGCTTCTCAAGGACCCAAAAGATCAAGGGGGATGGATTCCCCAAGTGCCAGAAAGAGGGAGCCTAACTTCAGTGAATGCCTTGCTTAGGGGTGTGAATCTACCGCTTCCTTAAGAAACAGTTTCTTTTTCCTTTAGGCAAAGCTAATTAGCAAAAATCTGATGCTGAAACTTTTCTACTCCAGCTCTTAATGCATCTAAGTTGCCTGTCAGTGGAATCTTTTCTTTTTTATTTCTCCTAAGCCATAGCCAAAATAAAGTTTGCTGTTGCTCGTTAGTTTTTGGTTTTTGTGTTGTTTGCTATGAAAAACCCGAATTTATGGTGTTATAGAATTTTGTTGCATGCTGCTGTGAAATGATTTTGCAATTGTCAACTCGAACTCTCAGTTCATAATCTCCTCTGAAACTCTCTTTCACTTCGTATTTAGGGATTATCTTTATCTCTGAGTTTATTCTTCAATATGGGTCAAGATTAAATTTTGTGTCATGAGCACTTTAAACCATTTCATGAAGCCTATGGACACTTCCTTAGAAATAAAATACAATTAATCATATACAAATTAAAAGTAGATAGTGATGTTAAAACTCAATTACTATGACATTTCAGATATTAATTTGCATTTTTTGTCAGTCATGGGGCTTGAACTCTGGGCCTGAGCACTTTCTCTCAGTTCTTCAACTCAAGGCTAGTGCTCTACAACTTGAGCCACAGCACCACTTCCAGTTTTCTGGTGGTTAATTGGAGATAAGAGTCTCACAGACTTTCCTACCCAGGCTGGCTTTGAACCACAATCCTCAGATCTCACCCTCCTGAGTTGAGTAGCACGGATTGCAGGGGTGAGCCACCGGTGCCTGGCTTTAATTTGTAATCTTTATTAGCAAAGAAGCAGATGGGTGATATATCTTTGAGTGTTTAGACATACAATTAAAAAGAGTGACATTGTTAGTGAATAGAGAAATGAATATGTAGTTTAGCCTTGAATTCGAGGTACCTGAATTAGATTAAAATCATAAGAATAGAACTTTGATTCTAGAATAGACTTTCTAGAATGGCTTGGGCTAACTTGTAGCCATAAATGAATTTGTGCAGGAGATTGTGGCTGAAGAGCTGTAGCAATAAACTATAAATCTTTCCTGCATATCTTCCCAATAAAACTGAAAAAGTGCTAGTATGGAATTCAAATAGTTGACATTTCAGCACGATTTCATTACATCTTTATTTTCCCTAACTTCGAAACGCATGAGCTGACAATGCACTTATTTGTCTGACTATTCTAAGGTCCAATGCTTTAGGGATACATTGTTAGCTTTTAGTGGTAGCCTGAAATGCAACAAGAAGGATCTCCAAAAATCTGCAATATAATGAAAATGATATATAATAATACCCTCAAAGTATTCTGTAATGTCTGGAATTCATGAGCTTTGATTAAAATTCTACCAGTAACTGGTAACTGTATCCAGTTAAGTTTGTTTACATATCAAAATGATATTTTACTTGTCTTTCAAGTGGTAGATTGACAGTTTGATTTCTACAGTCATTGTTTTCAATATGTTTCACATGTTTCAATACATATCAAATGATCACAACATAACAGATATCAATAAACATTAAAAAATTAATTGCTAAAGCAATAAATAAAACTATAACTAAACTCTGTGTTTAAGAATGAAGTATTACCTTTTAAAACTGTTTATAACCCACTCATTATCCTCTTAAACTTGTGTCTTATCCTGACATCAGAAACTGTCCATCTTATTGAAAACAAGATAACCAGGAAATTATTTAAAAAGAAAACACACACACATACACACACAATTCTAGAACATAAGAACTCAGGATTAAAAATTTAATTCCTAAATAGAGAATTAATCAAAACATTAGCTGGGATTAAATGGTAGTTAAAATTAAAGCAAACATATTTCAATCCTATATATTTTTTTAAAAATCTTACAAATTTACTACAGGAACTTGAATATATTTTTTCTCTGCTGTATTGTGCTTTCCCCTAAGTTTTATGTTTTTTAATGAAAGTTTGAAAAGATTGTCATTGGAAAATTTATAAGAAATTGCATATAAACAAATAATTCAGTTTATAATTACATATATTATATAAAATAGCCCACCCTATTTATTATCATAAAATAATTCCTGTCATCTACCCTGAGCAACAGGAACCAGGATACAAGGACACATGCACTTCCACGTTCATTGCTGCACTGTTCACAATAGCAAGATATGGAAACAACCCAGATGTCTTACTACAGATGAATGGATCCCAAATTTTTGGTGCCTATATACAATGGAATTTTACACAGTAATTAGAAAGGATAAAATGATGGCATTCTCTGGGAAACGGATGGAACTCGAACAAATCACATTGAGTGAGGTAAGCTAAGGTCAGAGAGACAAATGGAGCATGTTCTCCCTGATATGTGGATGTTAAAATTAAAATTCAATGAGCTATGAAAAAGTAAAACAGGACTCAAGCTACCCATACACAGTGAGAGCAAAAGAGATAGTCTTGGTGTAATACCAAAGCACTTCTTCATTTGTATATTAAATATTATGCATACTGAAAAGAACTGCAATATAAGACCTCACCTTAATTTGTCCTATCATTTTTAGATGACTCTGTATTCTTTACTTCATATTTGGTGTATGTACGTGCACATGTGCCAGAAGGTGGGAGCATAGCACAGAATCAGTGAAAAGTGTGTAAAAAGCAATACAGCTATACTGGACATTGGTGAAAGTGAACTAAGCAACTCAAGGGTGATGATGAGAGGAAGGGAATGAGAGACAAATAGGGAACAGCTGATACTAAGCAAAAGGAAAGAAATGTATATATCACCCGATTTGTTAAAACAGTAGTAGTTTATTTTAAAGGGCATAGAGTTTATAAGCAATGTAGATTAAGTTACTAATGAGTATCATTGTGAAGACTAAAAGGTGTTTGTGACTTTAAAATAAAAAAATATAAAAAATAATGCCTGTGATTATTTCCTAAGCATAGAGTCTTCTGGAAATATAAAATGAAACCATGTCATATGTCTGGTTGTAGCATGGGATCATCAACAATTGAAGGATTTCATCAGTGGTGTTAAGCAATCTGCCATCCCTCCTTGTGAAGCCAAGTTTTGAGGCAAGATCTTGTGCATACTTCCTGTTAAACCTCATCTGACCCTTGTCTTCCACAATAATCAGGTAAGATGTCCACAAGGGAAATTCTAATCCAGCTGTCTCATTGCCCTGTCCATTGTGTAATATGTCAAGAACTGCATATGGGGAAATTGATCAGAGATAAGAATAGCCCTTGGAAATAATGTCTTCATGAGTTTTGCAAAAGTGAAAAGCATCTTGTTACTGGATAACATTACATTCAGAAGTGTATCATCTGTCCTTCAGGCCTTGAGAAGTGACGCAGCACGCACAGAACATCCATTAATAGTCTAAATTAATCATTCCTAACTCAACTTCCCAAATAAATTATATTTTGTGCAATGACTCTTCTAAGCTATCAGATGATAGCTCTTTTTAAACAAAGTCTGTTTTTAAACAAAGTCATTTTTCTTGCTTCAACACATTGTCTCTTGAACTTAATTGGTCATTTGTGTGAGATGTAGTGGACTAGGGTTCAATAATACATGGTTTGCATAAGCCACAGTAGAATTAGAAAACTGAGGTGACCCTGCAGCACCACAATGAAATTTATAAAATTTAAAAACCCTCAAATTTAAAAGACAAGGTAAAAGAGGAGGAAGAGGAGGAAGAAGAACAGGAGGAGAAGGAAAAGGAGAAGAAGAATTTGTATCCTTGCCAACTGGGTGGCAACCCTGGAAAGCTGAGGCCTACTTCATGGACAATGCCACACAAGATTTCTCTGCTCACTCTGGAAGCTCCAGTCCCTGCAGCAGTCATCTTCTGACTTCTACCTAGATCACATTAATAAAGACCATTGCAAAGGAAAAAAGAAAAAGAAAACTGAGGTGATACAAAGGGTTCTTCAGTTCTTCAAAGAAAAACAGTACATTCTTTACATGAAATGTTGCAATAATCTTCAATAATATTCCAGAGTGTATGCCTAATTGCTGGATCATGAGCAAGTGTAAGAGATATTAGAAAGAATAATGCAACCTAAGGGTACATTACTCTACTTTCTGTGGAAACAATCAGCTCCAATTATGATTTTATTACAATAAATGCAAGTAAGTCAAGAGGAAATGAAAAAACACAGCTATTGTGTAGTATTCTGTAGGTAGAATCATTCACTGCCATGACACATTAATCACTTGGTATTACCTTTTAATTTACCAGAAACTCCAGTCAAGGGCAGACAAAGGGACATTTTTCTTCTTTTTCAATGCAAAGAAGAATGGGGAAAAAAGGGAAGATAGAATGGTGAAACCTACCAACAATTGATCCATTGGTGAACACTGGAAGGGGCAGGTGCTAGCCAAGAACCCAGTTGTTGAGTAGAAGAGCTGTGGCAAACTACCCAGTACCTTCTTGGCAGTATCTCCTCTCTATTATAGCCCTCAGACTGAGTTAAGCTATATTGTAGCTACAATGACAGTTTACTTATTCTGATTGTTAAGTTGTTCAGTGTTCAAACTGCACCACTTACTTAGAAGCAAATAGTATCTTATCTGCATATAGAACAGTTGACTCAGGTAGTAATCGTTACTAGTTGGCTAGTTTATCTGCATAAGGCAATACTTGAATTAATGACCCAGGCGAAAGTCTAAAATCAAATTACAAATTTGCAAAATGCACCAAAGGCATTTATTCTTTTATGGCATTTAAAGATTTATAAAACAGACAAAATTAAAATATTTACAGATTTTATCTAAGATAATGTGATAACATGTCATAAAAGGACATAAATGTGTTTATATCCTTTTAGAATTCATGTTTAGAAGTTCATTCTCCTGTCCTACTAGCTCCATGAGGAGAGGAAGGATGGCTTTCATCTTACCAAGGTCTAGCACAGCATCTGGAACACAGCAGGGGGTCATTAATGGAATAACAAATGTAAAAGGTCACTTTGTAAAAGATTTTCCTTATTAAACTGCAACATGCATTTATGAGAAACTTAAATCTTATCAGGGAAATTAACCTTACACTCTCAGTTTCCTTAATCTTAGATAAAAGTTTCTAAATATATATTCTGAAAATGTGTATCAATTTTATACTATTCCTTCTTCAGAGAACAAACTTACTTCTGAGATTTTTCCTTTCTCGTGATATTTGGTATTAAAAACCTACTTCTTTGAAGTGGTGCTGTGGCTCAAGTGGGAGAGCACTTAATTTGAGCTGAAGAGCTCAGGTACAATGTCTAGGCCCAGAGTTCGAGCCCAACGACCAAAACAAAACAAAAACCAAAAACTATTTTTTTGGAAGTGTACTCTTAAGGAAAACAATTAGCCCCTCTGCCTCTGCATATTAAGAAAGACAGGAAATGGAGAGGGTTTTTTTTTAATTGTTTGTTTTCTATAAAGCAATGAGGAAACTGAATTGAAAAGGCAGTGAGACATTTCCTTTAAGCAAACTGGCTCAAATGTGCTTAATGTGCTTTTTGAGTGGTTGTCTAACATAAATTTGCACTTATATACAGCACAATACTGTCAAATACCTTTTCAAGCTCTCTTGCCTTTGTTATAAATAAAGGACTCTGAAAAGGTGAATTGGACTACCCATAATAAGGAAGTTTCTTTTTCCATCCTTCAAGCTCTGAACTCTTCTTTGTACCCCAATAGAACTGAGACTATCTAAAGTGTCCAAATCTTCCTTATCATCAGAAAGCACTGTTTACAAATAGATGAAAGAACTCTGGTAACTAATCCCATGTGTGCTCATTGTATTACTCTAGGTTGTCACTGTATAGTAATCCGTTAAAGGTGTCTTTCAAATCCTTTTCCTAATCAAGCTTCCTTTCCAGTCTTCAATACTGCTCTTATTTATTTGTTTATGTATTCGTTTATATTCATTCATTCAAATCCAACCCTCTACCACTCAAACCACAGCACCACTTCCTGTTTTCTCATGATTAATTGGAGGTAAGAGTCTCACAGACTTACTTGCCCAAACTGGCTTTGAACCTTGATTCTCAGATCTCAGCCTCCTGAGTAGCTGCATTATAGGCATGAACCACTGGCACCAGGCTCATTCATTCATTTTTACTGGTCCCAGCGTTTGAATTCATGGCCTAGATACTGTCCTTGGGCTTTGTCGTGTTCAAAGCTACTAGAACTTGAGCCACAGAACCATTTCTGTCTTTTGCTGAGTAGTTTATTGGAAATAAGAGTCTGATGGACTTTCCTGCCCCAGATGGCTTTGAGCCATGATCTTTAGATCTCAGCCTCCTGAGTAGGTAGGATTTCAGGCATGAGCCACTGGCCCCTGGCTTCCATGCTGTTTTTCAAACTACAGTTTTATGTCTTGAAAATGTCCACCTGACTCTGCCCTTTAGGAACAAAATGAAGAGGAGTTACCAAGAGAAATATTACCATATTTTAATTCTTCTTTTAATCTCCCAAAAGACCCTCTGGTTCACATCTCTCAGATATTTTTTTCCAATATATTCACAGCCCCCCTACAGTAAAACTGATTACTTGATTTTTGTCAATCAAAGAACATCAATAGCACAATTCTCAGAACTGAACAATTTATCACTTTGAATTTTAATATTTTTTTCTTTTCCTCCTATGACAAAATTCTGCCCATTTCCATTTTCCTCTGATTCCTCATTTTTAAAATTTATTTTGTGCCTCTAGCTCAATAATATCAGGGTCCCTAAATCAAAAGAAAAATTGAAAACTGCAAAATGTATCCATATCATCTTTTCATAGACAGTAATAATGCTTGCAATCAATGAAAAGTTTATTCAAATATTGAATCCTGGAATTCTGTAATTTGTTTCACTTATATACCCAAATGTTCTCAATCCCTATCATTATTAACTTCAACTGCCATCTTCCTAAACTTGGATTATCAAAAATTTCTGTCTTTGAACTGGGTTGTAGCTCAGTGGTAGTACATATCCAGCTTATGCAAGAGTTTGGGTACACACTGTTCCCTGACAGCAACCCTGGAAGCAACCTGTAATCTCAGAAACCAACACTCTTTTCCTCCATTCTGATATTTAGTCCTCCTCCGCTCCTTGATTAAGATGAATCTATAATCCAGCACCAGTGACTCACACCTGTAATCCTAGCTACACAAAATGCTGAGATCTGAGGATCAAGGTTCAAAGCCAGACAGGGCAGGAAAAGTCCATGAGACTCTGATCTCCAATTAAGCATGAGAACACGGGAAGTGGCTCTGTGGCTCAAGTGGTAGAGTGGTCTCCTTTAAATGAAGAGGTGAGGTCCAGCGCCCAGGCCCAGAGTTCAAGCCCCAAGACTGACAAATTCCAATCATATAAACCTCTTATGGTTTTCACTCTAATAGATACTTCTCTGTAGGCATTTCTTATGTACATTTACTGATGGAAGAATTTGGTAATCCCACTTCATCTTTTATTTAATTCTAGCAAAGGATTTTAAGTCTTGTTCAAGAAAGCATTCTGATTGCACTAATAAGTGCCTGTTCATTTTCAATTCAGCTCAAATTCACAAATACCTATCCATTGCCTGTTTCATTCTATATCTACCTCATACTTAAGAACTAAAAAATAGAAAATAGATCACTTCACCTTTAAAGAAATGTTTTCAGGCTATGATTAAACATATGACTAAAATAAAAATCAATTTCATTTGACAAGTGTAGGAGGAAAAACAAGACAATATATACGATCATTTAAGAACACAAATGAGGAGTACTTCACCCAGTTTATTGTGATTCCAGGCAGAAAAACTACTACTTTACAGAATAAATAAGATATGGCAGAATTTGCTGTATTTAAGGATTTATAAATACCTAGATTTGAATGTGAAGATTGGGATTGGACAAGGAGGAAAAAAGACAAGTAACAGCAGGAGATATCCATATTGATATCTATATCTATAGATAGATAGATGGATAATTCCCCCTCTACTAGAAGGGTATATATTCCTCTAACAAATGTGTATAATAAGAAGGATTTGTTAAATGCAAAATCTCAAGTGGTAGCATCCAGGTACTTAAGAATGATATAATGTTGATGGGTTTTGAAGCATATTTTAAAAAGGGCACAATGTGTGTGTGTGTGTGTGTGTGTGTGTGTCTATGTATGTATGTATATACATATATACATATATATACACACACAGTTACATGAGCAAGGTAATGAGTGCATTTCCTATATATATTTTTTATATATATATTATATATATGTATATACATACATACATACATACACACACACACACATTAGATTGAGGTCTTGATCCATTCATATACTGAGGGGCATCTGGGTTGGTAAATAATGCTGGTTGGGTAAATAATGCTGTGATATACATAGTTTATGTGGTTATTAGAGTTCTTGATTATAGCCATTCTAACTGGAGTGAGGTGGAATCTCAGTGATGTTTTGATTTGCATTTCTTTTATGGCAGAGAAGTTGAGCATTTCTTCATGTGTCTATTGGCCATTCTTATTTTCTCATCAGAGAAGTTTTTCTTTAAGTCCACTTATTTACATATTTATTACAAAATAAACCCACTTATTTATCAGGCAGTTGTTTCTTTGAGGATTTGTTGTTGGGGGACTTAGTTTTTGAGTTCTAAGTATATTTTAGATATGAGACCACTTTCCGTTGTATGGCTAGTGAAGACTCTTCTCCCAATTCGTGGGCTTCTATTGATCTGGTTAGCTATGTCCTTTGCCATGCAGAACCTCTGAAATTCATGCCATCCTATTTGTCCAACCATTCTTTGATTTGTCCTGTTTCTGGGTCTTTGTTAAGATAATTATGGCTTGTGCTAAGTAGCCCTAGAATTTCTCTTATTCTTTCCTATAATGTTTTCAGGGTGACTGCTTTGGCATTGAGCTCTTTGATCTATTTAGAGTTGATTCTGGTGCAGGGTGATATATGAGGATGTAGCATTAGTTTTCTAAGAGAAGTAAACTAGACCCAAGGAAACATAGGTCCCATGGTTTCCTTTATCTGCAATAACTAATATAAGTTTAGGACAAGCAGAAATGGTCAAAAGCTATGTACATATGACCATATAAGATGATGTTAAGTGAAATGTACCCCAAGATATGAGCACAACTTGTTTTTTGTCGTTTTTTCCTTTCTTTTGTTTTTTTAAACATATCTAAAATGTACTATGTGATTTTTTTGTTCCTCATTTTTATATTTTTATTGTAAAAGTACTGTAAAGAGGGGTTACAGTTACATGAGCAAGGTAATGAGTGCATTTCCTATTAAGCTTTGTTGCTTCCTCCTTTGTTTTTCCCCTACCATCCCTTCCCTTCCCTTCCACCTCCACAACTACACTCCCCCCACCCCCTCAGTCCCCACACCTAAATTGTAAAGTTCATTTTTCAACATAATGTCTTGTACATCTCATTGTTTCAATGGGTCAACCTGTATCCCTATTTAAACACTTTGTTTTTTCCCTTCCCTTCCCCAAATTATACCAACATCAGATACAGTGAAAACAAGGGTTATACTGTGGGGGAGGGGAATACAAAGCAACAAAAAAAATCACATGATACATTATAAATACATTAGATACAATAGAAAAAAGGAAAAAAAACACGTTTCTATCTTGGGTTGTTTTCGCTTAACATTATCTTATCTGGTCATAAGTACATAGCTTTTGAACTTTTCTGCTTATCCCAGGCATATCTTACTTACTGAAAATAAGGGAAAGCATGGGACCTATATTTCTTTGGGCCTGGCTTACTTCATTTAATATAATTTTTTTGAAGTCTTTCCATTTCCTAACAAATGGGGTAATGCCATTCTTTCTGATGGAGGCATAGAATTCCATTGTATATATGTGTGTGTGTGTGTGTGTGTGTGTGTGTGTATCACATTTTCAAGCAAGTTCTTTCTATCTTCTGCCTTTAAGAGTCACACCTTGCCCATAAAAACAAACATTTTTTGTTTCTCTTATATGTTCTTCCCCCATGGTATAATCCCTGTTTTCACTATATGTGATGTCAATGCCCTGCACCTTGTTTATACATTTTTTTTCTAATTTGGGGAGGTGAAAGGAAATAACAAAATGCTGAAACAAGGATATCGGTTGACCTATTGTAGCAATGACAGGTACAAGACACTATGTTGAAAACAAACCTTACAACTTACATGGGAACGGGGGAGTTGGGGAGTTGGGGAGGGAAGGGATGTTAGGGGAAATACAAAGGAAGAGGTAACAATGCTCACTAGGAAATGTATTCATTACTTTACTCATGTAACTGTAACTCCTCTGTATACTGTTTTTACAATAAAAAAAACATAAAAAAGGGCACAATGATGTTGAAAAAGGCTAAAATTGATAGTAGTTCAATAGGCAGAATAAGGTTCAAAAATTTTGTATAATTGATGATTTCAACAACAGAAAAGAAATAACACTGAATATTTATGAGATTCCAGTTGAAAAGATGTTTTAGAAGCATGAAAGTATATGAATCTCAAAGGAAAACATAAATATAGTTACACAAAATTAAAAGAAACATGTACCTCAAAAGAATAAATATTTAAAAATTAAATCATGAAAACAGAATAAGTTTCTGAAGTAAGTTTTCAAAGGATTAAGAATTTTGTTCTACAAAAACTCAAAATAACTGTGTAAGTGAATAAACAAATCTAACAATAAGATATTTAGACTGTATGAACAGAATGATCATAGATGATGAAATACTAAAACTGAAATGTACATTGAAGTTCAAAAAATTGCCAGGAACATTATTAAAATATCATTCTTTTTATTGTTATTGTGAGAAGACATACAGAAAGGTTACATTTACCAAGGTCAGGTAATGAGTAAGTGGAGGAGAAAATAACAAAAAAATATACCTCAAATAACAGAAACCTCTTGTTTCCATTGCTTGGAGTTCACATCAATGCATTTCTTTTCTCTCTAGTCCTGACTTACATCACTCAATATTAGTCCTTTAATTTTGTTTACAAATTTTATGATATCATTCTTTCTGGTAAGTAAAATTCCACTATATATGTATACTACATATTCATTTATTTTTATGTATGCATCCACTGAGTGTTATATTAAAGAAATGAAAAGACCTCATTCCCCGGGTTTGGAAGAATTAACTTTGTGAAAATGTCAGAATTGCCTAAAGCAATCCACAAATTCAATATAATACTGATTCAAATCCCAACACCATTCATGAATGAGATAAAGAAAGCAATCCTAAACTTATTCCAAAAACATTGTTTTTGTCTCAGCCTAATATTTGATAAAGGAGCCAAAAATATAGGCTGGAAGAGAAACAGCCTCTTCAAGGAATGATGCTGGCAAAAGGGAATATTCACGTGCAGAAAACCCAAACTAGGTCATTATGTATCACCTTGAACCAGCATCAATTCAAAGTGGATAAAAGACCTCAGTGCAATACACTGAACTATTTACTGTGTAGTCTCCCAATTTTCCTCCTTATTCACCTACATCTTTTCCGTGGGCCCCACAAAACCCTTGTTAAATAACCACTTCTGTGTGTTTATATGTTGAGTTCCTACATCAACAAATTGGAGAAGTCTGAAACCAACAATTCAATGAGACATCTGAACCTCCTTGAAAAAGAGCAGCAAGCTAAACCTCAATCCAGTAGATGGAAAGAAATAATTAAAATTAAATCAGAATTAAATGAATTAGAATCCAAAATGACTATAGAAAGAATCAACAAAACAAAGAGGTGGTTCTTTGAAAGAATTAAATATTTTTATTTTATTTAATTAACTATTATTTGAGATATTTTCAGCAATTCTATCTGCACTAGAAGCAAGATAATTTATCAAAACAGTAAAAATATAAATAATAGAACATAGCAAATAATTATTTAATAATTTATTTGTTCACAGGCAATGAGACAGACAATTCATATATCCTTTTCTCTGAAAGAAGTTCAAAGAAGATTTTTATCTCATGTCAGGCATCATAAATAAGAAAAATCACTTGAGCAGAATAAATCTGTAAATTGTTTGGAAACAGAATATTTTCTTTGTCAGAAAGGATAATGTGCATGCTAGGAACTTATATAGGCATATATTTAAGTATATTTATATAGATAGATATATATTTAAATATCTATACTTACATATGTTTGAATAAATACCACAGGATACAATAGTCAAAAACAGTTTCATACATTAACTTTGGTATATATTCTACAAGTCCCTAGAACAATGACTATGCCAAAAGAAATTACAGGAGTTTATCATCTGAAGTTATATTTATCTATGATATTTAGAATTAGAAAGATGGGTAAAGTGAAAGCAGATTCTTTTAAAGGCAAACAGCACAGAAAAAAATTATAAATCAGAATTAAATAGTGCCTGTGTGCCTACAAAGATGAATTTCCACTCCAATATAACAGTGTTATTTGAATATTTGACTATCAATTTTCCAGTAAAGTCTACAGCAGCCAAATTATTAAAGGTTCACACAGTGTCTACTCTGTGTTGCTAGGGATGTACCCAATGGGTGTTCAATAAGTACTAATTATCGCTGCTGTTTCAGTACTCCAAGGCAGCCTGGAACATTGTATAATCAATAGGAGACAAATACAAATTGCATTAGTGGATTTTTTTTATTATTTCAGGGTAAGTAAGAATGGCAAGAAGTAAACAGAGTATACACCAGTTAGCCTGGCTTTGTTTAAAAAAAAAAAACTTACAAGACAGCATACACAAATATCTACCAAATGCTCCAGGTATTACAGCCCTTTCCTGTCCAGTTCTACCTAAACTAACCCTCACCTATCTTCTGAGGGCACAGCTAATTTCTTTTATTTACTCCTGTTAGAATTCAAAGGATAATTATAAAATAAGGATGAAATCAGAAAAGCAGTATTCAGTTAAAAGGAGAAAAATAACAGAAGAAAAGGAAAGAGGAAGAAGGAAAGAATGAGGAAGGACAGGAGTAATGAAGGAAGGAAATGGAGAGGAAAGAAGGGAAAGAATGAAGGAAGAAAAACTAAGAAGGGAAGGAAGGAAGGAAGGAAAGAGGAAAGGATGGGAAGAAAGGTTGAAAACAATCATTTTCATTTGGGAGTGAGGGGGAACCACTAGACAGGGGTGAAGGATACTATCCATCATTGCTGAGAATTAAGGATTCTATCCTAATTACATGGATTGTTCACATTTGTGGTTCTATTTGTTAATAAATCAGTCACTGTGAAAAGGATAGCTACCAGTAAACATTTCCAAATATAACCAAACACAATTCCTGTTTTAGATTTACTGTCACATTTTATATCTATGCAGTTTTTGATAAAAACTACATGAGGAATATATGGTATATAATGTTGTCAGGAGTTTATAAACTTGTAATACCTTCAGAACGTTCAGGGAGCTTCTGCAATCCCCAGTGGCATGCAAGAGCAAAATGAATTATAACAGAGAGCAGAGAGCAGAGATGGAACTACTCTGTTGATGTTTATAAAACCTCACAGGCTTCTCCATGCCTATGCTTTTTTTTTTTTTTTTTTGGAGGGTCCGGTCGTGGGTCTGAACTCTGGGCCTGGGTGCTGTCCCTCAACTCTTCAGCTCAAGGCTAGCTCTCTACCATTTGAGCCACAGCACCACTTCCGGCTTTTTTCTTTTTGCTTATGTGGTGCTGGGGAATCGAACCCAGGGCCTCATGTATGCAAGGCAACCGCTCTACCACTGAGCCACCTTCCCAGCCCCCATGCCTATGCTTTTTATGTAAATAATCATGGTTCACTACATTCACGGATAATTACGTTAAGTCTGTTGACTAGGCTTAATCATATCACCCTTCAATCCAAGGATCTCAAACTAAGGTTTTAGTAAGATAAACCAAAGGTGTGAGACATTTATGGATAGCCTAATCATTAAAGAATTATGGTGTCTTACAATTTCAGTCATGAAAGCTATACCATGAAGTATTATTCTCATTTTTAACTGAAAAAATTGATGAGTATGGTGCTGGTTAGGAATATGTCTACACGCCACTGTTTTCTTTCAGAATATCCAATATCCTTTCAATCCATGGGTTAGGCTTCTGGCAGAAAATGCCATCAGAACCATCCAGGGACACTGCTTCCATGGGGAGCTAGTGGAACAGAAGGAGGCTGGGTATGGACAGGACCAAGCTCTATATAAACGGTTCATATTTTAAAACTTAGTATCCAGAGGTAAAGGTCAGCATACAAGGCAAAAAAGGCCTGGGGCTAAAATAATGAGAAATGAGCTTGAAGAACAAAACTTGCAGGGTAAGCCTGGGGAGAGATATAAACATGGTTAATAAACTTAAAAATTTCTTTTTTTTCCTTTTTTTTAAATAAGTTTTTTATTGTGAGAATACTGTACAAAAGAGGGGTTACAGTTACATGAGCAAGGTAATGAGTACATTTCTTTTTTTTATTGTGAACATATTGCACAGAGGGGTTACTATTACATGAGCAAGACAATGAGTATATTTCTTATCAAGCATTGTAGCCTCCTCCTTTTTTTATCCTTCACATCCCTTCCCAGCCACCCCCCCCACCAAAGTTGTACAGTTCATTTTCGACATAACAGCTTGTACATGTCATTGTTGCAACGGGTCCACCTGTATCCTTAAACGAATTGTTTTTCCCCTTCTCCTCCACAATTATACCAACATCAAATACAGTGAAAGCACGGGTTATACTGTGGGGAAGAGACATACAAAGCAACAAAGAGATAATCTTAAAAATGTGTTATGAACAAATGCATGAAAGAAAAAAAAACATTTAAATACATATATAAGGGTTCATTTTCCTAACATCATATTATGTGACCTTTTCTGCTTGACTCAGACATATACTAGATATTGCAAATAAGGGAAACCAAGAGACCTATGTTTCTTTGGGCTTGGCTTACTTCACTTAATATTATTTTTTCCAAGCCTTTCCGTTTCCTAACAAATGGGGCAATGTCATTCTTTCTGATAGAGGCATAGAATTCCATTGTGTATGTATACCACATTTTCTTGATCCATTCATCTACTGAGGGGCATCTGGGTTGGTTCCATATCTTAGCTATGGTAAATAGTGCTGCAATAAACATAGTTGTGCTGGTAGCTTTAGTGTGGTCTTGTTTGTAAACATTTGGGTAAATGCCCAAAAGTGGGATTGCTGGGTCATAAGGGAGCTCTACGTGAAGTCTTTTGAGGAAGCTCCATATTACTTTCCAAAGTGGTTGAAAAAGTTTACACTCCCACCAACAATGTAGTAAGGTGCTCTTCTGTCCACATCCCCTCCAGCATCTGTTGTTATTAGAGTTCTTGATTTTTGCCATTCTAACTGGGGTGAGGTGGTATCTTAATGTTGTTTTGATTTGCATTTCTTTTATGGCTAGGGAGGTTGAGCATTTCTTCATGTGTCTATTGGCCATCCTTCTTTCTTCTTCAGAGAAGTTTCTCTTTAAGTCTTTAGCCCACTTATTTATTGTGCAGTTGTTTCTTTGAGGATTTGTTGTTGGGGGATTTAATTTTTGAGTTCCAAGTATATATTAGATATGAGACCCTTGTCCGTTGTATGGTTAGTGAAGATCTTCTCCCAATCCGTGGGCTTTCTATTGATTTTGCTAGCTATGTCCTTTGCCATGCAGAAGCTCTCCTACTTCATGCAATCCCATTTGTCCAACCTTTCTTTGATTTGTTGTGTTTCCGGGTCTCTTAAGAAAATTTCGGCTGGAGCCAAGGAGACCTAGTGTTTCTCCTATTCCATCCTGTAATGTTTTCAGATTGTCTGCTTTGACTCCAAGGTCTTGGATCCATTTGGAGTTGATTCTGGTGCAGGGTGATATATAAGGATCTAGCTTTAGTTTTCTACAAGCAGTTAACCAATTTTGCCAGCACCATTTACTGAAGAGGCTGTCTTTCTTCCATTCTATTTTTTTTAGTTCCCTTATCTAGGATTAGATGGCTATAGGTCTGTAGGTTCATTTCTGGGTTTTCAATTCTATTCCGTTGGTCCTGAGGTCTATAATTTTTTTTTTTTGGTTGTGAGGCCTGAACTCTGGGCTAGGTACTGTCCCTGAGCTCTTCAGCTCAAGGCTAGCACTCTACCATGTGAGCCACAGTGCCACTTCTGGCTTTTTCTGTTTATATGGTGCTGAGGAATTAAACCCAGGGCCTCATGCATGAGAGGCAAGCACTCTACCACTGAGCCACCTCCCCAGACCAATAAACTTAAAAATTTCTTAAGCATTTTATATGCAGATCCAGTTTATAATGAGTAGAACATAATAATTTGAAACCTTATATATATATATATATATATATATATATACACACACACACACACACACACACACACATGAATATGCAAGTGTGGCAACTACACTGATATAATTAGAAGATAAGATTAAGACATGAAGGACATTATCAGTGAAGATATTGTGTGATTATAAATACTACTTAATTTTCATCTATTTTATTGAAACAAGAAGGAAGTTATGTGCAGACAGGAAGAATAAAACTAATAACATTCATCCACATATAAAAATGTGAGAAAGTGAGAAAGCGAAAGAAACTTTTAAATTATGTGACAAGATGTGCTCTTCTTCTTCCTTTATTATACCAGAAATCTAAATGCCAAACATTTAGTTATGTCAGGCTCAGACCTGTAGCCCTGAGAGGAAGAGGAAGAGGGAGAGAAAGAGGAAGAGAAAGAAGAGAAGAAGATGAAGATTTGAGGATTGAAGTTTAGAGCAAGCCCAGGCAAGAAAGTCCATGAGACTCTTATCCCCAAATAACCACCAAAAATATAAAATCCTGAAAGTGTTCAAGGAGTAGAGCCAAGAGCCTTGAACAAAAAAACTCAGGTACAGCATCTAGTTCCTGAGTTCAAACCCCAGAAATGACATTAAACCAAATAAAAAAGAAAGAAAGAAAACTAAATGCTATACTTTGTAAAGTCATATGTGTTTTAAGCTCAAAGTTTGTTTTATTTTTGCAAAAATATACATATAATTACAATACAGTTCTGAAGAAAGTACTACACATGAAAATGAATCTGTTTTTAATCCATGTAGTTTAGCAAGAATATGATTAAAAAGCAGTGTTATGAAATTTTTCTGTGTAAGTGATGATAACATTTCTATTTTACTTTTAAATTCTCTCACTTTGGTAAATGTTTACTTGAGACTATTTTAAATAAAATATAAAGACCATTGTTTCTCTGATACAAAACAAGTATTTCTTCAGGATTTTCTTTTAATCATATTTTGTCAGAGTGAAGTGACTGAGAGACAAAATTCTTAGTTAGAAGCATCCTTTGCTTGATTTAATATATTTTCAAATATTTTACATAGTATATTCTATGTATCTATAAAATAATAGTTGAGAAAATAAATGACCTACAAGGGCCAACTACTGGGTTGATAATCTAATCTGTAATACTGTGTCTTGAAACAGAATCATGGGGCTGCATACTAAATACCTGACATGATTTTCCCTACTCCCAAAGAGAATATGACTTTTCTCTGCAAAACATTTAAATTGTAGTTTGTATCCAATGCTCTCAGACTCTCAAATTGTTTAAGACTTTAAAATTTAATCAAGGGATTTCTTAATGGAAGCTGGGAAGAGCAACATCAGAAATACATTTGACAAAAGGGTAACAAATTTCTACTTAATTATTTACAAGGCCATATACAGCTACACAGAGACAGAAAAGTAGTCAGACTCTTATGCATCAGACCCAGCCGTCTGAAACAACAAGGGCATCAATTCGTCCTCACACCATGCAAACAGTTTTCAAGATTGCATCGTGTTGATCTTGATGAAATTACATGACTAGGATCTGAAGCTGCGTGCTGGTAATTTATGGCCACAGGTCACTCTGAGTTGAACATTTGCAGTTTACTGAGAGCCTATTTGAAATTTACATGCATCTCATTTTGTCACCTAAAACATGTTTTTCATCATTGATAACAGCCACTGCCTTTTTACCTTATCCTTTTTCTTAGTGTCTATTTCTGTGAATACAGCAGAAATATTTCCCACTGGGTAAAATAGCATAACAAATATTAATATGAAGTGATTGAATAGAAGCATTTACTTTTCTAAATTTAGAGATAAGGAGAATTTTATTTTATTTTATTGTGATTTATTAAGCTACAATTGTTTTTTTCAATTGTTTTGTTCTGAGTAAAAAAAATGACAAAAATCAAAATCTTTACCTTATCTCTCACACTTTGGAATATGTATCTGTTCATTTTCTCCCAGAAATAATTGTCTAGATTTTCCCATCCAAAGAAATATATACATTTAGACCAGCACTTATCATACTTGCAATCCGATATGTGTATGTGTATGTGCATATATAATTTGCCTTTATTTTTTAAACTATAAAGTCATAATGTACAGTAGATTTTCCAGTGCTTTTCATTGGAGCTCTATGAATGTTTCTTTGAGAAACAATATTGTAAATAAATCTATAAAATTCTGAAAAAAATCTTGAAATGCTATCAATTTATTGTTACCAAAAAGAAGAGTAAGTTCTACATACATTTTTGAGATAAAGCTTCATTTGGATGCATTGTGCTCTAAACACACCAGGTCCCATAAACATATACCACATATATATACCACATTCCTGAAATGTCTGTGTATATACTAAATATAGCTTTATTTGTCTGCAGATATAAGCAATGAAAGAAGTGAAGCCTGCATTATATAGAAGACAAGACTACTACGGTCAACAATTTAAATCATATTACATAAAATAAAATGTAATTAATTTTGTTATGTATAATATTTTATATATGATTTTTATTATGGAAAATATTTGTTTGCTTTTCAAACATTTATGTGAATTGTAAAACCACTGAATGTAAACCATTGAATGTATAACCATTGAGAGTCGGAAGGAATTGTGCATCAAAATATTTCTTCAAATAGGAAATAAATCCCTTTAACTCATCTGACACAAGTCATCATTGAGTCACTGAGAAATTAAATCTGACAACATAATTCAAATGTAAAATTCAGCCCTTATAATGGTTTATTGAAGTATTTATAGTGGTGAAAAATTTTGAATGCGCTTTTTAGACACTATGGGATTTGAGCAAAATGCCATCTCAGGAATTGTTTCTATTTAGGTCACTAGCTTAGTTATTTTTCACTCAGCATCTAGTTATCTTATGTCCTAATAATCTATCTATCTATTTCTCCTGCATATTTGGAATTAAAGACATACTCAACCATGCCCTGCTTTATGTATCTCTTATAGAATCAAAAGAAAAAGGGGAACCAAGATATCTTTAGAATCCAGTTTAATGGTCTGCGTCATCAGTTGTACCAAGTCACTCATTTCATTTATATGACTTTTCACTTCCCTGGAATCCCCATCTGACTTATCTGTTGAACTTGTAAAAGAACTTAACTCATCCTCAGACAATGAATCAGTTTTCTTTCCTGAGCAATACTGCAGTCAGAAGAGAACCATCTGGTAGGAATGGAAGGCCTTCCTCCTGTGGTTTCCCTAGCTCAGTTGCACTCTTCACTGAAGAGCCTGAAGGAAATATCTCTTCCTGTAACTGCTTTAGCCGTCTCCTCTCTCTGGCTGGTAATGGCCGATCCTTTGATGATGTTATCTCACGGTGTGTAGAACGGCTCACATACTCACTGGCTAGTCTATTTTCGTTTTCAACATTTCGTGTTGATATGACATTCACTTTTCCCACAGTAGGATGAGAGGACAAAAACTGAGGAGGTGCTTCTATTAAGCCATTGTGCTCTGTCTGCTCTCTTTTCCTCTGCCATGGCTGTCCAGAAAGGGATGGTTCAGACTCAGAGTTGTGTGGCTGCAAACTTAGATGGATTGTGCCCTGCTTTTCCATAATATATTCATCAGCAACTTGTTCCTGGCCCTTTGGCCTCTTGTCTTTATTTAGGTGTTGGAGTGGCTTAACTGGTTCATTCCCTTCCCTATGGCCATTATCAGAGCACCATATGGAAATCAGGATTTCAGGCTGAGCCCTGGATTCAGTGTTGTCCTGTGTCTTCTCTCTCACTTGAGAAATGGTGCACTGACCTAGCTCATTAGCAGCATCTAAATGTCTTGGTTGATTCTGTTGAACTGAGACATCATTCATTAACTTTCTCCTTTCTGCAGGTAAGATGTCAATATTTACTCTACTAATTTTAGCTAATAATTCTGTAGTCTTGCTCATGTCTGGTTTGCCAGTGTGGCCTTTTGGACTAGCAGGTGATTTCCAAGGACCAATAACCACAGGCCTCTCTTGGGACAAACAATTGTCTTCACCCATTACATGAGTCTTGGAAACCTCAGAACAGTGAGAGTGATGTTGGATCCCATCATGGTCTGATTCTGCCTTTCTGGAAATGATGCAGCAACAGGTTTGGATTTAGAGTCACCATTTTTTATGTTATTTTTGGAAGTTTTTGCCTTTGTGGCCTTCAAAAATAAGGATATTTGGTGTTTTACGTGAGGTTGCCTCAACATGCTTCTCACAGAGGGTCTTTCTTCAGGCTCAGCATTGTTCTGATCAGTTGAGCCAGCTCTGGGCTATAAATTCTTGGTATTTGGTGGCAGCTTTCCTTCAACAATCTGGTAAACTAAAGAATTTATGTCTTTTGTGTTGAAAGCCTGCTTCAGTGTCCATTTCATACTCACAGTATCCCAAAGCCCCAACATCAGACTTATAATTTTAGGGTCTTATTGAAAACAATTCAGGGCTCATGTAATAGGTGTGCCAATGAGGGTGCTCGTCATCTCACTATTATTTTCTAACACTCGTGCAATTCCTAGGTCACCCACTTTTGATGATGTTTGTTCTTGTTAGGAAGACAGTTTGAGTTTTCAGGATATGTCTTCATGTACATCAAAATATAGTTTCCTTTCTATGTATAGCTGTATATCACATCATTTGTTTGATAAGAAATACTGCCTACACAGGAAATAGTTTTTATAAAGTAAAATATAAGACCTAGTCAGTAAATTTTCACTTTGTATTTAAATGACTCTAGAAATAAATACTCCAGATGTTCTTAGTTTCTTATAAAAATACTTTCTTCAAAATTACACACACACAAAAATCCTCTAATGAAATTTTCTTTCAGTCAGTTATGTTAGGTGCTTTGCCAGGAGCTAAGGATATAGCAGTGAATAAAACAATACTTCCTTGCTCTTGAAAAAAAAAAGGAAGAAAAAGGGGTTTCCTTCGTTTCTTCCATGAACTAAAAAAATGTTGATTTTTTTCAAATTAATATACTTTCATATAGATTTTCATTCACTGTAAAGTATTTTAGTAGTTCCAGGTTGCTATGTAACAATACATTTATTGTACTCTAGGTAAATTTCTCAGGGAACAGTTTTACAATGATGAACACACTTTACAATATCAGCCATCCCCACAATTGTTTCTTTGATTTCAAGGATTTAGGGCAATAGCAAATTTAAGGAGAATCGCTAGGGAGTGTATGAGATGATTGAGAAATATTCACACTTAGAATACGTTTTTAATCTAGTTTCTGAAGCACCTCTAAGTTTTCCATTGCTGAAGGAACTCTCAGGAGTTTCCCTTAGAATGAGGGTACTGATAGCTAAAACACAGACTCACCAAGAAATGACAGTAATTTCTTCTATTTGAAAAGCTGTGCAGTGTCTGAGATTTTTACACTATCTCCAAGCTAACATTTTGTTATGCAGCCCCAGGATGCTCCAAGAATTATGAGACTCCTGTATCAGAGACAAAGCACTTGGTTTGTATTATGCAAGGTGAGGAGCGGAGGCAGCCAGTGAATCTGTTTTCATTTTCCCCAAAGTCTTCAAAATGGAAGCAGGGCTCAGGAATTTTTGTGCACAGAAAGCTTGCCATGGCAGAAGTATCCTGAGTTTCAATAACTGTAATCTTTAGCCGGGTGCCAGTGGTTCACACCTGTAATTCTAGCTACTCAGGAGGCTGAGATTTGAGGATCATGGTTCAAAGCCAGCCTGGGCAGGAAAGTCCATGAGACATTTACCTCCACTAAAACCACTAGAAAACCAGAAGTGGTGCTGTGGCTCAAGCAGTAGTGCACTCAGGCCTAAAGTTTAAGCCCCACAACTGACAAAAATAAAATAATAATAATTTTTATCTTAAAAAATGTTTTCTACCAAGTATGTTCATACTTTTCTTGAAATTTGATATTACATTTGTAAACTGGTCACCAAAAAAATATGTGTTTTACTCTACAGATTGACGGTGTTACACTATTCACCAAACTGTAGGTTTGTGCTGCCTTAGACTATAAAATATCTCTCAAGGGTTTATTTAAAAATGTACTTTCATATTTATTTTTTATTTTTTCGTCCGGTCGTGGGGCCTGAACTCTGGGCCTGGGCTCTGGACCTCAGCATTTCAGCTCAAGGCTAGCGCTCTACCACTTGAGCCACAGTGCCACTACCAGTTTTTTTCTTTTTTGCTTATGTGGTGCTGAGAAATCGAACCCACGGCCTCATGCATGCAAGGCAAACGCTCTACCACTGAGCCACCTTCCCTGCCCTCATTTACTTTTTTATATTACTTATTATCAAGATTTATTTAATATTTTATTTTATTTTATTTTTTTTGTTCATAGGGCTTGAACTCTGACCTTGGGCGCTATCTCTCAGCTCTTCAGCTCAAGGCAAGTGCTCTACTGCTTGAGCCACAGCACCACTTCCGGTTTTCTAGTGCTTTATTGGAGATAAGAGTCTCATGGACTTTCCTCCCCTGGCTGACTTTGAACCGTGATCCTCAGACCTCAGCCTCCTGAGTAGCTAGGATTGAAGGCGTGAGCCACTAGCACCCAATTATCAAGATTTATTTTTAAAAATAAGTGGACAAAACCTCATAAAGAAAAGTAAAAGTTAATCTAAATGTTCGCAACAACATTTTAGCATCTAATCAACAAAAGACTGTCATAACATTTAAATGTACTGAAATTTGTAGGACTAACATAATTTACTAGGGATGTGGTAAAGTTAATAAAGAAAGAAAAACCCTCTGGGCAGCCACATGCAAAAAACTAAAACTGGATCAAAATGGATTAAAGAACTCAACATAAAATCTGAAACTCTGAACCTACTGTAGGATATAGTAAGAGAGACATTAAACTTACAGGCACAGGGAGAAACTTCAGAACAGAGTCCCAGGGTCATAACAAATTGGAGAGAGAAGTGACAAATGGAACTACCTTAAAATAAAAAAGTTTCTTCACAACTAAAGATATAGCTACCAAGAACATAGCTAGCAAGATCAAGAGAAAGCCTACGGATTGGGAGAAGATCTTCACTAGCCATACAACGGACAAGGGTCTCATATCTAAAATATAATTGGAACTCAAAAATATAAATCCCCCAACAACAAATCCTCAAAGAAACAACTGCCCAATAAATAAATGGGCTAAAGACTTAAAGAGAAACTTCTCTGAAGAAGAGAGAAGGATGGCCAATAGACACATGAAGAAATGCTCAACCTTCCTAACCATAAAAGAAATGCAAATCAAAACAACATTGAGATACCACTTCACTCCAGTTAGAATGGCTAAAATCAAGAACTCTAATAACAATGGATGCTGGAGGGGATGTGGACAGAAGGGAACCTTACTGCA
>NW_012267217.1:10264677-10438127 GCF_000151885.1 Dipodomys ordii
AAATAAATAAATAAAGATTTAAAAAAACAACAACAAAAAAAGAAATGTACTCATTATCTTGCCCATGTAATTGTAACCCTCTGTACAGTATTTTCACAATAAAAAAATCATAAAAAAAAGATATAGCTACCAAACTAGAAAGACAGTCAAGCAATTGGGTGAAGATATCTACCAGCAATTTATCAGACAAAAGCCTCATATCCATTATATGAAGTGAATGCAAGAAATTAATCCCTCCCAAATCTAACAAACCAATCATTAAATGGACAAGAAAGCTAGAGAGATTTCTCAGAAGAAGAGATAAAATTTCCAAAGAAACACATGAGGAAATGTTCATACAAGAAATGAAACTAACCCTGAGATACCATCTTACCCCAGTCAGAATGGCCTATATCGTAAATTCAGAAAATGGCAAATGCTGGCAGGGATGCAGAGAAAGAGGAGCCCTACTGCATTGCTGGTGGAAATGTACACTAATACAACCACTTTAGAAAGAAGTCTAGAGATTCCTCAGAAAACTAAACATAGACCTTCCCTACAAACCAGGTGTATCACTCCTAGGCATTTATCCTGCACTTCCATGTTCATTGCTGCACCGTTCACAGTTGCCAAGATATGGAAAGGACACAGATGGCCCACTATAGATGAATGGATCAAGAATTCGGGGTACCTATATACAATGGAATATTATGCAGCCATTAGAAAGGACAAAATAATGGCATTTGCAAGGAAATGAATGG
Source organism: Dipodomys ordii (assembly GCF_000151885.1). NCBI lineage: Eukaryota > Metazoa > Chordata > Mammalia > Rodentia > Heteromyidae > Dipodomys > Dipodomys ordii. The sequence continues at coordinate 10,265,418 of NW_012267217.1, forward strand.
GACTAGAACAAATCATGTAGAGGAAAATAAGCTAAGATCAGAGAAACAAATGGCACATGGTTTCCTTGATATCAGGATGTTAAATTCAAAATGCAAGGAGATGTAACAAAGTAAAGTAGACTGAAGAAATCTCTTCTTAATTTGTCACATCGTTTTTAGATGACTCTATGTTCTTGAACCCACATATGGTATACACACGTGCACATAAGAGGGAAGCTAGTTGTGCTGTTAGATTTAGTATGGTTTTGTTTGTGATCATTTGGGTAAATGTCCAAAAGTGGGATTTCTGGGTCAGAGGGGAGCTCTATGTGGAGTCTTTTGAGGAAGCTCCATACTACTTTCCAAAGTGGTTGAACAAGTTTACACTCCCACCAACAATGCAGTAGGATTCCCTTCTGGCCACATCTTCTCAGTAGATGAATGGATCAAGAAAATGTGGTATATATGTAATATATATATATATATATATATATATAATATAATGTGGTATATATATATGTGGTATATATATTATATTATATATAAATATATGTAATGGAATTCTATGCCTCCAACAAAAAGAATGCCATCGCTCCATATTTTAGGAAATGGAAAGACTTGAAAAAAATTGTATTAAGTGAAGTAAGCCAGGCCCAAAGAAACATAGGTCCCATGGTTTCCCTTATTCACAATAACTACTATATGTGTGGAACAAGCAGAAAAGGTCAGATAAGATGATGTTAAGAGAAATGAACCCCAAGATAAGGACACAAGTGTCTTTTGTTTGTTTGTTTGTTGATTTGTTTTTTCTTCCTTGCCAATGTTTCTAACATATTTATAAGTTATTATGTGATATTTTTTGTTGCTTTGTATTCCCTCCCTCACAGTATAACCCCTGTCTTCACTGTATTTGATGTTGGTATAATTTGGGGAGAGGAAGGGAAAAAAACAAATTATTTAAATAGGGATACAGATTGACCTATTGCAACAATGAGATGTACAAGATGCTATGTTGAAAAATGAACTTTACAATTTAGGCAGGGGGAGGGGACGAGAGGGCAGGGATGTAAGGGGAAACAAAGGAGAAGGCAACAATGCTTGTTAAGAAATGTACTAATTTCTCTGTACTGTATTTTCACAATAAAAAATGTACTCATTTCCTTGCTCATGTAACTGTAACCCCTCTGTACAGTATTTTCACAATAAAAAACAATTTCAAAACTAGAGGGAAGCTAGTAGGAGGACACAAAATCAGAGGAAAAGGGGTGAAAAAAAGAAACAAAAATAAAAAAAGAAGAAAACAGAGCCAGGTACCAGTGGTTTACATTTAAAATCCTCACAAAACAGGAGTCTCAAATCTGAGACTGAAGTTCAAAGCCGTCCTTGACAGACAAAACCTCAAGATATGTATTTCCAATTAACCAGCAGAAATCTAGAAGTAGATGTGTGGCTCAGTTGATAGGATGTCAGCCTAACAACTCCAAAGCCTTGGGTTAAAATCTTAATAATGCCATCAAATAAAGGAAGGAATAAAGGAAGGAAGGCAGAATGGAAGGAAGGAAAGAAAAGGAGGAAGGAAAGAAAGGAAGGAAGGAAAGAAAAGGAAAGAATGAAGAAAGGAAGGCAATCAGGCAGACAAGCACAAAAGAAAGGTATAGAAAAATATTTGAAAGAAAAGCATACTACAAGCTAGATTTTTCTATAAAAAATAAGTATATTGCAAACTGAATGAGATAAAAAATTAAAACCAATGTGGAAATTAATTAAAACTAAAACCAATTAGTGTGCTTGAACTCATCCCCCCCCTTAACAGGACAGAAAGCAAATGTGGTAGAAAATAGCCACACATTCCCTATATTGAAATAATGTTTTAAAAATTATTTATTATTATGTTTCATAATTTTCACATATACCAACAATTTTACATCATAGTGAAATCAGTTTAAATATGTAAACTTCAGAATGGAATGATAGATATCCGATCACACAGACAAACATACAGCAAGAGAGAAATGCAAATTTAACTTCACTGTATCTGTCTGGGTATATAGGTAAGTAAACTTCCTTCCAATGATAGGATACAGCGATTAGGAAAATCTACCATATTCTTATTTTTTGCAAAATCTCTTTAGACCTTCTTATAGTCATTTTCCTAAATCTTTTAATTGTTATGCTTCCTTTTCTTCAAATTAATCTGATATTGGGTAAACTTTTTCATTTATATTTTACTTTATTATTTGTGCAATAGCAGTATTATGTATATAATATACAATGGAAATGACAAAAGGGAAATCATTCGTACCTTACATCTCACACATGCATAATATTTTCTCCTGCCATAAGAATGAGAACACTGCAGAAAACCATTCCACCTTTATTTTATTTTAATTATTGCATTAAAAATACATGTACTTAGAGTACCTATCATACAATTCTTTAACATGAGCATACCTTGAGTTCTACTCAAACTATTGTTGTGTTTTCATATCTTCAAACATTTAACATTTCTTTGTAGAGAAATCCTGAAAAATTGTTGACCCTTTTAAGATACATAATACAAAATTATCCCCATGTTTATGAGATGAAAATTTTATATTTAAAGGACAATGTCTTTAATACTGTCTCATGATTTTATGAAGAGCTTCTAAGCCGCTGATTGGCTTGCTACAATAAATTCTCCATGTGTTCTATTTACATCAATCTATATCCACTTGCTAAACATGAGATCTTTAAAATTTGAAATATTTTTTTCTTAGCTATATTCATAATACATTTAATTGAGAAACAAGAAACTATAAAAATTTTGGTTTCAAAATATTTTCTATGGAAAGAAAAAGGGTTGTTGATTGCTATCTGAAAAAAGCAGTTGTTTACATTAAATTAAGTTTTCAAGCAAGCTTTATGCAGTCCCCCTAGTAGTGTGCAATATATCTGTTTTATAGACTTATCAATTATTAATCACTAAATTCTGAAATGAGGTTCTAGCAAAAACCCAATTTATAATTCATGAAACATAGCTGAATACAGATACATATCAGATACATATTTTTGCATCTGTGTGGAATTGTGATTTTTAAATTCCTTTTACTAATGTCTATAGAGTTTGTTAATATTAGATATCATCAATTAATAGAAGTTAGGCCTCAATTCTCCACATTTTAGATAAATTTCTAAATTGTAGAATTTAAAATCATCTTTAGAAATTCTAATAATGACAGAGGATATAGAAATATAAATATCTATAAAATTGTCCTTTCAATTTCATAAATATGAAACACATAGGAACTTCATTTGAATTTAGACATTTATCTCTAAACTTTGTAACAAAGTTCAGAACCACACTGTTTTTAATGAAAATAGACCATGTTTAAAATTATTTTATAATATAAATTGCTGTCCATTCTCTAAAGTACGAGTCAAAATTGTACTTACCTGTTATGTACAATAAAATGCAAATCTTTATTCTGGCATTGGTCTTTATAAAATAATGTATATATTTATCATCAATTATATGATTTATCTTCCTATATTTAGCTCAAATATTTTCTTCTAGAAAACAATGTTTCTATTTGTTACCCTCCAAATTCCTTAAAATTTACAACTTTATTCCACTGTGTTGTAGTCAGGTGCCAATGACTCCTGATGAGAACTGTAGCTACTCACAAGGCTGAGCGCTGAGGAAAACAGAAGTCAACCCAAGCAGAAATGTCCATGTAACTCTAATCCCTAATTAATTATAAATAGAACTGTGTGACAACTAGTTGTGTGTTAGCATTGAACAATTTTTTTTAAAGTTCAGGAATTGTACACAAACCCTAAAAAAAAGCAAAACTGATTTAATCTTATTATATTGAAAGTGCTCTGAATGCAAGCTCGTATTCATCTTTCTGGTCTGAAACAATACAGGAAGTACTAACATTGTAGATCTTTATAAAATATTCTGTTTGATAATATCAATAAATAGTGAATTACCATGTAATGCAAACATTCAGTTTGGTTTCCGTAATAATCACAATTCAATTTAATTCCAGTGTTCAATTTCTCAATAATTCCAGTATGAAAAATATTCAAATTGAAATAATCCTTCTAAATTATAGCTTTGTAAAGTTATTGGGGGACAATCATATTTTCATAATATATCAATTTCTCTAAATTATATATAATGTTTATATAACTATATATTAGTCATTAGAATTGTTAAACAAAGAATCAATAATATAAAATTATTAAATATTAGGTGTACTGCTACAATCATACCAAAATCTTTATATTTGATCCATATTCATTACTATAATTGTAGTTCAATGCTGCATAATAATACTACAATCAATGTTATATCATATATAAAACAGTGGGCCCATGAAATCTATTGATATAACTCTCTTAGTTAGTGTTAGCATATTCTATAAGGTTTCTATGAAGGAAAAGTCATATAATAATTCATTTCTTAGAACATGTCACATTCATAGTTGTAACTGTAAACGGTAAAATTTTATACACTTTTCTTTTGAGGGAAATGTATGATTTGTGAATGGAGTTCAATTTCTGTATGCAGGAACACATGTGCACATATTCATAAACTCACATTCACACAATTTCTTTGTCTTGAGCACCATATGGCCTCTTTATAAGTCTTTTGTCATCTAGAATGTGGAGATGCTTACTATTGCCTTGGCTTATCTAACTCATTTTCAGAAGTGAAATGAGATTCCTGATTAACTTGACTCATGCTTAGATGTATAGATTAAATGCCCCTTAATGTGTCTGCTCGCATCTGGTATTCCAGATGTTCCTGTAATAACCATGTGAAATTCAACACAGCATTTCCAGGGACACGAAAAAACACGTAAGAAAAAAAAAGTAGCATAGGACTTGTGTTCCTTTCTGCAGACGACTTCCCAAGAAAATAGGTATTCGTAGGTACACGACCCAAACCCATCTCAACAACTACCTCAACACTCCTAATCCAACCTTAAGAGTATGAATACATGACTCATTTAAGGATTCTCATGCACAGAGAAAACTTATTAAGATAATTCCCTTAAAGGCATTTTGAAATTTTTATCATCATTTCTTCCTTTTCCCAGTCTGAACTGGGATTGATGGGTTATGGGTTCAGTTTAAGCATCATCAGAAATTTAGACAGAGACAGATATCCAGAAGCATACTGTAAAGAAAACTCAAGTCCCAGGCCCAGGGAGTTTGAGGGTCAATTGGCAGATTAGGACACTAATTGTGACACTAACACAGTAAGGAGGACTTGTGAATGGTTCAGAGTTGAAGTTAGATATTTTGCATGAGGATGATTCCTGGTTGTTGTTTCTTTGCATTACAGAAACACAAACAGAGACAAGAAATTTTGTTTTGCATTGCTTCTGCATTAATACTTGAAATTCTCCTAAGAAAATGCTGGCAAGAATTTCTGATATTATGGCTCTCTAAAGAGACAAATAGTGAAAATCACAAGGTAATTTTATAGTTTTTTTCATTATTCAATGACAGTATTTTGTAGAAACTCAAGCTAGATAGCATCTTTTATGATTTTTAACTTAATATTTGAGTCTCTGCATTCACATAGTAAAATAATGAGCAGAAACAAGATAAAATAAATAATGGACAAAAAGGACATCATGAATGATTAAATTCAGAATGGTAAACAAGATGAAGGCAAAACTTGCAAAATAATTATGGAAATAATTCTATGATAATATGAGTTACTTGGTACCTCAAATACAATGAAATTTAAATATGAAAATAAGTATTGCTTATAGAACAAGTATGTTCTATAACACCATGTTCTGGGTATCATTTACTCAGTTCTGGACATCCATGTTACAAAGAACTTTATTTAGCGAAGACAATAAGTTCAGTTTAGTTTAATATCTTTCATTATGTTAATAATTTGCCATGCATCCTACTAGATACCACAGGAAGAAAACTTAGAAAAGTGATATAGAAGTAGACAATACAAAGTTATGTTAGATATGGAATGAAGTTGGAAGGAATATATTATGCTGCTTCCTTCTTTATATATGAAAATCTGAGTATACAGCAATGATACTCAGGGACAAAAACACAGGGAAAAAGTTGAATAATAATTTTCCTTTTCATTTATATTTCCAAGCAATTGACCCATACATGTTTCAGTACCCTCATAAGCAGATAGTGCTGTAAATAGCATTTATTGACATTCAGGAGTTCAAAATTCTTTTTCTTCCCAGCTGTTTTATAGCATCTGCAAAAACAGAACCTAAGGAGACTGTTTTTCATTCTTTCCAATTCTCTTTGACTTATCTGGAAGACATTCACCAGCCTCCCTCATCTCCTTTGGCAGCAGATAATGCATTATAGCCACCTCATATTAAGAAAAAAATGTATCTGTGAAATATCACAACAACTCTATGTACTGTGTCTTGCATAATTGTCAATGTGTTTGATTTTGGTACCCTGGGTATTATATATACATTTATCTGAATTAGGGAAGGGAAGGGGAACAACAAAAGGATTAGACAAAGGGAGAACCAATGCAACAGCGATACTCAGAAAACAATTTGTTTGAAATGATCTGTACAACTTAGGGGGTATTGAAGGGAGGGAAATGGGAGAAAAATGAAGGAGTAACAAGTTCTACAAGAAATGTATTCACTGCCTTACTTATGTAACTGTAACCCCTCTGAACATCACCTTGACAATAATATTTTTTTAAAAAAGGATAGAAAATGATGAGAAATTTGGAAGAGGAGTTATTATTTGAAGCCTAACAATAATTGAAATAGTAATTAAATCTGTTTTATTATCTTAGTTATACACTATCCCTTCTGTAATGAGAAATTTGGTATAAACATTTTATTTAATGTATTCAGTTTGCTAATTGATTTTGACAAAAATGTAGTATATAAAAATACTGTCATGGAATAATGATTTTTGTTTTCTTCTTAATGTGATAGTGTTTTATGTACCAGACAAGATTTGTAATATACCATACATGTTGTCTCTTTTTCAGCTTTAAATTCATAAAGTAATAAGTTTGAACAATATTTAGAATAATTAATTTATGCCTAATAAATATGATAAGGTGGGTGATTTTTGCTTATAAGAATCCCAGTGAAGTACTAGTTAATACATTTTATTAATTAATTTATTTTTATATTAATTTATTTATTTATTCATTCAGTTATTTATGTCAGTCATGGGGCTTGAAACACTGGGCTTGAGCACTATCCCTCAGCTCTGCAGCTCAAGGCAAGGGCTCCACTGCTTGAGTCACAGCGCCACTTCCGGTTTTCTACTGGTTTATTGTAGATAATAGTCTCATGGACTTTCCTGCCAGGGCTAGCTTACAAATGTGATCCTCAGATCTCAGCCTCCTTAGCAGCTAGGGTTACAGCATGAGCCACGGGCGCCCGGCTCAATACTACATTTTTTAAATTTTTTTTATTGTGAAAATACTGTACAAAGGGATTACAGTTACATGAGGAAGGTAATGAGTATATTTCTTATCCAGCATTGTTGCCTCCTCCTTTGTTTTTTCCCTACCATCCTTTCCCTCTGACCTTCTCAGCTACACTCCCCACCCCACCTCCTACCCTCCACCCCCAACGAGTATATGATAATTTTGATAGTAGTTTTATATTTTCCAAGTGATGCAAAATGTATCTCTCAAAGCATGTTATTTGAAGATCCCCATGAACATGACTGAGACAAAGGAACCTTTACAATATTAGGTGATTATAGAGGACAGTTTATTGTAAATTTTCTGATAATTAAAATTATTTTCTTTGTTCCTTTACTGGGATTTAAACTCAGTGTCCCTAGACATTGTGCTATGCCTTTGTTTTAAGAGTTATGAATTTGCTTTTATGCTGAAGGCTCACATTCTACCACTTGAGTCACAGCTCTACTTCTGGCTTTTTGGTAGTTAGTTGGAGATCTATCTCACAGACTTCGTTTCCCGGGGCTGGCTTGGAACTAGATTCTCAGATCTCAGCATACTGAGTAGCATAATATTACAGATATGAGCCAAAAGGGCTCAGAGCAAAAATTATTTTGAATTTGAAACATTCAACTGAATTTTTATAACATGTCTTTTTTAAATGTTTTTATTGTAAAAATGCTGTACAGAGGGGTTACAGTTACATGATCAAGGTAAAGAGTACATTTCCTATGTAACATTGTTGCCTCCTCCATTATTTTCCCCTTACATCCCTTCCCTCCCACCTCCACAACTACCCCCTTCCCCCCACCTAAGTTGTAAAGTTCATTTTCAACATAGTGTTTTTTACATCTCATTGTTACAGTGGGTCAGCCTGTATCCTTATTTAAGCATTTTGTTTTGTCCTCTCCCCTCCCCGAATTAGAGAAGGGTATATACAAGATGCAGGGCACCAGAATCAAATACAGTGAATATAGGGGTTATAACCGTGGGAGAGGAACATACAAAGCAACAACAAAATCACATGGTACAGTATAAAAATAACACATGGTTTTTATATAACAGTTTTCTCTAATTTTACACATGACAGTTTAGCCAGTTTATAATATATTTGCACAAGAAAGATGTTTCTTCCATTTCTGATAACTATTACATTAAAGAAAGAAAATATGAAAATATATGGCTGCAAAAGAATTTTAATCAGTCTGATTGTACAAATAGTACTATGGCACATTGAATGAATATCATGAGAGAATGAATTTAAAATCTTGAGTCTTTGTTAATGATTATTCATTTATTTTCCTGTGTAATTTTGTAAAAAAATGTTGTAACATAGAATTCATGTTTATTGATAAACAATTTCTTATCTACTTCTTTACTAAATGAACTGCCTATATGACATGTGTTATAGGTCATTGATTATAAAGTGGCAAACTGCTATTCTAAGTTTACAAACTGTAAAGCTAAATTTGTACTCAGTATGAGTCTTTACTAGTTTTGTTTTTAAAATCATGCTCAATAACCATTTTGGAATTTATTTTGTAAAAGTACTATTTTAGAAAATGAAGAGTAAATTTGGCTAATTCATTTTCATCATTATAAAATGAGTGAACATAAGTAAAAGGTATAGAATATAGAGATTTACCAAAGAGGGTGGCTAATATAATACACCTTTCCTTAACCAATTTTATATTTTCATCAAAACATAATTTATACAAAATGAATCCCTACCCCAGATTCAATTATTCATTTCTCATTATTTCTGAATATGATTCATTGTCAAAAATTTAAAATAATTGAAACATACAAACTACTTAGCTCAGATAATAGTAAGTTGATTGGCAACTAGATGGAGACTTACATGAAAAACTGGTGAAATATATTTCTGTCTTTATCTGGGAGGGTATTTCCAGTGATAATACCCATGCCTGTGAGTGAACTGACTGAGGGAGTTGACTGTCTCTTTTACTGTTTAATATTCTGGAGGCTCTAGTGGTAGAAGGCAGTTCCCAGGCATAGACAATATGCTGTTTTTGATAGCTCATCCTTTCATTGCTGCCATCAAACATGGACATCAGATTAGAGGTTCTTCTAACATTGACTGTAAACTTGTACCAGCATCTCTCTAAGGTAACATTTAAACTTCCTCTGTACATACTTTCCTGAATTGAGGTAAATTATTAGCCCTTGCTCTATGGTTTACATTGTCTTAGACTGAGTGGCCCCGCTTTCCTCAGTTCTCAGCCTGTACACCACCATCGTAGGAAGATCAGTCTCTGTGTAATCCAATCCAGTAAACTCCCTCTTATAACTACATATGCAAAATGCTTGCTTCTGCTTCCTTCCAGTTCCCTGACTAATACATCTCACTTTCTCAAAAAGTTACATAGGTGAAGCAAGAAGAGCAGGGAAAAAATGCAGAAATATATCCACAACTTAAATATAGTAGAAAGAACTTTAGAATTTGGTCAAAGATCTAAGGTTTAATTAGGCATGTGAATCAAATGTTTTAAATGTTTATACTATCTCTAAAGTGCAGAGATTAACATCTACTATAAACTGTTTAGTCTTATTGTTTTAAAAAGTGACTGTTGAATAAGATTGTTATCAACTATAAGAAGGCAGATAATTAAATGATTAATAATTTAGCACATAGAAGACAAGATTTTCTTTGTAGGTTGTCATTATAAACATGTCTTGCCTTTCATAAAAGAAGCAAGATTTTAAAAATAAAATATTATTTTCAACAATCATTTGGTGGTTAGGTATGAGCAACTAATTTGTACTTAGTTAATCACTTGTCTGAACCATGTTTTGTAGAACACGTGACATCAAAGAGGAAAGAGAGTTTGTAGCACTGTCCTATCCTACACCTCTGAGATTTTTTTAAGGAATTCTGTCATAAATCTGGTGCAGGCATACTCAATCAGGAAAGGTAAATGTACCGGAGACACTGCTGACTGTGTGCTGCCTGCCTGGGGTGAAACCTGGTTTTGCCTCCACAGTCCAGCATCATTTCTACCAACCGTCTGATATTGGTTCTCCAATCCTTCCCTAGTTTCTGAGAACTAACACCCTTCCAAAATGTAAGTATATATTTTCTGCCTAAGCTTTACAGTTGATGTTTGCTGTTTATGATAAAGCATACCTGTGCAATGTAATTATCTGATGAGGAGTTTGTTTTGATAGGTAACATGTCTACAGTAATATGTCTAAAGTAATACTATAATTGAGGATTACATATATGGAGTTCTTTATTCTTCTAAAAAAATCTCCCTTTCTTCTCTTGTTCTGACCTTTGAAACATTTTAATAGGTTAATGCTATCTTTTTCAGGTCTGAGATGTCTTATATGATGTCTTTCCCTAAATGGAGCACCGAGTACACATTCTATCATTTCTTTTATAGCTCAGAATTCTAACGGAACTTAAGTTCTATTATGTTAATCATTATCCTGAGAGAGAGGCAGTTAGAAAGGATACTTATCAAAGTAAGAGGACACATACATTAATAATATATATTTTAGTGTCAACAGCAATTTTTTCACTGAAATACAGTGCTTCATATTCTCATTTTATATGATGGAATTGATGGTGTATTTCTGAGGGATGATTTATTTGGCTCAGTGTCTATGAATCGATCCATTTTGGAACATTTGACAGAATAGTTGGTATCAAAATAAAGTTGTATACAGAAGACATAAACACATTATTGAATGAAGAATGAACTGAGAGATCATAAGTTCTCAAAGATGATGCTCACAGCAAGAGTATTAAATTGCATAAAAATCAACCTACCAATGTAAAATACATCGTGTAATAAAGGCTTGAGAGAAAAATGTACGATGAACTCAATTTCTCAGACATTGCTACGAGTGGAGATTCACATCCTGCTGTTCTGTGAACAATTACTATGCCTGGAGGGAACTGAATGGATGCTGGCACCTATTGGTAAATGGAATAAAAGCCCAAGCTCATTCTCCTATCATGAGGCTCACATGCCATATGCTACAAACTAATACATTAAATCGCCATAATGAGGACGATAACACATTTTAACACTGCTTACTTACATTGCAAAAACACTAAACCATTATATAAATTGCCTGTAATTTGTGGAATGTCTTTGTTCGTGCAAATCTTAAAAGTTCAGAAGAAAGAAGTAATATAAGAAATGTCCCATTGGCCTTAGTTAGCAGAGTATATAAGGAACATTAAACTTTGGCCTAAACACTATCTTCCCATAGCTATCTCCTTTCACTCTTTCAAACTGAATTTTGCTACATCAAAAAAAAATGTAATGCAAAACTACTATTTTCTTTATTACACAGTGTGATAATACATAGGAAATAACAAAGTTTGATACTGAAGAATCATTTATAATAGATTAATTGTTCTTATAAATGTTTAAATTGTAAAACTTTGACTTAGCTTAACACTATTCCTGTGTTCACTAAAATAAAAATATGCAAAATATGTAAAATGGCACCGAGTTTGAATCTGAGGGTCAATGGTTGAGATGGTTGAGAATTGATATACAGAATACTTGGAAATAAGAAACCAAAATGAACTTTACAACTTTAGCCACGGTGGTTGGGGCAGGTGGTGGTGGGGAGATAGTGGGGGGGAGATGGAGAGGGATGGGAAAGGGAAACAAAGGAGGAGGCAACAATGCTTGATAAGAAATGTACTCATTATCTTGCCCATGTAATTGTAATCCTTCTGTATGGTATTTTCAGAATAAAAATCTAAAAAAAATTAAAAAAGAAACCTGCAGAACCACATTATCATTACATTTGAAAAATCACATCAAAATTATGTGCAAGGTATAGTGAACAATTCCCTCAAATGAAGAAGCAGCAAACCTATCGTTTATTAAATATTATTGATCACAGAAGTTCCATGGACATCACTGAAATGTTGGAAGATGAAGGTGAGGTTATGTGGCAAGATAAAGATCAATGTGAATGTGCTTTTTATAACCTAATGCCAGTCCACATGGTTCTACATTTTGCTATAGCCTGTAAAATACTCAAATAAATACAGAATATTTTTTAAAACCATGGAACTTAAACCTTAAACCAGAGCCCAATATATAGTTAAATATATTTTTTAAAAAGACAAATAAGATAAAACTTAAATGGTTTGCACAATTTTTTTAAAGTCTCATGAAAGAAAATGGAAGCTTCGTAAGGAAGCTAGATGATGGAATGATGCAAAAAGAATGCAAAGGATGTAGTTAAGTTGTAAAACAATAGTGTCAGATAATATAGGAAAAGACAATGAAAAGTAAGAAAAGCTATCATGTTACCAATGAACACGGCTTATTTTATGAGAAAAGAGGCGTTATGGTCTGGGGAAATGCCAAAAAACTCATATGATGAATGTTTGGTGGGAAAGAGTAGCTGGCTCATGAAAAACATTGAAAAAGTACAGATGTTTGTATGTGATCTAGATAATAAGGAAATACTAGAGAAAACACAATTTCATTCAAAGCTAATACATATTAATGCAATTCCCAGCTAATGCCTGGCAATAAGCAGGATGTTATCTAGCTAAAATAATTTTCCCTGCTGTAGGGTTCCAAAGGAAGCTGTGTCTCTGGGAGTTATATCATTTTGCAGTGCCAGATACTATTAATATGTTTTGGTAAGGTATTTTTCATGTATCAGTTTGTGGTTTCTTTGTTAGGAAAATAGAATCTGCCTTGTTTAACAGTATTTTTAGATTTCAAAAAAAAGATAAAAGTAACAACACAATTTCTGTTGAAGATAAATTCATAATTATTATTTTAAAACTATTTAATTGTTGTCTTGTCTATCAAAATACATGAGCACAGTTAATAAAATATATAAGTACATATTTTCTTAAAGTCAACAAATTAGCATTTCTAGGTATGAACAATGGAATGTCAGAAAATGTAAATCAATAACAAAGGCTATGTCACATAATTCTTGGATGTATTGGTCAGTTTTTCATCACACAAATACATGACATAACTCTAAGAGAATGGGTCTATTTTGGCTAATAGTGCTAATGACTTCGATCTGTGACTTGTGGGACTTGTTGCTTTGGGGGCTGTGACAAGGTAAATACACCATGACACAAGTAAAATGCATCCATAAAATCCTTCTTACCCCCTAGCCAGAATTCCAAAGAGAAAGAGAAACAAAAAGAGGCTAGGATTTAATTAACCACTTCAAGGGTACAACCCTAGTAAACCAAATGACTTCCAGTTATGTCCCAATATCTCCTAATATTCCCATTCAAAGTCCAAGATTTTAAAACAGGGGCCTTCAGGAGACATCTATACTCAAACTATAATACTATATTTCAGGTCTCAGTACATCCAGAAAGACTTAATTTTGCATTTATAAATAGGGAATATAAAAATCTATACTATAGAAAATGGTCGACAATTTTAATACCTAGGCTAAAAATAATTTCCATCTTTGGGAGAGTAAGTTGGGGTTCAGAAATGGAGGGACAAAGGATAAGCAAACGCAACAGTGGTACACATTAGACACCATGTTGAAAATTAACTATGCAACTTAAGGGTGAGGATGGGAGGGAAAAACAGAGAGAGCAAGGGAAGGGGTGACATTGTCCCAAAAGAAATATTCTCTTTACCTGGTGTGTTAAACTGTAACTACTCTGTAATCACCTCTCATAATAATGTCAAAAGGAATTTTTAATGAAAAAAATTCCAGCACTATTAAAATTACCAAAAATAAATGAACATCAAATAAGGCCTAAAATTATATCTTAATTAAAGTTAACAATAATATATGGACAGAAGTCCCAACTTAAGACCAGGGTTTGAACATTCTGCCTTTGTTATAGCATCTGACTTTGCCATAGTCTCAGTGTTTCATTCCATTTAGGTTATTATGACATAATATCATTGACTGAGTAATGTAAACTTATGAGAATATATTTGACATTTCTGAAGACTGGGATGTCCAAGACAAAAACAAATTCAGTGACTGTTGGAGTTTGCGTTCCAACTCAAATAGATAGTTTGTTGGGTTTGTTTGTTTGTTTATTTTGTTCTGTTTTTACTCTAACTTCATAGAAGGGAAAGATAGGTTCTACAAAATCTTTTATAGTGCATTAATCTCATTCATAACCATTTTCTTAGGATGTAATTACTTGATTTCTTAATATGATTGCCTTCTGAGTTAGAATTTCAACTTATAAATTTTTAGTGGCCCTACATAGAAAAAACACAGAATGTGATATCATGGTAAGAGGAGCTACAAACTCACCCTGCAGAATTTGGCTCTAGATCGGGCTCCTCTTCCATTAAGTGCAGATATTTAAAATTGGTATGCAAGATGAGTTTTGAGAGATAAATATGCAAGGAATACCACAGCTTTGCCCTGGTAACTATTTCATTCAACTCAGGAGGGCCTAAAATGTTAAAAAGTCAATAAGCACAAATAGAGAATAACAATTTAAGCAAAATAAACTTACTAAGAAAAATGATAATATATTAAATAGTTAAATATTTAATATCACCACAAGGATAAATTTGGAAGATAATTTATTTCTACAAGAGGGACACAGAAATGAGACAATATCAGATGCCTATGAAATTCCTGATTGGAAACAGCTGAGAATATTAATACTGAGAACCAAACTAAAGATAATTTAAACTTGAGATTCTTTATGGGAGGGGGAGCTAACGTGGAGACAAGTAGCCAGATGCTTTGTAAACATGCATGTGTACCAGGAAATAAGAGGTAAAATCTAGGGAAACTCAGAAGCTGCAAAACAGAGAGTTTTTAGTTTTAATGGATTTTGGCATGCTAGAGTATATTTGTACATCAGCTTTACTTAAACTAGAGCATTCAAGTTAAACACCTCAAATTAATAAATTTAGGCTGGCTTTTAAAAATTTTATTTTCTAATAAGTTTCCAAATGGTACAACACTTACTCTTTACAAGATAATACAAGACATATAGGCCACCTGTATAATGGACACATGTAAGGCTGAGTGATTGACCAAATGAAATCAACACATTATAGACTCTCACTCAAAGAAATACAGGGATGTGAGGATGCAGAAACAGTTTATCACACAATAAAACCAATAAAGAGTGAGCATGTGGCCATATAACTGTTGAATTTCTGTCTCATCTTCAACTTTGTAACTCTAACCTCTGAAAACTACATTGAGATTTATTAACAAGTGTGGACAGTAACTCAACTCTGTCTCACAGTTAAGCAGTTGTTTTTACAAGATAAAGTGGTTCCAAACTATTGTTTTTCAGGATTGGCACATAGACTGTTGCAAGAAGAAATATTTGCATTGGGAGGAGCTATATGACTTGAGGTGGATAATTTTCTATCGAGAAGTGGACTTCAAACACACAGGTTATGACTTGTGTAGTCCTATATATGAATGACTTGTGTAGCTATTAATGGCTTGCTCATTTGTAATAGACATTGAAAGTAAAGATGAGAAATTTGAATAAAATCTTAACAAGCAAATGAATACACATGTAACTGTGTGGAGAGCACCTATATCCTTGTGTTTCACATTCATACTCAACAGGAAATGACACTCTACTCTTTACAACCAGGTGAGCCAGGTGGTCTTTCTAGCATATATCTAACAAATTCCTCTTCATCAACTTCCAAACTCATCCCATGCACCCCAAGAAATAATACACTAGTTATAGGCTTAAGGAATAATGTTCTATTTCCACACCCATAAATCTTCCACATGAAAAGTACAATCCTGTGTCCTTTATTTTAGCACCATCCTCTAAAACATCTCTCAATAGCAGGTCAAACATATTAGACCCTTCCTACCATAGAATGTTCAGTAATTCTTTTTAACTGGAATTGACCATTACCTCAGATGGGAGTTTATATTTCTTATCCTCTCAATGCTCCTGTGAGCACTGCCATCTCAGGGTTAATAAGATCCCTGATTAACCAACACAGGCTCCTTATACCAAGGAAGCAGCTTTTTGCAAAAGTAATATGACAAAGAACTCCTGAGCACAGAATCCACCACCTCTGTAGTGGATCACATGCAAAGCATACAACTGGCATACTGGAGTGATATAATAGATATAAAAGACACTATGGTGGAAACAGCTCAAATTAGTACAGTTAGAGTTTAAAGTTTCATTTTATTTTTCTATGTCTTGAATAGTTATACATGATGTTAGATCATCATTGGCTAATGCTCAGGTCTAGTTTCCATAGAATAGATATAGGCTTTCCCTCCATAAGCAGAGAACTGCTTGGACCACAATGGAGAATGGCTTCTAGAGTTGATTCTAGTCTTAAGAACAAATTGAGAAGAATCACTCTAACAGACATTAAGATTGTATATGTAACTATGAGCTATAAGCCTAAGTATATGACAACGTAAGTATAAATTTTGTTTTCATAGCCTAAAAGAATGAAGTCTATATATAGTAGAACATGGGTGATGCATTGTTCACATAAGAAACATAAATGAGATTACTTTTTCATAGCTTGTAATAAAAATGGTTCCATGTGAATGATTTATATGTGAAAAACAGAAGAATGGATCTGTAAAAGAAAATAAAAGAAGATAAGTTCTCAAAATGGGATTTGTTTCACACAAAAGACACAAAGAACAAAAAAGTAAACAGAAACACATATATACATATTTATATGAGGACACTTAAAAGAACAAATTACAAAAGTATAAATTACAATATTAAAGAATGCACTCATGGAACAAAAATAAGAGACAATATCGAAACATCATTAGTAGTATGGCTCAAGTAATGATAAACCAATAATAAACTAAAACCACAGGGGGAAATTGATCAAAAATAAAAAAATAATTGACATAGAAATAAGCACCAACAAATTATGCAAAATAGAAACTCTGTCACCATTAACCACGGCATAAGTACTAAAGCACAATTAGATGCCATACTTACCCGTAAATGAACAAGAACTTTAAAATGTTTGACAATGTCAAGTACCAGCAAAGAAAGAGAAAAATAAACTTTGAAATCATCTTCTGCTTGTAGTGTGAAATAAAACAGCTGCGTTTTGGAAATCAATTTAGTTATATCCAGAAATGTTTAAGAGGCACTGCATCATTTAGAATGATTTTCAGGTTTAAGTAACTGCAAAACAGATTATGGTGGCTTAATCAAGAAAGAGTTTATCTCAGAGACATTAAAATGAAAATGATCAGGGCAGGTATCTCAGGGCCAGAGCAGTGGCTAACAATGTCCTCAAGGAATCAGACCTATTTTGTCACTCTGCCTTCCTTAAATGTGTGGCAGCTGCACCTCCGGGATCATCACAGTTGCAGACGAGATAAAGGTTAGGTATGATTGATCACCAGAAGCGGATGCTTGTATTTTACTGTCCTGGACAATTGCTTTTCTCGGCTATCTCTGAAGTTGAGAGAACACAAATGTAAAGGGTCAAATAAATCCCTCTACACTACTAGGCACTTCATAAGCATTCTAATTTTTTTCAAGACCTTGTATTAGTACATAGTTTCAGAAGGGAGAGCAAATTTGTTATAAATATGAATACCTGAATATTTTATTATTCAAAAGTATGTTTAATGTTGTTCCATGGACCTAAAACAACTCAGGACCAACTCAAAAACTAAGAATTAAGGATCTGCATTGTAACAGAGTTGTAAGGACCCGTGTGTAAATAGAATGTGAGAAACTCCACTGTGCTCAATGTCCTGTAACCTGACATTCATATTTTATCTTACAAAAATATGTAAATAGCCTAAATGTCCATCAATAATAGAAGACATGTCCCCCCCAGGGATAATTTACATTGCAGCTAAACTAAATATCACATTATATGGGATTATTTATAGAAAACACCAAAAATATAATCCTGATTAAAACAGACAACATGCAAAATTACAACAATAGTATAAAATTTGTATATTTTCATATATGTACAATTATAATGAATTTTGCTTATTTCCCAAAGATTAAAAGATATATTGTTGTAGAATGATCACTAATTTAACATAGATCATTGGGGATAAAATGGAAAGAATATGTAATTGAAAAAGAAGATAAACCAGTTCCTGCTCTATCTTTTATATTTTATTTCTTATGAAACTGAAAAAAGGTTGTTAAACATTTAAGATGTGTATATCTATGTATATTTAAATTTGTGAAGTTAGTCTCCAAGTTTTTAAATGTTTTAAACATGCTGTGTATTATTATAAGATAAAATGAATGCAGCTAATTATATGAAAGGGTAGTAAGGGTATAACTCTTTTCATATTGGCAATTTGTTCTTGAATGATTTAGCAATAGCTAGGTAAAATGAATGCAATATTTATGAAGATTAAGTAAGCAGCATTAGAGTATCACTTGTAGCTGATTTTTATCATAGTGAGTCCAGAGCATTTTAGTGAATTTTAGCATTCTCCTGGAAATAATAGGAAACTAAGAATATGTGTGTGTGTTTATAACAAGCATGCTTCACAACTGCTAGAGATAAACAGGAAAAAATGTTATGAATTGGAAAGTATGCTGTTTGTGAAAAGGAACTGAATGTATTTGGAACCCATATGCCATTCTCCCACCCTCTTATTGTCTAACTTTCCATTACTAGCTTTGACTTAAGTCAGGTAGGGTTTATTGTAAGTTCACTCATTTTGCAGACTGTATACCTGCTTGGAAAATTCACATTAAGCCTCTTGTCATGACATTTCCTTTATTTTTAGAATGCAACTTTGTATTAAGTGCTTACACTGGAAATTATCTCAAAATGTACACATTGTAGAAGACAATTTCTTAGGATATACTTCTTTACAACAGAAATAAACTTGATGATAAAAACACCAATCCCTTAATGATATTGCTGCCTTTACAGCTTTCACATTTATTAGCCATAACATGAAAAAGCTAGTAGGGAGCAAATATAACTGAAACTCTGTGAGGATAACACACACACACACACACACACACACACACACACACACACGGAGCAGACTGAAATAATACCACAGTAATACCCCCTTTGTTCTCTGAACCTTTCACTGTCTTTACAATATCTTGAAATTAAAATGCAGAGACATGTAGGGTTTTTCTACAATATGGATGTTTATTCTGACACTAGCCTCACAGACTATACTTTGCTCCTGTATTAGATGTTATATAGCTTATTGTTATAAGCTGATCTCTGAAGATTTGTTTGTCATTATCTGCATACCTAAGTGCTTCAAATTGGGACATTCAGGGGATAATTAAAAAGGAACACAAAAACTAGATTGTCATTAGTCACAGATAATATGTTCCTGTATCTAGTAAATATAAAAGAAACAGGAGCTAACAAAATAACCAGATACAATGAAACAAAGCAAATTAATAGCTTCCCCAAATTTTAGCAATTAGCAAGATTTTTCACACACGCATTTTTATATGTTTTTATTGTAAAAATACTGTTCAAAGAGGTTACAGTTCCATGAGGAAAGTAATGAGTATATTTCCTATCGAACATTTTTACCTCCTCCTTAGGTTTTCTCCTACCACCCTTCCTTTACTATTTCCCCAATTCCCCCTCCCCCCAAGTTGTAAAGTTTGTTTTCAATATAGTGTCTTGTACATCTCATTGTTACAAAGGGTCAACCTGTATCATTATTTCAGCATTTAATTATTTCCCTTCTCCCAAATTAGAAAAATTTATATACAATATGCAAGGCACGGAAATCAAATACAGTGAAAACAAAGGCTATACCGTGGGGGGAAGAACATACAAGAGAAACAAAAAAAAAATCAGAGTACATTTTAAATATGTTAAAAACAATAGCAAGAAAGAAAAAATAATCTTCCTATTTTGGATCTCATTTCAACTTAACATCATCTTATGTGGCCTAAGTACATAGCTTTTGGCCTTTTCTGCTTGCCCTAGACTTCTACTAGTTATCGCAAATAAGGGAAATCATGGGGCTTATGAGTTTTGGGCCTGCCTTAATTCACTTAATATAATTTTTTCCAAGTCTTCTCATTTCCTAACAATAGAATACCACTGCTAAAATTAAAATACACTTCAGAAAATAGGGCAATAAACAAAACGTCAGAATAGTGGAAAAAAGTATTTAAAATATACTGCTATAGTGTGGATAAAGTGTAAATTTGGGAATATCCCTAAGAGACTGGCATTTAGGAAATGTGGTCCATTGGGTGGTAATGTTGAGATGTAATGCGAATGTAACAGGTGATTTCTTAGTAGGTGATTATTTGGGTACAAGCCCTTGGAAGGGGTTAGATTTTATGGAACCTTGAGTTTTTCTTCAAGAAAAAAAGTCAGTTGTAAGAAAAGTCATATTCCTGCTCACACATCTTTCCTGGCCTCACACTTACTTTGTCATAGTGCCATCCACCTTCAGATCCTCATAAAAGAAAAATGAATTCGGTTCTTTCAAGTTCCAAAACTCTGAGCTAAATGAACTCACTGCCTCATAAGTTCACCCACTTCAGCTTGTTTAGTTATATTAAATCCCTACAATTTGCATCAGGAATGTCCTCTAAATGATTTAAATGCTTATTCTCAAGGAAGGCCACATATGTGGTAGAAATGATAAAGTAGAGGTTATATGCCATTGAAAGTATGCTTTTAAAATGGAGTGTGAGACTCCAGTTTCCTCCCATCCTTTTTTGGTTTCTTAACAATACAGTGTACAGTTTTGTTTGAACATGTAGTCTGTCCTGATGTGTCACCACCTTACGGTAAGAACAGCAAGCCATAAACTGAAACCTCAGAAATTGTGAACCATAATAAACCTTTGCTATATGTAACTTCATTCATTCCAGCTATTGTTTTTTGTTTTGTTTTGTTTTGTTGTTTGTTTTTTGTTTTGTCAGTCGTGGAGCTTGAACTCATTTCTTCATTTCTTCAGCTCAAGGCGAGCGCTCTACTACTTTAGGTACAGCGCCACTTCTGTTTTTTTGGTGATACTGCTTTTGGTACAACACCACTTCTGTTTTTTTGGTGTTTTTTATTGGAGATAAGAATTTCATAAACTTTCCTCTCCGGGCTGGCTTTGAACTGCGATCCTCAGATCTCAGCCTTCTGAGCAGCTAGGATTCAAGTGTGAGCCACTGGCGCCTGGCCCAGCTATTGTTATACAATAGTTAATACAATTATTCTATAATAAATATGCAATTGCACCAATCTCTTTAGCAGTTATGAATAGGCTGAGGTGGAGACATGCTCAATTCAGAGTATTAGTTGGTAAAAAGCAGCATTCAAAATATCTTTGTAAAGACATAATACATGATACATTAATATAACATCTTACTATACATATATAACATATGCATAAAGTTTACATGCATTTTTATTTTTTTTCATGCTGTGTACATTCATAAAAGAATGGACTAATCCATATCAAACAGTTTACATTGGATCATTGTTGACAAATAGAAGAATGAGAGGGGAGAACTTATTTTTTGTTTGTTTTTGTTTTGCTAGTTCTGGAGCTTGAACTCAAGAACTGGGCACTGTTCCTGAGCCTCTTTGTGCACACGGCTAACACTCTACCACTTGAGCCACAACTCCACTTCAGGAATCTTCTGAGTAGGTTATCAGAGATAAGAGTCTCACAAACTTTCCTATCCAGTCAAGATTTGAACTGCAATCCTTAGATCTCAGCTTCTTTTTTTGGGGGGGGGGAGCATCTGGTCATGGGGCCTGTACTCTGGGCCTGGGCCCTGTCCCTCAGCTCTTCAGTTCAAGGCTAGCGCTCTACCACTTGAGCCACAGCACCATTTTTGGCTTTTTTCTTTTTGCTTATGTGGTGCTGAGGAATCGAACCCCGGGCCTCAGGCATGCAAGGCTCTATCACTGAGCCACCTTCCCAGCCCCAGATCTCAGCTTCTTAAACAGCAAGGATTACAGACATGAGCTACCGGTGCTGGGCAGGGAGAACTTTTTATGTGTCACATCGCTTTTAATTGCTTGATTTTTTTTCTGACAGTATATTACAGTTTACACAAATGAATTAACACATAAAAATCCAAGTAAATGTGTCATATAGGAGAATGTGAAGGAATCATTTTTTAAATCCTTGGGTTGTTTTATGAGTCACTTGAAACATGTTGGTTGTAGTAAGCCTGGGGAGCTGAGGAGATGTTGGTCATATAACCTAAGTTGGTCATATAACCTAAGTTAATAATTTCAAGAGAGCTATTATTAGACCTGTTGACTACTGATAATAGCAAATTATGTACTTGAATATTGCTGATTGTAGATGATATATGTTCTTACCAGGGGGAATAAAAGGTTACTTTGGGGTCATATGGAATAATGGTCCTGAACATTGTCAACATGTTTGATAAGGATACAACGATGGAGAACTGCAAGTATGATGGAGGAATTTAAATGGAGAATGTATTTGTCCTTACAAGGAGGCAGAGAAAGACATAATTCCAGAGAGGAAAAACAGATGCAAAGATAGAATATGAGTGATGTGTCACTGAGCCACAGAATACTAGAAAAAAATACTAGTAACCATTGAAAACTATAAAGCAAGGAACAAATTTTCCCCTAAAACATCTAGAAGGAACCAGCCCTGTAAAAAAATCTTGATTTTTAGTACTGAAAGACTGATTTTGATTTTCTGGCCTTCAGAGAATGTTTTTTGTGTAGGTGAAGCAACCAACTCTATGGTTATTTATTATTAGAAGAAAGCAAATATAGACAAGAAATGCGACACAAATACCAAGTAATTTGTGTGGCAGAAAACCTATAAGACTCAGTACATTTGTCCACCATCATTGGTTAGAGCCAAACCTGATAGAGATCAATAAATTGATAAACAGACAATTATCAAGTGTGTATATGTACATTGCTTGGTATAGATGTGTAATGAGAAATGCACTGTCCATGTTCAGAGAATTAGCAAGCAGGAAAGATGAATAAACCATGGAGTGAATTTAGACAGATATTTTACATAATTATTGCTTTGTCCATTATTTTCTCAGGTGATTGAGAAAACTAGGATGAAATGATGACATTAGCCATAAGAAGAAAAGAAATCTCTGTCTCATATAGGAGCCCTAGAAAAACCTGAGCTCAAAACAGAAAGAAGCAAATCAGAGCAATTATATGCTTTAACAGGTAAAAGGTTAAATTGTCCCCATTGCATCTCATCTGGAATATAAAGGAATGGTCTTGTGCTTTGTTCTAGGTAGGGAGGCCTGGATTTCAGGTATCAAAAAAAGAAGCTCACTTTATTCCCTTAACTAGAGCATTATTCTAACATTAGAACACACACACACACACACACACACACACACACACACACACACATGCCATATCGTAAACATCAATGACAAACTGATATTCATGGCAAAACTCATGCCATTCTGCTTCTAATTATGCCTGTAATGGCACCATTGATCCTTTTCTAAACTGCATAATGGAAAGATAAAGAAAAATTTATGTACATGCACATACACACAAATTTGCATACTTGTTCCGTACCATATTTGGCATTTTATAAAGGTTTTAGAAAGATAATCTACTATTCAATATCCACATTTGTTTTCGTGCTGTTGTATTGGTTTTAAAACATAAACTTTTGGAGATAAGGGTGGTATGTGTTCTTGTTAATCTTCTCCAAAGCCATTTCTGTGTCATGCACACATTATACACTAATTGGATTCCTGTTGCATCTTTAAAAACTAATTTCAAAACACTAAGTAATCAGAGGCTTTGTCTTCAATACAAGACATTGCATCAGCAAAAAGTGTTTATTACTCAGCCACCTGTGTTCTGCACAAAGCAATTTAAGCAGACGCAGTCACTGCCCTGAGGAACTGTCTAAAGCCAGTGCCATTGTAACATTCAAAGACTGTCAGACAACTGCACTAATGACAAACACATGCTACTAACAGAATTTTTTTTTAATGAAAGCACTCAGTTCAGGAGGCTTTCTTTTTTTTATTTCAAGTCAAAAGATGAGCTAGTGTTTCATCCTGGAAAAATATGTAACATGAGAACTTACTAAATATTCAGTCAACATTGTCATGCTAAATAATGCATATAACAATTCTACTGAGAGTTCATACATGGAAAAAATTAAAATACAAATATGGTTTCTTGATAACGTACATTGCATGTGATACCATTCCTTAAGAATTGGACATCTCTTTCTTAAACCCATTTCTATATGTTTTTCTGCAGTTTCACTGGATTGTAACGTATTTCAAGTTACAGAAAAAGGGAATTTTTTTTTGGTAGTGGGGCTTGAACCCTGGGCAATGTCCCTGAGCTCTTCAGTTCAAGGTGAGTGCCGTACCACTTGATGCACAGCACCACTTCCAATTTTCTTGGTTAATTGGAAATAAGAGTCTCACAGACTTTACTCGCTGGGCTGGCTTTGAGCCATGATCCTCACATTTCAGCCTCCTGAGTACTAAGATTACAGGCATGAGTCACTAGCCCCCAGCCAAGACTGCTTTTTATATATGAAATTTCATCTTGGTTTCTGGCACAAAATATAGACCTTACATAAATGTTGATGATGATTTAGAATGAACTGCATAATAGAATACAGAGATTGGTTTTCTACAGGTAGTTCCTATGTATAACTTTTCTTATCAGTCCCAATATTTAATATTTGTAGAGGGTTATGATGGTTTTCCTGCTATTCAGTGAAGAAAATGTTAGATCACTCTGCCTCTTTCTATAATACTTTTTCAAACTATAAATTTTTCACTTTGTGCTTTGTGGCTTCCTTTATCAACACTTCTTCAGGACAAAAATTTAAACATTATAAAAATGATTCAATAATATAAAATAAAAATGATTAAATGATATTCTAGATATTGAAGGTAAGTGTATTAGATTAAACAAGTCCACTAGACTTGAGGCACAAGGTAACTCTTTAATTTTAGGAGGTCTTGTTTATATAGACACATAAATGTAGTAGGTACTGATACTACTACAGTTGTATGTGATGGTGGCCCTCAGTGAGTTAGGAGAGCAACATGCTGTTCTTAGACCATGACTCTCACACTCCTAACTGTGTAGAGACAACCCAGCTAAAGCAATCACTTTTTGAACTCCTGTATTTTTCTCATTAAATAAGGTTTTCTTGACATAAAATGTTTTATTATCCCTCCATATGAGAACAGATTAGCATAAAATCTAAAGCATTAGAATGTTTGTGGAATCCTCATGAATCTATCCTAGGAAATCAGAATCATGGCATTTCCATCAATCTATGGGACAGTATTGGTTAATAAAATTCTGAGTTTGGAAACTCATTAAGTTAAATTCAATTGTTCGAATCTATTCAAAATATTTATCATAATGAAAAGCAGATACATATCAGGATACAAGATTTAGAAAAATACCCTATGCATTTTCTATTTTATAGCTTTTTTGAGAGTGGGGGAGTAAGAATCATAAAGAGTCTACATATGTCTAATATTTCACAGTCAAGACAAGAAAATCCTCACCACTCTCTTGGAACATGTAAGAGAGATTGTTGTATGATCACATTGCCTTAATTTACAACTTCTGTAATAATTTTCAACAGGAAGCAGAGAGTGACAGAGACAGAGGCAAGAGAAAGGAGAGAGTGACAGAGGTAGAGATAAAGATGTGTGTAATGAAATACACTGAGAATTACATGGAATGAAAGACAATGAAGAGGAGGAGGGACTAGACTCAGAGTGAAAACAAAAATACTTCATTTAAAATTTCTGTGATAGGCCGAATAATTTAGCTCATATCATGTCATACTCTGCAGCACCTGTCAGTGTTACATTATTTGGAGAAGGTTCCTTGTAGATATGCTAAAATTTAAGGATTAATAGATAGAGAAATATCCTAGAATGTTGAGATAATCATTCAATACAACCGTACCCATACTCATCAGAAGAGAGCAGTGAGAAAAAAGAGAAACAAGGAGAAAAAAAGAGAATTAGGGATGAAGCTGGAAGACATTAAACTGACAGTCAAATGTTCAAGTGAGTGATGGAGAAAGAGTTAAAAGAATCCCTACGAGTTCCAAGGTTCATGTTTGGATACCTTCTGTGGTCTTCAATCAGATGAACTGCTACATTTTTTACACATACTGCTTACACCATAAAAACATAAAACATCTTGAGTGATAGATACTTTAAATGAAAATGAAATTTGTTTATTTATTTATTTGTTTGTTTGGATGACTGGGGGTTTTAGCTCAGTGCCACATACCTAAGGCAATCTTGCATTCCTTTTTAACATTCGTTTTTCTTTTTCTTTTTCAAGTCTGGTCCAATTTTTGTTCAAGATTTTCCTGAGTCTGTGATCCTCCTACTTATGCCCATAGCTGTGATGACAGACATGAGCCACAATACTTTTAACATTTATTTGAGATGGGTCCTTAAATTTTTGTCAGGCAGTTCCAAATGGCTGTCTGGAACTTGAGAGTATTGTTGAGTTTAATGTAGTGGTACTAATATTCCTCAAGACTATATATTGATATGCAAATGAATTTCTAAGGTCAATGACTTCATAACATATGAGCAAGTTACACAGCTTCTGTACAGATTTTTCTTGATCTGACAGTGATGTTGTATTACCTTAATGCTTGAGACAATCTATGCTCATTTTCCAATTTAACCTTAAAGCATTATTATTAATGCCATTTTGTTCACATACTGAATTACAGTTTCTGACATTTGAGTGTGTCCTATAATCAGCATCAGAAGAAGTACACTATATGATAATTAGATTCAGAGGTGAAGATTTAGTAGTGGTTTTACTGGAAACCCAGGGGCAAACTCCAAATGCCTGTATCTACTCACCATTTTTTGTCAACCCAGTTGTATTTTACAGTACACACAGCACAGGTTTGATATTTAACATAAAGTCCCTAACCCATGCTAAAAATGTCTTCAAAATGATAGCACTACAATTCAGCATTGATGTATAGTTTGTTTCTTTTTAATGTGTAGAAAATTGTTTTGCCACACAACAAGCAATGCAATCAAAGGAAGTAGAAATTGCCACATTTCTGGGTGTAAGATAAACCCTTTCAAAACTAGACATTCATAGTTCCTTGGTTATCATTACTGAGAGAAAATTGATCAAATGTAGAAATGTTCGGCTCAATCTTGAGCAAATTCAAGAAAGAACACCCAGCTAAATACATGGAAATACATTAAATCCTCTTATACCATTCAAGTGTACCTGTGCACATTCCTCAGTGTCAAACTCTTTAGAGAGTTATATAATGGAGAATACTGCTTCTCTGGGAGGGAAAAACATGAGAATCTTTGAGGTTTATAATACACATTTTCAAGGATGTTTCTGGATTCTAACAACACCACCAAATTTTAATACCTATTTCTATTCCTGTGACTTTCTATGACTTAAAATATTTGTAGCCAGGTGCAGGCAGCTCATGCCTGTAATCCTAGCTACTCAGAAGGCTGAGATCTGAAGATTATGGTTCAACCCCAGCCCTGGCAGGAAAGTCTGAGAGACACTTATCTCCATCAGACAACTAGAAAACCAGAATTTGCTCTGTGGCTCAAGTGGTATAGCTCTCGCCTTGAGCTGAAGAGTGCAGGGACAGCACCGAAGCCCAGAGTTCAAGCCCCATGACTGACAAAAAAAATAAGTAAATTATAAATATATATATATATATAAATCACCCAAAATTGATTTGATATAAGAGATCTACTAATTTCATCTGTATTATACATTGCATTCTTTCATTGCCCTACACCATAAACTATCTTCTTAACTCTTTCTCTTGGGGCTTTTAAAGTCCTTACTTGCTATATCAAGAGAACTTGATGAAGATGGGAAGACAGAAGCATGTGCTAAAACTTACCATGCTGATCAGGTACCCTCCTTCTTTTCCAGTTAATTTCCCATTGGCAAAAATTTCTTACTAACCATTCTCCTTAGAAAGATATACTCTTTGGTCCTCCCTTATTATAGAATTATGAAGGTTCCATCTCCAAGGAGATGGACACTGCTACCAGCCACTTTATTGTCTTTAATACCAATCACCCAGATGATTTTCATAAGCTAGGATTAGCAATGTTTCTACCTACAGCCACCAAAGCAGAATATTTACCTAAATGTTGCAAAAATTAGACTTAAAAATTTCACTTCTTTATCTTATTCTGTGGTGTTTTATAGATGCTGATTTAAATACAAATAACCTGTAGGTAGATTAAATCCCCATGCAACTCCTGCTTCCCTAAAACTTATTTTAATGATTCTATATGGAATAATTCCAGTCAACTTCTGCAACTTTTCAACTTTGTTTTTCTGCCTAGGAATGTTGGTACTGTTGTTTTTCATGGATAAGAAGTTAGTCATTGCAAAAGAATGAGCTATGCAATGTTTTTTTTTGTTTTGTTTTTGGTAAAATGTGGCATCATTGTACTCTGGTTTCTCTTCAGATGGTATAAATCTTTTGTGTATTATTAAAATATGGCATCAGAAGCCCTAAAAATATACTAAAAATTGTCCATCAAAATATTCTACCAAAGTTATACTAAAAGAAAAAAAAATCCAGTTCATGATTGTTCAACTAAAGATGTAATCTAAAGCTGTGCATCTGTGGCTCACACCTGGATTCCTAGCTACTCGGGAGGTTGAGATCTGAGGATCACAGTTCAAAGACAGCCCAGGCAGGAAAGTCCATGAGACTCTTATCTCTAATAAAACACTAGAAAACTGGAAGTGGTCCTGTGGCTCAAGCGGTAGAGCACTGCCTGGAGCTGAAGAGCTAGGGACAGCACCCAGGCCCAGAGTTCAAGCCCCACGACCGACCAAAACAAAAACAAAAACAAAGATGTAATCTAAAGTAGAAATAAATGACTTACCTACGAAATCCCAGCTTATCAGGATCATGGTTCAATGTCAGTGAGGGCAGAAACATTTTGGAGTCTCATCATCAACCAGCCAAGCTGCAGGAGCAGCTCAAGTAGAAGGATACCAGCTATGAGCAAGAAATCCAGTGAGTTATAGCCCTAAGTTTCAAATTCTGGTAAGAGAGAAAAACACCACAAAACAAAGTAACAACAACAAAAATGTTCTATATGAGTCAGAGAGGAATATATTTTAAAGGAAGTTATGCAGAAAGGAAAAAATGAGAAAGAATCTGGTAAAGAAACCATTATTTTGTACTAATTTTAACATAAACAAGTTCACAATGCTTGGCCCTGAATTCTTAGACAATAGTAGGTAACTGGAATCAGGTAAAAATATAAATATGATTTTCATTCTAGTTTTAATATTTCCTTTCCCAAGAAGAATCTGAATGAGATTTTGCAAGTATATTAAGAAATAACTAACAACACACAATCTTTCCTTCTGTATCTCCATGTATGCTTAAAATATTTCATACTTTACCCAACAGCAGTAAGGAAAGAATAATGGTGCTTCTGAAATTAGCATTGTAATTTAGAGAACAAGGTAGATGAATAGAAGTTTATGAACATTAATCTAATCAGGATCAAGCTAATCTGAGAATATGGGATTTGTTTCAACATCTGTTGAATCTGTTTAGCTGCGAGGTAAATTAAGGAAATAAAGAAGTACGGATTGAAGAAAAGATGTAACAACAGTAGAAAGGACAGTATTATGAAAAGCAAAATAGATATCAGAAAAAGTAGCCAAAGTCATATGTTTTTCCATAATTTCCTGAGATTGCTCACTTCCCAGACTCCCTACTATGCCTTGATTTTTTTTTTGGTAGCTTTCTGGTGTCTTGTTTTTTCAGTTACTTGATTTTGACTTATGTGAGGATATAAGACTATAAAGTTGATAACAGCATTTCCGATTAGTCTTTGTTATAATTTTTTAAACCTGTGTTTACAATTGGAGGAACTACTATTTAGCCATGGAATGCTTATCGTCATCATGAAAGACTAGTATCTGATGGAATGTACCTTGAAAATGATGGATTAGATGTTTCCCCATGGTACATTCAAGACCTAATATTAAATGATTTCCTCATTTCATTGAAATATCACCCTTCCTGTACTTTTGGGTGGATGTTCTGCTGCAGCTTATTAAACAGCAGATGCTGAAGTATCCTGCTGTCATCGAGGGAGCAGGTTTATTTTGTAGCAAGTGACACATCCAGATGGTGAACTGGATGCAGTCTTGCAGGCTGTTAATGAAATGGCTGAGGAAGTGGTGGAAGGCATATGTGGACAATCCAAATTTCATTCAAGATTAGATATTAACACCATGTTTTACACAATCAAATGTTTGAATCTGAGAGCCAAGGTTCAGTTTTGCCCACTACATTTATAGAGGTCTTATCATGTCATTAAATGCATCACAATTGCTACGTTGGAATATGGATGATTTTTTGAGTAGCTTCAATTGTGCCTCTCAAATAAAATCTTGTAATTTATGATCTCCACTTTTTACCCGCATGTATAGGTAAGCAAGGTCTATATTATCTATACAGTATTTTCACATTTCTTATAAAATCATTACTGCAGTCATTACTTTTTTCTGAAGTAATTTTTAAGTTATCATTTTAAGGATGATAGCATATTAATTTACACAATTATATTTCATATTATAAATATCATTATGCTTGCTTTATGTATAGCAGTAATATAGTCAACCAAAACTCTTAACCACAATCTAAGAAAAATATTTAGAAAAAGAGATCACTCTCAAACGTGAAAGAATAAAAAATGTATTATAGAATTGATTTGTGTGGTTCTGAAATAAATATCATGACATTGGCATAGTGTTCTACCGTCTGTCTTCTTCCTTCACAAGAGTGGGACTTTACAGATTTCTCATAGAGAATACTTCTCTAAGTGATTTGTACCGGGATGTACCCATGCTGCTAGGACTTATGTTGTTTGAGTTCTCTTAGATCATCTTTATTCAGACAAAACACAGTAACTAATTTTACCTGAGAATTGTCTTAAAAATTTAATAATTATGATGGAAGTGCTTATTTATCTATATAACTAAGCTCAGTTCCTACAAAAGTTTTTATCTTCTTTTAATATTTAAAATGAAACATCTTCTAGGTTAGTTATTGTTGTGATTTAGATATGAAATGTCCTCCAAAGGTTCATGTGTTGAAAGCTGGACCCACAACTGGTATAGCTATTGAGAAGTGATGAGTAAACTGATGTATATTGATGTAATCAAAGCTATGAAGTGGACTGTTTTTCTTTTAAGAAATGTCATTGAAGGTTTAATGGTACACTATGTTTCATTCCTCGACTTTGTTGTTGTTGTTGTTGTTGTTATTTTCACTCTATTTTTCCTCCACCATACTTTCCCATGATATTTTGGATAGTCCCTAAGCCCACAGCAAGAAGTCAGTTTACCATGCACTGAAACTTCCAAAACTGAACAACTAAACATAATTCTTTCCCTTTACATCATTTTCTTTTCAAGTATTTGTTACTGTGACAGAAAGCCAGCAGTTACCTAACATCACACAACAAAGTACTCCAAATTAATGGGTTAAAATGATAAATATATGTCCAAGAGTCTGTGAGTCAGGATTTCAATCAGAGTTTAGATGGAGAAGGCTTTGCCCATAGTGGATTAGCTAAAAGAAAGTCGGAGCAAATAAACCCACTTAAAACTTACAATCTTTTAGAGACAGATTTGAAAGGCAATGATAGCATGTTCGCCATTATTGTGCTACACAGGGTAAGTGCCAACAACATTCAAGGTGAAAGAATTACAGAAGTACAAGATTCCTGAAAGGTGATTGGGACTGGGGCTACCTCAAAAAACGTCTGCCACAGTATTATTTTAAGTAATTCAAGGAAATGTAATCTGACTCCCAGTAATCATTGTTTAAAGCAGAACATCAGCAATACCTAATATACTAAGGCTTCAAATCTTAACGGTAGAGAAACGATGCCTAAGAAAGTTCATGCACAAATTCATCTAACAATAATGCTAATGTAGAATTTTGGTCATATAACTGCACACTAGAAAGGACAGATTTTCATTAAGATATATGTGACTCTAAAGAGAAATATTTACACGTGTGGACATTTTATTCATCCATGTATCTTCACTGAAACTGATAAAATCTCAGTGTGACAGAGTACATCTGTGTAATTTTTAAAAAGTATAAACTAATTACAATGAGATGAAGTAAGAATACAAAAATCATAGGGCTTGAACTCTGGGCCTGCGCGCTGTCCCTCAGCTTTTCAGATCAAAGCAAGCACTCTACCACTGAAATCAAAGCACCACTTCTGGTTTTCTTGCCGTTTATTGGAAATAAGAGTATCAGGGATGTTCCCGCCTGGGCTGGAACCACGATTCTCAGATCTCAGCCTCCTGAGTAGCTAGAATTACAGGTGTGAGCCACCAGCGCCTGACTTATTAAAAACTTTTTAACATACATTTTATATTCACTATAACATGAAAATTTCTAGCAATTTTGTTTATCTTAGTTTAATTTATATTAAAATGTGATGTTAACATTTAAATGTAAATTTAGTCAGGTGTTTACATTTAATTTACTGCATAAGAAAGCATTTTCCTTTCAACAATGAACAATGAAAAATAAGGTATTTTTACCCATCTCAGATACATTAAAAACACTCATAAGTGAACGGATAATGAAAATGTTGCCTGTCTTCTTCCCTTTAGATTATATTGGCTCTATATTATATTTGCTTTTTATTAAACTTCATCTTATATCACTCAGTGAGTCTCATGTGAAGTTATTCAAATGCAAGGGAAACATGAATTTGTTAATCATTTTGTTTTTGTTAAAAAAAATCTGTACTCTGAAATAATCCAACAGATTGATTCATTAGATGTGTGTAGAAAATATTTGCTGTTTAAAAAAGTCACTCTCCAAAATCAATATAGCTTCCCACACTGCAGATTAACACTCACTCTTCTTCAAATGAACCTAATTACCATCTCATATCTAAGACTGAAAAAGTAGCCTATGTCAGATCAATATTTCACATAGATATCTTTAATGATAGCTATCCATATAGTACAGCTTTTGTTTGTTAAGCTGACACCAAAAATTAGCTCTGCTTTTGCTTGCTTATAAATTTGCACTTGCACATGAAGCAGATGGCAGCAAGAATCAGATAAAAAGAATAATAAACATAAGCCAAAGAAATTGAGATTGCTTGAAACAACACATCATTTCAAAGATATAAAAACCCTAATGGTTAAATCCTTTCCCTTTTGCTCCTTGTATGAGCTGTCTAATGCATTTATTTCCATCTACCTTTATTGGAGAATCTGTCCATTAAATTAAACCACGGAAATGCAGGGCAGATGAGTCTTCGTTCAGGAAACTAATAAACCCACTAAGTCATGAACAGTACATCAGATGAGCTGTAGTTTTTCACTTTTCTTACACACCTGGGAGGCATTAAACAATTTTTGCTCTGAAGGGGACTTTTTTCCTTATCCACTGGAAATACTTTTTTTACACAGACTCTAAATAATGAGCCACTTTAAGGTAACTCTGTGTAGAGGGACTTATGGGGCAGACGTACATCATAGGATGTACTATTAGAAACCCAAGCTTATTACTTTGATGTGCCAACTGATGCCACTATTCAAAAATTCCTAAAGCTCTGTCTGTTTGGCATGCAATGAGGATAGTAAGTGACAAATAAAGACATTCTAATATAGCCTTGCTCTCTCCACATCAAGGTCCGTGTAAAAGAGAAATCTGCTGCCTATAAAAATTCCCTCTGAGACATTTGGATGAGCAAAAATTCATAGGGAGATTATAAATATGTCTTTTTACCCTGGCTGCTAGTATTAATAGATGATTAAATATAGTTAATAAAGAAGTTATTCTGACAGTGGGTAAAAGACCCTACAATGATGAAGTGGAATTTGGAGAAGAGCAAGAGGTGAATAAAAGCACACTAATTTCAATTTAAATAAGAAGGAAGGAAGTACATGTATTTCAGTGTATGCTTCTCTGAGATAGCCTATGTGACAAAATTTGCATAAGGATGTGACAGTCCTTCTTTTATATTATTTTCAACTTGCTTAAGTGTTCATTTGCTACATATTTCATCTATTTCATAGAAGAAATCGCCTCGCAATTCTGACAGAGATAATAGGGTGTTAAAAATAGTAAACAGATTTAGTAAGAACTGGAGTGCATTGGGATTGTCAGAAAGTCATTTTCTAATGAAGCTGATTTTTTTATGATATTGTTACCTTGCCAAAATTATGCACACATAGAAGCAACTTAAAGGGGTAGGAGAAAGCATGTGAGTATTTGATTGGCTGTGAATAGGATGTGTCTGTGAAGAGTTGCTTAAATATTAATATGGTTGTAAAAAGACAGTCTATGGGAAATCAAACATGCAATTTATATCTGTGAATATCTTTTCTATAACCTTAAAAATTATAGTATTGAAATTGAACTCCAAGAGTTTAGCCCTATTGTTTGGCTTACTCAGCTGAAATTCTATAACTTAACCCATGCCAGATCCCTATTTTTTGCTGCTTATTTTGGAGATAGAGTCCCACAGGCTTTTTGGCCAAAGCTGGATTCAAACCACTACATTAGATCTCCACTATCTAAATAGCAAAGATTACAGGTAAGAGTTGCCACCACCTGATTTTCAAAAAGCATTGCTTATTTTGATAATTGATTTTTATTCATTCTATTTTAAATACTTTTAAGAAATAATTTATACAATGATACTAGAGAAATTTCATGTATATTTATGTCCACTAGCAAATATAAAACAACAGGAATTATTTGAATTGTAATAATATTTGCTTAATCATGTTTAACAATTGATTGATTACCTAGATGACTAATATTTGCTTAATCATGTTTAACAATCGATTGATTACCTAGATGACTACAAAGCACTCTAAATTTTGACCAATACAGCACAGAGATGCCAAATCCCTTAGGGAAAAGGCACGGAAATGTGAGCGTTTCCAGAATAACATCCTTAGATTCTCAGTAAATTCAAGTATAGAGAAATAGATTCCAGTATGGAAACTTAAACAATGGATGCTAACTAGTAAATGCATTGTCCACTTATTCATCAATTCCATTGACAAATAATATTGGGGTACATTTTAGTGCACACATCATGTGAGTGTACCCTCTACAATGGATAAACCATGAAAGAGTTTATGAACTTAAGTAAAATTTAGAGAAGATTCTACCAACTGCTTCAGTTGAGTTGAATTCTTTCAGTTCCAAAAACACGTTTTTGATTTTCTTCATGTTTACTATATCATCTAGGAACAATTTTGGTTCTCAATTTCAAAAGCAGAGTAGTCACTTAGCCTTTGGTTTGGTTTCCTAGGTAATAGTAAATTATCTCATGTAATTAGGAGTTTTTTTCACCTTCTCTTCTTTCACTTATTTTTTGTTAAAATATCCATGGTCAAAGATGTTTCTTTAGATATATGGCTCTAGCCTGCCATTTAAAAATGTGTACCGGTTCTTAGCTATACCTATTCTGTACTCCATGGTACGAAAACAGTTAAAATGAAGGTGTCCTAAAATAATTCAGAAGGGCAGAGAGAATCACTCACAAGATTGGAGGTTACCATTAACCAGCTCCTCATTCTGTTTATAAACCTTAATTTGGTGCCCTTAAGGAAGAGCTATGATTGACAATTTCATCTTCTCTCATTTGGGATAAAGGAGCAGTGTTCTAATGCGTCTTAGGCCCATATTATCAGTTGCTCTGTCAATATGATTGCTGATTGTAGGCAGAGACTGCCTTCCTTAGCAGTGCTATATTTTCTTCTTTATAGCACTGCAAAAATTATCATGTCTTGCCTAATCTCAGCTCTCTTTTTTTCCCTAGGAAATTTGCTAAAACAGCAAAGAGCAGCCAAAACACATCATTACTTTATTTTTTCCCTAACAAACTCTAGCAAAACTACAGACTTAGTTAAACATATGTTCCACCATTGGAGTCATCAGAGGTGATGGTTGTGCAAAGGTTTAGCCATGTCCTAAAATGACATCTTTCTAGGCAGAGTAAGTATGTTCTCCTTTTTCACATTCTCATAGCAACATTGGAGTCATATAATTTGTTTTCTATATCACTTCCTTTCTTCTGTATTAATTACAAACCAAGATGATTCTATGTAAACAATACAATACTATAGGTTAAACATGATTTATCTACTAGACACAAATTTGAAATGAAATAACATAGAGCTTTCTGATTATTCCTATCCATAAGTTGTAGTCTTTAGACCCAAATATCAAACTACCTTGTTACTAAGCCATGGCTAGATACATTGGAATTATTAAAGCTCTGTATTTTTTTCTGTCTTCCCACACTTAAGAGTTATGCTGTTCTCCACACTGGTGGAAGACAATAGGCTTTTATAGAGTTCTTTCTATTATTTTGTTATTCTTTTCTCCCAATGGTATGAATTTCAACTACTTGTCCATGAAGTGTCAATTTCAGTGAATGATTCAGCTTATGGGAATGGAATCATCATATCGACAACAGACAGTTTTTGAGCAAAGGACTAGACTGCTGCCCAGATTATTGCTACTCTTTATATTCAGTCAGAACTGTTGGCCACACATAGCTTCAAAAATACTTAAGACAGACCATTTTTGGTGAAGGAATTAAAAAGTAGTGTTTTCAGAATGTTGTAACTAGATATAATTCATCTTTCAATCTGTTTAAGCATTACCTCATTTGCAAGACATCTTGATGGAGAACAATCAAATTCTTCTCTATTCCATTCCAATCTCATTCCAGAGTGGTATGTATTCAGAGAATATTCCATGTTGTGTAATAAGCACTCTGAGTTTCTCAATAAAATTGAAGACAATTCTGGAAATCTACAGAGGTTCCAGAGTCACCAGTGCATTTGGCCATGCCTGGACTTAAATGTGACTTCTCTCTGCCTTTTCTTTTCTTTCCATGTTTTCACAATTGACCCCAAGGTCTCTCTTTAGCAAACATGCTATGCAGGAAGTTCCATCTCAGACTCTGTTCCTGATGAACACATGCATACAAAAACAAACAAAAGCAGGGCACTGGTGGCTCCATGCCTGTCATCCTAGCTACTCAGGAGCCTGACATCTGAGGATCATGGTTCAAAGGCCCTCCAGGCAGGAAAGTCCATGAGACTCTTATCTCCAAAAAACCATTAGAAAACCCTAAGTGGCACTGTGGCTCAAGCGGTAGAGCACTCCCCTTGAGTGGAAGAGCACAGGGACAGCCTCCAAGCCCAGAATTCAGGCTCCACGACAGACCAAAAACAACAACAACAACAACAAAAGAAACAACAACAAAAAGAAAATCACTTTATTTAGTTAACTCACATCTAAATGAATAATTCTATAATTAATTAGTGAAGTTAAGGGGTATACCACAGATTGTCTGTACATGATGCAAACTCATATCAATCTATGAATTTCCCATAAATATGAAGTTATATTTTTAACCCTACACTCATGAGTACAATTGCTAAACAAGAGGGACTAAATAGTTTAGGTGGCTTTAATCATTTCAGTGTCTCTTCTCATGCCTCCTTAGTGCAATGTGCATTTAGTACATTGTAGTAGTTCCCAGAGAAAAAAAAGTGTTCCTTACCATTAAATTCCACATTTATATGGTTTGAAATTTAGCAGTAATAGTTCTCATTTACTTAATTCTATTTTTAAACATGAATTTTCAAGTAAATGCTGAGAAATGACAAAAAATATATTGTATAGCACAAGAAACTAAATAATGAAGTCCTTGGTTAGCTTAATAAGCAATATTCACAAAGGAAATAAACACAAGTATCAGAAGGGAGATGAGGTCTTTTGAAGTTTTCATGAGACAAGAAATGGCCTATTTCTTCCCACTCTTAAGGACAGATGAAGAATTAAATGGCAGTTGTCATTGGTCAGAGGACTTTACTCTGTACTATGACAAAAACAAAACTGATAAAACCCTGGCATTTGGGAGATAAAAGCTTCATTTTCAATATTCCATGCCATTTCTATCCTATTCATTTTTTTCTAGAGTCAAATGAAGGACAAAATTTTAATGCATTCTACATTACAGAAATTACCACAGTATGTTTTTCTATTTTGACCTTTTCATCCTTCTTTCTATAATTTGATTGGGCAGCTATTATAGTTGCTCTCTGTTTACAACATTTAACCTGAAAAGAAGATAGATATTGAGCCAAACAAGCAAAATACTAAAATAACACAGGGTCTTAATTAGAAGTATAATGTGCTGCAAGTCAGGGAACCAAAATGCCAGTAAGCTTGGAACTGCATTCTGAATATTTTGATTGACAGAAGCAGTCATAGGAGTGAAAAGAATAAAGTGTGGACAATTGAAACCAATTATTAATAGTATTTCAATGTCACTTACATTAAAACCACCACATATACCAGAGGAAACAATTGTTTTTAAAAACTAAACATCACAGCTGAGAAATGTTAAATGTGCCAAACTTAAATAATACTTAGATAACTAAGATTTAGCAAATGAAATCCATACAGTTGCATTTCTTGAGTGTCTACAATGCACAGGTCATTGGTTCGGGGATTGAGTACAAATATAACATAAGTAGGTTTTACACAGATTGCAATGTCCAGCTGGGTTTATAGTGGATGTGCACTGACAAAAAGCCATGTGATTGAGAAATTTTATTCCAATAACAGAAACTGTAATGAATAATTAGAATATCTTAATAGTGGGATGGAAAACTGAGTTTGCCAATCCAAGTGGTGGAAAGATTAAGTAATAATAAAGTTTTGCTTGTTTGTGAGATAGTATTTAGTGAGTTCTGGGGGTCTGATAAATGGAATAGAGTGTTTAAAGAAAGGGAAGAACCATAGTGTTAGAGAGCCCCAGGAACTGGATATTTGAGAAAAATAAGTAATAAAAGTGAACACCTAAAATTTTGGTGTTGAACAAGGCAAGGAGTTTAGGCAAAATAGAGTTAGCTAAATTTAACTTTGCAAATATGAGAAAGAAAAGTGGAAGAGTAAAGACATCAGAGTATGTAAATATCCATTTTTAAAGGAGGATTTGATATGCAAAATAATTCTAAAAGCATTTATATCCCAAAACACAAATTGTACTCTATAGCTTAATTAAGTACATAATTCATATTTTGAATTTTACATAATTCATTGGATATTAATTTTCCATCTTTGTTTTGTAGTAGTAATAGGATATACATGAGTATGGAATTATGAAATTGTTTTCCAAAAATGTAGAGGTGCCAATATAGTTTGGTTACTGTTGTTTTTCTTTTTTTTGGGGGGGGGGTCCGGTCGTGGGGCCTGAACTCTGGGCCTGGGTGCTGTCCCTCAGCTATTCAGCTCAAGGCTAGTGCTCTACCACTTGAGCCACAGCTCCACTTCAGGCTTTTTTCTTTTTGCTTATGTGGAGCTGAAGAATCGAACCCAGGGCCTCATGAATGCAAGGCAAGCACTCTACCACTGAGCCACCTTCCCAGCCCGCTATTATTTTTCAAAATACCAAAATCTCTAGTCCCAAAATGGTGCCTAGTTTTAGATTTTAAAAAAATGCTAGTTTTATAATGCAAATAAACCAATATAAGCACAGATATTTTCAAAAGCAAAAAAATCAAAATATAACATAAAGCTAAATAAATCATGCTTCCTAGATTTGTGGGAAACTTCAATTTCTGCCTCTCTAACAATAGCCAGAATAAATTTTGACATTTAATAATAATTTATCATATTATTGAACATAATACAGAAGAAATTTCTACCTTAAATCTAGCTTGAAAACACACTTTGTCTTTTAGAACTTCAAGAGGTATAAAATATATCCATGAATTCTTCAATAATAAAAATATTTGGAAAGGGGAAACAATGAGGAGGCAACAATGCTTGATAAGAAATGTACTCGTTATCTTGCCCATGTAATTGTAACTACTCTGTATGGTATTCTCACAATAAAAACAAATAATAATAATTTTATAAATATATTTGGAGCCAGGCTCTGGTGGCTCACACCTGTAATTCTAGTTCCAAAGGAAGCTGAGATTTGGGGATCATGGTTCAAATCCAGCCTGGGCAGTAAAGTCTGTGAAACTCTTATCTTCAATAAACCACCAGAAAACCAGAAGTGGTGCTGTGGCTTAAGTGGTATAGCGCTCATCTTGAGCTGAAGAGTGCAGGGACAGCACCCAGGCCCAGAGTTCAAGCCCCAGGACAATAAATAAATAAATAAGGACTGTACTTCTGAAAAATAAGCATACTTTCATGTTGTATTTTGTTCTACTTAAACCATTTCTTGCAACATTTAAACAGTTTTTTTTGTTTTTTTAAAAGAAACTCATATTTTTCCTGTTAATTATCTTATGATGCTACCCTATCTGCATCCACTCAAGGACAAAAATATTTCTTTATAAAAACCTTGATAGTTGGACATGGTTATGGTTGCCTTTTTTTAGTTACTTGTTTGTATTCTCAGCATTTGAGAGGTGGAGGTATTAGGATCAATTACCAAGGGTAACACAAATATAATATACAATCAGAAAAACAAACTAAAAGCAAAAGGATTAAAAGCATATCTCATGTGTTTTAAAGTATGCTTTGTAAGCAAGTTTCCCCGAATCTCCAGTACTACCAAAGAAAATATATTACCAAAAAAATACTACCAAAAGCAAAATAAATAAATAAATTATTGGTTTATATATCATAAATAATTTTACTTCATTATCCTATTCACTTCAATTATGATGAAATAACATAAAAATTAGGATAAAGTATACATTTCTTGAAAATAATGCTCTATTCAGAGCACAGTAAATATTTTAAGGAGCATTCTGGTTTGGAAAATCAAACATTAACAAACCTATAGCAACAGCACCAAATTTTATTATGTTAAAGAACTGACCTGCATAAAGGCTACATACATGTTTTGGATTATTTTGTTATACAAACTAGCTACATGATCTTAGGCAAAATATTTAAACTCTCTTGTCTCTAGTCTTCTTTATATTCAAAATGTAAAGGATCTCTAAGTCCCTCTCAGTTCTAATGACATTGTATTTTAGTTAAGGTTTCTCAGTTTAAAAGCTGAATATTATTATTTCAAAGTTGAAGGAAATTATTATATATGTTCCACATGACAGAGTAAAAGCATTTATTTATATTTAGATATATGGCAAAAAGTTAAAATTATTTTCCCCTACAAAAGATAGGATGTACTAACCACTAACACTTTAAAATTTGATCGAATTGGTTAAAATATGTATTTGCAGAAATAACTACTTTTGTTCTTTTGAGCTAATACAGAAATAAAATGAGCCCTATATTAAATATGACTGAAGTTTTCACAAAAATATTATATTCCATAGACGGAAAAAATCAAAAGTATATTATCAGAGGGAGATTGGATGTTAATGGCTAAAAGTGAAGGATCATCAGGTAACCACCAAAAGCTAGCAAGAGGCAGACAATGTTGCACTACAGACTTCAGAAGGTAGAAGTCACCACCCACACTTTTATCTTGAACATCTTGCCTGCACAACTTTAAGAAAATAAGATGGCATTGCTTTAATCCACCTCATTTGTGTTATTACAGGAGCAATAAAAAACTAATATATACCAGATATATTTGTATCCAATGATATTAAATATAAAAATTAGTGATTAAAGTAGTTTTCTGTGATGTAAAATTTTGGGTAATGAAACTCCATACTTCTGTGAGTTACATTTATACACATGCTAAAATGACTTTAAATATTCTACCATAGTACTGATCCAACACTTTTATGCCTTTTGTTTTATAATCTGTTGAGCAAATGTGAAATGTCAGGAAGATTTTGAACATTAAAAAGGCAAATGTGTCAGATTCATTCTCTTGGTGATCAGGTTTACTGGAAGCGAGAAGTATGTTAACTCATTGCTTGACTACTGACCCTTGAGATCATGAATCCCAATGAGAACTACTGAAATGGGCAACTTCCGTTTTGAAAAGCTAACACTTTCCTCTGATGAAAACTGCTCATTAATAAGACCTCTATTTCAGCAGTACTAGTTTAGGGAAAGAATAAAAACCACAAGTTGGTTTTGAGGAGCCAAATGAAGGACTGTCTTGTTTCTGCCTCTTGTTTCCTCAACCCAAATGTTGATCACTGCGCCCACTAATTCACCACTGAGGAGGAAGTTGTGGAAAAATACATGTGTATTCATAATGTTTTACAAAATGGTTCACAACAGTATCTTCCAATATAAATGTTTGGTCTCCTCTCAGACAGTGGAGTCTATTGTTATTAGCTGTTTAATTTGAGTTGAATTTTGTGAGTACTCTGAACCAAAATCATTTCATGATGATATTATAGGCCAGATTATATGGAGTCTGGTAGTTATATGTCTCTCTTGGAATTTTCCCTTTTAAGATTAAGCTCAAGTTCTCTGAAGAGATCATGTACAGATATATACAGCCAGGATCCAGTATACATTTTCGAAATGAGCTGCCAGTCATATCAATGGGCTATATAAACCTTGTTCATCCTACAGCTCCAGCTATAACCTCAGGCTTTGCTTCAATTATCTGACCAAAATCAACTTACTACTCTTAATCAAGATATCCTAGCTGAACTCGGTCAACCTGCAGAAGAGTTAGTAAAAGCAATTTGTAAGCCATTTAGTGTAAGGATGATTTGATGTGCAGAAACATCTGGGTGATAAAATACCGCAAACCACTCACTGGAGTAACTCTTAAGTTTACATTTTTCCAGTGATTTCAATGAACCACTCTATCATCCTATGATAAAATCACTTTAGGTAAGTACATAGCATGATAAGATTAGACAAAAATGTGAATACAGTAAGTCTTTTTTATGACTCCATTAATTAGTAGCAGTCCTCTATTGGATTTTATAATTTTGAATCTGGCATGACAATATGACACTCTCAATTCCAGCACATATATCAATCTCTGTTCTTTCAAAAGCAAAAGTAGCTAGATGCATAACATGCCACCAAATATTTTCCTTATGTAACAGTGCCAAGTTCAAAGGCCAGCATTGTTCTTTGCTTCAAGGACATTCAACAGTATCTCACTCACAGAATGCATACATGCATATATATATATATATATATATATATATGTATGTTTGTGTATATACAATTTGTGTGTATACATATATATATACATATATATGAATATACATATATATATGTTGATAAGAACATGTCTCACGTAATTTAATGGTTAATGAAAGAAGCCTGCTAGCATAGAGCCATTGGTTAACTTGTCTACCTGTATTTTGTAATCTTGTGTTGTGGTCCAAGTTTACCAAAGGAGACATAAGGACCTGGATCCTTTGTAAC
This sequence comes from Dipodomys ordii, assembly GCF_000151885.1. NCBI lineage: Eukaryota > Metazoa > Chordata > Mammalia > Rodentia > Heteromyidae > Dipodomys > Dipodomys ordii. The sequence goes on from NW_012267217.1 coordinate 10,309,111, forward strand.
TTCTCCCACATATTCATTTAATAATTATTCATCATCTAACAGTTATTCTCTAGATCTTTTTGTCTTCAGTGTTCAATCATTATTTCTTCTTGCCATTAATTACAACACAGAATCACACGTTTACACATATATTAGATGATTCCTGAATCTATGCAAACTCACAGATTTGTCCTCTGACATGATTGATATTCTCAGTGACTTTCAGTGTAACATCAGAAAAGGGATGTATTGTTGGAACATCTTTTTAGTGCTAATGTCAGTGCATTTTGGTTTTCCATCTGTGAGCCTCAGGTGATTTTTTCCTCTGTCAGTTGGTCAAAAGTTAGCCTCCATAAGGACATAGTTTTGAGTTGAAGGATAAACATTGAATAAACAGAAGTAAGTGAAGAGGGAGTCTGGACCATCTGTTCACTTAATTTACTTTTGCTTTCTGGATTTGCTTCAGCCTACTCTTAAATGTGTCGCTTCCATCACCCATTCAATTGCCACACCAACTGTGTAACCTTATGACTAAATTCTAAATAGCTTAGTACATTGTATAAGATTCTAGCTATACAATATCTTAGAGTTTCAACTTAGTACATTGTATAAGATTCTAGCTATACAATATCTTAGAGTTTCAACTTAGTACATTGTATAAGATTCTAGCTATGCAATATCTTAGAGTTTCTTTGCTGGTATCTAAGCAGATCTAAGATAAAGGCAACTGTTCGCATATACAGTGAAAATGATAACTTGTCATCTAGGAATAGATTAGTAGTGGCAGAACACTAACATAACTTGTTTAAGTGCTTAAACTTTATTTTCAGTATTACAAACAAAACAGAAAAATGTAACAGTTTTAGACTGACAACAAAAGAAAAACATGTAAAATTAAACTGTTCTTTTCAAATGGAGAGTGATGACTATCGTGGACACTGCTTTATTCAAGGACCTTATGTAATTAGCTTACATCCAGAAATTTATCACTTTCCTGTAGCATAATTGCATCTATTGATCAATTGGCTATGACTGGAGGTAACTGAACAATGGACTTTTGGATTTTATTAAAACTGATAGCTCATAGTTTGTGTATATGTATACATATGCGAACAAAAAGACTAAAAGATAGTGCACGCAGGGAAGTTTTCCAATAGCAACTCCTCTAGACAACTAAGAAAGAATTTAACAAATGAACATCAGGAAGCAGAAACATGTTTTGTCAAGGTGGATGGGGAGGGCGAGAAAAGGGGCTGTAGATGAATGTGGAGAGGAAGGCTGGGTAAATACAGTCACTATAGTATATCTACATTATATAAAGTTTTTCTACAGAATGAGGGCATGGATGGGGTTGGGAAAGACAAGGAACAATGATAGAAGGGGTGCCACTGATCAAGATGTATTGCCCTCATAATCCTACTTATGGAATTGAAGCCTTTTGCCACAACTACTAAAATAAACAAGAAAAATAAAATAAAGTAAAAGAGTCTGATATTATTCAGAGTATCCAGATCAACCATACGGAACTATTTCTTTACAGGTGGTTGATGTACCATCCATGATGCAGGAAGTTTATCAAGAACAGAGGGTCTCTCTTAGGCTACATAGCACAATGATCATCAACTGTCTTCAATGTATAACATTTTGAAATGTTTCAAATCTGTTGAGCCCTATAAGCTTTGTGAATATGTTAGTATTCTGAAATTATTTTCACCTTCTGATAATACATACCGTGCAATCCTTACTTGAGCGATGAGATAGTTTTTGTAGCTTGATGTGTAGTCTCTACTTACAGTTTTGCAGCAGTAGAATCTATTGATATTTTCAGAAAAAAAAATATATATATTTTGGTGGGTCATGGGGATTGAACTTTGGGCTTGAGTGCTGTCCCCGCACTCTTCAGGTCAAAGTGAATGTTCTACCACTTGTGCCACAGCGCCACTTCTGGTCTTCTAGTGGTTTATTGGAGATAAGAGTCACTCAGAGTTTCCTGCCCTGGCTAGCTCTGAACCATGATCCTCAGATCTCAGCCTCCTGAGTAGCTAGGATTACAGGCATAAGCCACCAGCACTCGGCTTATAAAATATAATTCTTAAAATCTTCCACAGAGATTTTTTGATGATGTGTGGATATGTGATATGTATCTTTAAGTAGTTGTTCAAAGGGTTTCAATGCAACATGTTAATTTATGAGTACAGTGCATCTTAATGAAGGCCATAGATACTCTTTGTGTTTGACTTTTCACCATTGCTTGGAACTATGATTTTCCTACTATCAGTCTCCTATGTCAGATGCCTGCCACCGAGCCCAAGAATAATTTGAGATGAGGTCTCTTAAGTTCTTTGCCTGTGCTAGCTACTAGGAAAAATCCTCCAAATTACTACCTATAAGTACCTAAAATTATAGGTGTAAGGTACCAGTGTTTAGAGAATATTACTGTTTTTTTTTAAATAAGGTTTCTAGAGCATTAGAAAATGCCATAACATGGGCTGGGAAGGTAGCTCAGTGATAGAGTGCTTGCCTTGCATGCATGAGGCCCTGGATTCAATTCTTCAGTACCACATAAGCAAAATAAAAGGCAGAAATTGCACTGTGGCTCAAGTGGTAGGGCACTAGCCTTGAGCTGAAGAGCTCAGGCCCAGAGTTCAGGCTCCACGACTGGAAAAAAAAAGCCATAACACAACAGTGTGTTTCATGATTGTAATCCTAGGTATTGAGATTCTGGTAATTATATTTCCTTGTTTGTTATGGTAAGTTGTGGGACTAAAACTCAGGGTCTGTGTGCTATCCCTGAACAATTTTGCTCAAGGTTAGTGCTCTACCACTTTGAGGCACAGTTCCACTTCTGGTTTTTGAGTGTTTAATTGGAAATAAGAGTCTCAAGGGGACTTTTCTGACTTGTTGGCTTCAAAGGGAGATCCTCAGATCACAGCCTCTTGAGTAGCTGGGATTAGAGGCTTTAGCCAATAGCACTTGGCTTTGAGGATTACATTTTGAGGTCATCCAGGGCAAAAAAAAATCTGTGACCCTCTCTCTCCAAAATAATCAGAAAGAAAAATCGAGACTGGGGCATAGCTAAAGTAGTAGAGCATCATTTGTGAAAGCAAGCTGATTGAAAATGAATCTTTGAGTCCCTGGCATAACCTTAAAAAAAAGTTGTAACACATTGCTAAAGGTATAATTATTATTAGACATGTATTGATCAATTGCATTTGACTTCTTCTTATACCTTAGGTAAAAATATGATTAGGTACAGTGTTATTCAGTTTCCTAGTTGTTAACCCTGCCTTAGCTAAGGGAACATAGACTTCTTTCATTCACAATAAAGCCTATGCCACCATTTTAACTTTAGGTCCATTTTCCAAAGGTATGCTAATCACTCATTCCATCTGTGTTCCCTTGAATTATGTCCTTTCATGTGAGTTTTTACTTTGTGGGTATACATAATCCCAGGTACCAAGTGGAAAATGAAAATAAGTACAAAACTAAGATGGACAAAAATCATTCTGAAGTTTGTTACCAAAAGGGCTTCAGACTGGTAAAAGTATCATATTTGTATGTTCCTCCCCCATGGTATAACCCTTGTTTTCACTGTGTTTGATGTCGGTGCATCTTGTATATACACTTCTCTAATTCAGGGAGGGGAAGGAAAAAAACAAAATGCTTAAATAAGAATACAGGTTGACTCATTGTTACAGTGAGATGTACAAAACACTATGTTGAAAACAAACTTTACAACTTCAGTGGGGGCGCAGAAGGGAGGAAAGGGGAAGGAAGATAGTTGTGGAGGTAGATGGGAGGGATGGTAGGGGAAAACAAAGGAGGAGACAACAATACTCAATAGGAAATGTACTCATTACCTTGCTCATGTAACTGTCACCCCTCTGTACAGCATATTTACAATAAAAAGTACAAAATGTATCATATTTGAAAGTCCCTACGAATTCTATCATTGGGAAATGATTGGAGAAAGCACTTAGCAAAGACAGGTGAGACATACTCACTCAGATCTTAGATGTTTAGAACCAAGAGGGACAGAGAGAAGCATTGAGTCTAGGTGAACCTGTTAAGGAGTTAACCTTTTAGCAAATAATTAACATGAATTCTGAATATTGTAAGGATCATATTGTCATTACATTTTTGTCATTGCTGACAGATTATTATAGGAATATTGGCTTAATGATAGCAATTGCTATAAATTTTCTTCAGATATTCTGTATATTGAGTGTGCACCTATATTCATTTCAGTTTGTATGAATCTGTAGCCCATTCTTTTTCTACTTCAGAATAGCAATATCATATAGCAACTGAAATCTATTCATTGCTTTGAGGTATAAAAGTTTCATGAATTCTATTTTGTTCCTCTAAAACATGGTCATGCAAATCCAACACATATTCTATATATACGTATTGGATTTGTATGACTATTTGTCCCTTTAAAATTTATAGAATAGGGTAAGTTTCTACACTTCATTTACAAGTAAGGGGACTTGAAGATCAGAAAGGCTAAACATCACTGTCAATTTCCCATTCCTGGACAGTGCAAGATCAAAAAAGTACTTACTTCACCAGGACCAATGTGCAAAAAACTGCTATAATGTGTCCTGAAAACAGAGATATCATTAAAATGATCAACGATGCTATACATTACAATTTACCTGTACTTATTCTTCCTTCTTGCCTCCTAATTTGATTCCACTTAACTATTAAAAAGAAAACAAAATGTATGAAGAGATGCCATAAAATAAGCTTACTCAGAAAGCATTTTTACGAATGGATAACCACAGTGGGGAAAAACAGGGTTACCAATATGGTCTAAGAAACGGGAGCCTCTATAAATTCTTTCAGAGCCATGAATAATTCAGTTTTCTCTTCCTGCATTAGTAGAAATACTGGATTTAACAGGGTGGCCTGTGGTAATATTAGTAACTGTACTTTGGGGATTGGAGTGAATCATTCATGTATAAACGTGTCTGAGAGACCAAAAGAGATCTAAACCATATAATCACTTGATAATTAGAAAATCTGGAGAAAGTCAATGAGCCCTTCTGATCTCAGATTTTTTTTAATGGGAAAATACAGAGGTATTAACTTTGTATAAATGAGAATTAACATTTACAATGAGCTTGCTATCAAGCCTTATTCCAGATTTATCCACACCTGGTAGCCCTCTGGCTCAATTTTACTCTTTGAAATTTTTATTTCACTACTTCCACCTTTCCAAAAAGGCAGTGATTCCATTTGTTTTACTGTCATTTCTCCTATATTTCCACCATGTTAATCACTAATAAGGTTAACTCTCAGTTGCTAACTAATTAATCTGAAATTGCTAAATACTCAAATGAATAAAATCCTTGCTTTCTACATGAGTCACTCACTAAAATTGAATAGCTGTTTCAGGTCGTGTAAAACATTGATTAATTATGTTTCAAAAATTGGAGTCCAGGGATATTTAAATTCTTAGCATTTCAATAGCCTTGTATTTAAACGAAACTTTGGACATTTTCGAACAGAAGACAGAAAAGGAAAGGAGCTAGTGACTCTGAGTAAGGGATGACAGAACACAGTAGCATGACCCTATTTCCCATTTTTGTGACAGCGCATGAAGTGTGGTGCTGTGCTTTGAACAAAGTCACAAATGGGAAGAGGCAACAGCTGCCACCATAAAGCCTTTGCTCTCCTGCTGCCCTCCTTCCTGAAGGCAGATTTGGTGGCTGATGGCTGCCCACCATGCTATCCTTCATTGCTCCATTGACTGCATTGCAAATGCTAACAACAGTTTACCAGGCACAAAGAAATTATTTCATTTACTCAAGTTCTTTTGCTACCTACCATTCCAGAGTTTTGCATGCCCTTGGTTAAATGGTGCTCTTGTAAAATTGCAAGGCAAAAAATAAACTGTTTTCCCCTAAACCAAATAGATATAGTGCCATGATGTGAAATTACTGAAAAAAAAATGTGATTTGGGGAAATTACAGTTCCTTGTTTAGTATGTATTGTGCATGCCCTGCAGCCTTCCCTAACCAGTAGTTCCCAATTTCATTTAAATTGTAATGATTTCCTTTAAGGACAATTAAGTTGCCTAAGAACAGTGCATGCATACTAATGAGGTAGAGGAAAGACTTAGTGTAAGAAAGAGTCATAACTGTTTATTAATATGATAATTAAATGTTAATGCTTAGCAACCTAATGATATCTGTTAAATAACGCACATTTTGGATCCAAATCCTGGCAAATGGATTTACATATAAAAATAACAAAATGCAGCAAATATAAAAAATAAATGATGTTAATGTGCCATTAAATCATATATAGTTTCTGATTTTTATCTCAGATGAAAGGAGTCTCCTATTCTCTCCTCTCTGCCAAATATGCAAGGCAAATATAATTAACCATAGTCATTGAAAAAACTCATATATATTCAAGAAGAAGAAGATGTAAGAGACCATGATAGAAAGGAATACTATTTAGTACTATTTTAGAACATATTTTCCAGCTGTTCTTTTGAAATTATGCATAGTCTAAATCTCCAGAAATTCTAAAATAAGGACAGTCCAAAATATGGTATTCAGAAATTTTACAATTTATTTGCACCCACATTCTCCAGCTTCATGTTTCATCCTTTATTCTATAATGAATATTTCTAAGCTCCTCTGTATTGAACTTTTTCTCCCTTTAAAACTCAACTTTAACTTTTACAGTGTACATTCTCAACCCTTCATTATTCTTATTAATGACCTATAATGATCTATAAAATTATGCATTTATACGTGATAGTGGCTCTTTCCCTCTGAACATAGTTCTAGCCAATGTTAAATACTAGAAGGTTAGAAATTGTCAAAGTTCTCATGAAATATTTACTGGGAAATCTTGCTTTACAAGTGTGATGTCACCTTTCTGTAAGTGAAATGAATAAGCCTTTTGAGTATTGTTATGCTGCTTCCTTTTAAAAGCTTTCCAAATTCTTGTAAAACAAAAATATATCCATATCTTATCTTTTTCCTTCTGAGATCTACAGCTTGAACATATCAATAAAAGGAAGGAAATATACACAAAAAAAACTACTCCTGAAATCCTATTTTTTATAGTTTTTCAGACACATTTCTCACACCCTTCTGTGTCTCCCATGTACCATCTGAATGAATGCAGTTCTTTGAAGAAAACAACATACTTGTCAGAGTTCTTCCCAGAGAGTGCCATGTTTTAATTCATATGGAAATAAATGAGCCAAATGTTTAGTAGGAAAAGAATCAAGGACTAGACATATTTCTTGGATATATCATGAAGGTGCTTTTCTGGATCTGTAAAATAGCAATCAACATTCTTAGAACATACAAAGCTAGATCAGAGTGCAATGAAATGAAGTGTGAAATGGGTCAAATTAAACCAAAACTAAAAAAAAACAGAGAGAGATAAATTACATGAGACATTGCTGAAAATATGTTATAGGGATGATGTACAACTGAGTATATTTTAAAGATATAGAATACGGTTACTTAATAGTAAAGTAACTCAGACATAGGAAGACAAAAGGATGCACGTTTTCCCATATATGTGAGTGCTAGATTTAGCTTATAAACTTACAAGTAAATATTTTGGTTAGTATGTAAATGTATGAAACTTATTAACTGAAATATGATAGATTCAAAGGAGGAGTCCAATAGTGTTATTCCTTAGAGAAGCAAAGTCAAAAGTTCACCAGAATAAACCTAAGGAAGTGGATATTTGAAAGGGGGGGATGGGGTTAGGGGAAAATGTGTGGACAAATAAAGAGGAAAGGAAGAGGATAATAAAGTTAGGAATTAAATGTATATCCTACAAATGAAGATGAAGGAATGAGGTTAAAAAAGATGTGTGAGAATGATGGAAGGTGTGATATGGACCAGATGCATTGAAGGTTGCATTGTTGGATGGAAACTCCCTTGTACAACATCTTAAGCATAGTTTAATAAAACACAAAAAGAAAAACAAATAGATTCCAAGAAGTATGGTTAAAAATTAGCTGAAGAAGAGTAACAAAGATAAACAACTGAATTGAGAAGATTAATATTATTAAAGTGAATATAAAAAATAATTTTCTTTCCCATTCCCTTTATACTTTTTTTTTATTTTTTTATAGGTCCTGGGGCTTTAACTCTGGGCTTGGGCGCTGTCTCTGTGCTCTTCATATCAAGACAAGTGCTCTACCAATTGAGCCACAGCTCCACTTCTGGCTTTCTAGGGGTTTACTGGAGATAAGAGTCTCAGGGACTTTCCTGGCCTGGTTGGCTTTGAACCATGATCCTCAGAACTCAGCCTGCTGGGTAGCTAGGATAATTCTTATAATGGCAAAACATGACATTAATTCTGGTGTCCCTCAGTAGATAAGTTCATAAATAAATATGTATATTATACTATGAGAAACTATCCAGCCATGAAATGAGTGAATTCTTCACATTTGCAGCCAGGTAGATAGAATGGGAAGTTATTATGGTAAAAAAAAAAAAGCTCCATGCATATGCCATATTCATAATCATTTGTCAAATGTAGTTAAGTCAATATTGGAAACAAATGGAATTGAATAGATGTCACTAAAGTCTAGTAAGGCATAGAGGACAGGAAAGACGTTCAACAAGAGGCATGAAAATACAGTTAATTCACTATGGCTTTGTAGTAGAGTTTGAAGTTTGGTATTGATATTACTCCAGCATTGTTCTTTCTGTTAAGGATCATTTTTGGTATTCGGGGTCTTTTATTGCTCCATATGAATTTTTGGATTGCCTCTTCTATTTCCTTGAAGAATGAGGTTGGAATATTGATAGGTATCACATTGAATTTGTAGAAAGACTTGGGAAGAATTGGCATTTTCACAATGTTGATCCTTCCAATCCAGGAGCATGAGAGGTTTTGCCACTTTCTAAGTTCTGTTTTAATTTCCTATTTCAGGTTTTTAAAGTTTTAATCATAGAGGTCCTTCAATTCTTAATTATTCTTAATTCCTAGGTATTTTATTTTGGGGGAGGGCTATTAGGAATGGAGCTTGGTACTGGTACAAGAACAGACCTCAGGACCAATGAATAGAATTGACAACCCAGAAATGAACCCATATACCTATAGCCATCTAATCTTTGATAAGGGAGCCAAAAAAAATGGAGTGGAAGAAAGACAGCCTCTTCAGTAAATGGTGCTTTCAAAATTGGTTAATCACTTGTAGAAAACTAAAGCTAGGTCCTTATATATCACCCTGCATCAGAATCAACTCCAAATGGATCAAAGACCTCAGAGTCAAAGCAGACACTCTGAAATCATTACAGGATGGAATAGGAGAAACCTTAGGTCTCCTTGGCACAAAGCTGAAATTTTCTTAATAGAGACCCAGAAACACAACAAATCAAAGAAAGGTTGGACAAATGGGATTGCATGAAATTGCAGAGCTTCTGTATGGCAAAGCACATCGCTAGCAAGATCAACAGAAAGCCCATGGATTGAGAGGAGATCTTCACTAGCCATACAACGGACAAGGATCTCATATCTAAAATATACCTGGAACTCAAAAAATTAAATCCCCCAACAACAAATCCTCAAAGAAACAACTGCCCAATAAATAAATGGGCTAAAGACTTACAGAGAGACTTCTCTGAAGAGGAAAGAAGGATGGCCAATAGACACATGAAGAAATGCTCAACCTCCCTAGCAAATCAAAACAGCATTCAGATACCACCTCACCCCAGTTAGAATGGCTATAATCAAGAACTCTAATAACAACAGATGCTGGAGGAGAAATGGACAGAAGGGAACCTTACTGCATTGTTGGTGGTAGTGTAAACTTGTTCAACCATCTCGGAAAGCAGTATGGAGGTTCCTCAAAAGACTCTACATAGAGCTCCCCTATTACCCAGCAATCCCACTTTTGGGCATTTACCCAAATGATCACAAACAAGACCATACTTAAGCTACCAGCACAACATGTTTATTGCAGCATTATTTACCATAGCTAAGATATGGAACCAACTAAGATGCCCCTCAGTAGATGAATGGATCAAGAAAATGTGTTATATATACATAAAGGAATTCTATGCCTCCATCAGAAAGAATGACATTGCCCCATTTGTTAGGACATGGAAAGACTTTGGACGAATATTAAGTGAAGTAAGCCAGGCCCAAAGAAATATAGGCCCCATCGTTTCCCTTATATGCAATAACTAGTATATGTCTGAGACAAAAAGAAACTGTCAGACAAGTTGATGTTAGGCGAAATGAACCCCAAGATAAGGATTCAAATGGTTTTTTATTTTCTTTCTTGAGATTGTTTCCAATATATTTATAAGATGATTTCTTTGATGCTTTGTATGTACCTTCCCATGGTATAAGCCCTGCTTTCACTGTATTTGATGTTGATATAATTTGTGGAGAGGAATGGAAAAAAACAAATAGTTTAAATAGGGTTACAGGTGGACCCATTAAAACAATGAGATGTACAAGATGTTATGTCAAAAAAGAACTTTACAACTGTTGCCTGGGGCGGGGGGTGTGCGGGAATGGGAAAAGATGGGAAGGGGAAACAGAGGAGGCAACAATGCTTGATAAGAAATGTAATCATATCTTGCCCATGTAATTGTAACCCCTCTGTATGGTATTTTCACAATAAAAAATAAAAAAAAAAACAGTGAGGAAGGATTGTATTTGGTTTTTCTTTAACAAAATAGGACAAATGTTAGTGATAAGAAAGTATGATATATTTCAAAATGAAAAACATTATGCAATTCATAACAAAAATGATTAATGGCTGAAGAAATAGAAATTCATGTTACCCTGATTTGATTATTGCATAGTGTATGAGTGTCCATATTGAGTATGTGAAATTGCCTTAAGGAAATGGGGGTAAGGGGGGTGTGGGGGGATGAAGAAACAAGACCTCTGAAATAGTACAGTAGTAAGACCTTGAATCTGTAGGGACCATTGAAAGAAATGAGTTGATATAGTTTATTTATAGCTGGCAAAAGCAGGAACCCCAAATTGACTTATCTCAAAATTCTCAATGAAATTAAAAGCATTTTTCTTTAATATAAGTCACTTTATGTTCAATAGATTTCTCTTCAAAATACTAAGCTGTGAAAATTTCAGAACACAGACTCACAGCACAGCTGTCACTGTATTTGTTTGGTCTGTAGACCTCTCAACCTTGAAGGCTGTAGTGGTCTAGTTAGTCTTTCCTGTTTCCAACTTCTGGACCATACTATTGTCTTGGGCCTTTCTTTGACTCTCTAGGGTAGTGAGTAGTTCTTTTCTATTTGGCCTTAGGTTCATCCCTTTGGCTTCTGGTCAAAATTATACTGACATACTGTCTGGCTTCCTGCAAACTTGGCTGATATCCATAATGTAACTGGAGAAGTCCTTTGTCTCCTGACTAACACGTCTATTCAGATGGGGCATAAGTCTTGCACCCTCTGTTAAAGCATGGTTGATATTTGGTTTCCTTTTTTCTGTCTGACTTTGCCTTTTCATGGCATCTTTTTTAAAACGTAAAGGAAAAAAGAGAGAGGATAATGTACATGGAGGCAAAATGATGGTTTCTGCTGCAAATTCCAGCTAGCAATTGATGCAGTAGAGTTAGGAGTATTTCCATTGATAGTCTAGGAACTAGTAACTTGTTTATCTTTTATTTCAGGTCTCCAGAGCTCAAGTGAAGAATTAGACTATAGATCTCTAGAAAAAGAGAATAACTGTTTGGTAAAGTTGCTATTTAAATAAATGTCCTATTTGAATTCATGATGGAGCAGGATCAAATCAGCATGCACCTTTTAACCCTGTAGATGTAGCAAAAATATTACACTCCAGTAAGTGTCTCCAAGGAAAATGATGAAGGAAGTTCTCTAGCATCCAGCCTAGGAAAAATTAAAACACTAGATCTGAGTGGAGACACCACACCTTACTGAAAGTTCTCCTTGTGAGCCTTATGGATAAACTTGTATGTCCATGCTCTGGGGCTTTTGAGTATATATCCAACAGGTGATTTCCTTAAGAAACATGCACAACAAATCTCTCCTTCAATTCTAGATATTGATATTATATTTGTTCTGATTTTTCCTTAGTCAGAATTTTTAATACAGCATGAGTCAGAGTAATTACAAAAAAGTACTTATTATCCAATGATCCAAAAATTCCACTACTGGATATTTGCCTGAAAGATTACAAACCAGGATCGAGGAATGCCACCAAGACAACCATGTTTATAGCAGCACTATTCACAACAGTCAAGATGTGGAATCATCCCAGATGCCCCTCAATGAATGAATGAACCAAGAAAATGTAGTATATATACACAGTGGAATTTCATTTATCTATTAAAAAGAACCTGGAAAAATTATGTTAAGAGAAGTAAGTCAGAGAGACGTAACATACCTGTTACTTACTTATGAATGCTCACAAACTCATAAACGTATCTCAAATAAGTAAGTTTGTTGAGCCCGTATTTGTATACTACGTTTTAGTAGATTTAAGATAAATTATCAAGTAAATGTGATAAATTTACTAACAGGCTAGAGTCAGTTTTATAAGTGGGGGGAAATACAGGTATATTTTTATTATTTGTAGGTATTACAAGAGAGTTGCCATTCACCAAAAGTAGTTTATGAATATAATGCATCTTGATCAATGTCACCCTTTCAACCTACCCCTTCACTTACTTATCTCAGTTTTTGAATATATATTGAATTTATTGCTGTTGAACAAAGCAGTTTATTGTATAATCCTTCTTTATTTATATAATGATTTTAATATATTCATCTTCCTTTCAGCACACCCTTTCCCTTATATTTCTCAATTCTGTGATAATAGACAATGAATTATTGTCTGAATTATTTCCATCTCCCTCTTCATTCTTCTACCCTTACCTCTTAGGCCTTTTGTACACATTTGCAAGTTCTTAAAAATATAATATTTGTGCTCCCTATAGAGTGTATTAAACTTCAATTAATTCATTTGTAACTGCATGTTTTCCATCTGGTATGCATACTTGTAGACTGGCACATGCTAGTTACCACAAATGAGTAACAGCATACAACCTAGGTTTCTTTGGGTCTGTCTTACCTCCTTTAAAATATTTTTTCCAAGTCTTTCCATTTCTTTGAAATGGTAAAATATTATTCTTTCTTATGGAGGTAGACTCCATATTATATATATGGATTATATATGGATCAAGAAAATGTATATATATATATATATACATGTATATATATATATATATATATCTTGACTATGGTAAACAATACTGTAATGAACATGGTTGTGCTGGTAGCTTTGGTGTAACCTTGTTTGTGTTCTATTGGATATATGCCCACGAGTAGAATTGCTAGGTCATAGGGAAGCTGTGTACATACTCTTTTCTTTATTTATTTTTATTTTTTTATTTGTCATTCAGAGCCATGTTTTTTTTTATTGTGAAAATACTGTACAGAGGGCTTACAATTACATGGGCAAGATAATGAGTAAATTTCTTATCAAGCATTGTAGCCTCCTCCTTTGTTTCCCCTTCCCATCCTCCCCCTGCCCCCCTACCCAATCCTCCCTGTTCCCCCTCCCCACACCTCACCCCCCTGCTCAAAGTTGTAAAGTTCGTTTTCGACATAACAACTTGTACATCTCATTGTTGCAATGGGTCCACCTGTATCACTATTTAAACGATTTGTTTTTCCCCTTCCCCTCCACAAATTATACCAACATCAAATACAGTGAAAGCAGGGGTTATACTGTGGGGGAGGGACATACAAAGCAACAAACAAAATAAATGTGTTAGAAACAATCGCATGAAAGAAAAAAAAACATTTGAATACATATCTTAGGGTTAATTTCCCTAACATCACCTTATCTGACCTTTTCTGCTTGACTCAGACATATACTAGATATTGCAAATAAGGGAAATCATGGGACCTATGTTTCTTTGGGCCTGGCTTACTTCACTTAATATAATTTTTTCCAAGTGTTTCCATTTCCTAACAAATGGGGCAATGCCATTCTTTCTTTTGAGGACCTTCTATACCACTTTCCATAGTGATTAAACAAGCTTACAGTACCAACAATAGTGTAATTGAGTTCCCTTTTGACCACATACAAATCAGCATTTGTCATTATTATTTTTCTTGTTATTGGCTATTCTAACTGAGGTAAAGTGGAATTTCAGTGTTGTTGGGATTTGCATTTCCTTTATGGCCAGAAATGTTAAACATTTCTTCATGTATCTAGTGACCATTTTTACTACTTCTTCTGAGAAATCTCTCTTTAAGTCATTAGCACATTTCTTAATTAGGTTGTACTTTCTTTGTAGGTTTATTTTTGAGTGTTATTTTTGTAATTCTAAGTACATTTTGGACATTAGGCCCTTATCTGGTGTATAACTGGTATAAACATGTTTTTATTCCATGGGTTTTCTATTTAGCTTGTTAGCTATGTCCATTGTCATGCAGAAACTTTTAAGTTTGATGCAATGCAATCCCATTTATCCAGTCTTTCTTTGATTTGTTGTGAATCTAGTTCTTTCCTTGGTAAGTTTCAACCTGTGCTTAGAAGCACTTGTGTTGCCCATATCATTTCCTGTAGTAGTTTCATGGTTTTTAATACACCAAATGGATTCAAGTGCAATTTACACAACATTTGATTGCATGTATTTAAAAAAAAAGATCAAAGAGAAGCAAGTGATTGTTTCTAACATATTTATTAGATTATTTCTTTGTTGCTTTGTATGTCCTTCCCCCACAGTATAACCCCTGTTTTCACTGTATTTGATGTTGATATAATCTGGGGAAGGGAAGGAAAAAACAGATTGTTTAAATAGGGATACAGATGAACCCAATGAGATGTACAAGACGTTATGCCAAAAAATGAACTTTACAACTTTACAACTTTGGCAAGGGCGGGGAAGGATAGTAAGGGGAAACAAAGGAGGCAGCAACAATGCTTGATAAGAAATATACTCATTTCCTTGCTCATGTAATTGTAACCACTCTGTACCGTGTTTTCACAATAAAAAAAAACTTATTATTTAAAAAAGAAAAGAAAAAAAAGAGAAGCAAGTGAATTTACCCACTCAGATCCCCCCCAAAAATGGCAGTGTGCACTTCAGATTCACCAGTGTTCCATCTCCACGTAGATATATGTGTGTATATGTGTGATCATATTACTACATATACATTAGGTTTGTGACTTAATTATTTGAGATCAATTAGAACATTCAATTGCAAAAAGAAATTAGCAGTTAGACTCAATGAACTGCCTGATAAATTCAGACCTTTATTCCTAGCAACTTATAGGAGGCTGGGATCTGAGAAATGAGATCCTAAGTTAGTATAGGCAGGAAAGTCTGTAGGTCTCTTATCTCCAATTAAACACCAAAAAGCCAGAAGTGGTACTATGGCTAAAGTGCTAGAGTACTGGTTTTATTTAATAGCTCTGGGACAAGGGCTGGGCATTGAGTTCAACTACCTGAAAACACATACACACATCCACACCCACACCCTTCCCCACACACACACAGTTAGACCATTTCAGGGATTTTGGTAGAGGAGGTGAGATTGATTGGAATACAGTGTAAATATGTGTGGAGATGTAACAATGAAACTCCCACCTATATAACTTATATAAGCCAATAAAAAATGTATTGAGAAGTTAGAATGTTGGCCATCCTAGTGACTACTCTGGAAAAAAAAAGCTTTAGCAAGCAATAAAAGCACCAAATCAGAATAATTGTGACATTAACTCCTTTCCTTTGTGCTACTCATGGCTGCATATTTACTCAATACCCCACAGGCAGAAGATGAAAGCATATAGAGACTGTTGAGCTGCAGGCAGAGGTTAGATGAAAGACTGAAGGAACCCCCTAGCACTGTTCACTGAGCACAACCAGATTCTGCATTCAGAAGAGAGATGTGCCCTCTAGCTTCTCTCATCAAAGCTTACTGCTCCACCCAAGGATTCACTTGGCAAATATTTCATGGGTACAAAGAGAATTCAGTGGTGAGGAGGCAAAAATCTTACCATGTTACTTATGTACTTGGTACCAAAACCCAAAGTTCAAGATAATAGCATAGGCTAAAATCACAAAGGTTACATTTTCTGAACCTATTATCATGAACAACAAGAATCCCCAAGTAAAATAACCAATTAGAAGTTTAACAGACTTAAAGCTTAATTCAAAATTTAGCTACAAAAGTACACTCCAAAGGGACTATGACAGAAATGAGATCTTCTTTATCTTTTAAAAAATATGTTCCCAGCATGGACAGCCAGAAAAAGATACAGAACTGAAAACCAGATTAGGAAAATAACCACAATATACTATATCTGTCCGTCTCACCAGAATACAGGAACATACATGTACATGTATTAAAAACTAGTGGTTCTGGAACAAGTGGTTCATCTCTTAGGAAACTGAGATAATAAAAAAAGGATAGCAAAGGTTTCTAATGGACTAAATTCACTACAGTTCAGTCAACTTTAGAGCCTTCACTAATCTGTCTCTTTACACTATGGTAAAGGCCACAAGTTACCTCCAATTTTTTCCTATGTATTGAAGACTTTCAAACTTCTCAGAAAAGTAAGCTGAGATTTCATGTTTTATATATATATGAAAGAAAGAAATGCATCCCAGAGTTTAATTATTAAAATAAATTATCAAAGATTATCAGATGGGTCAAGATGTGTTGTGAAAGAAAACAATCAAAATCAACAAAAGTTGATTCCCAGAGATATATTTAATATAGAAAAACACATTAAAATATTGAATTAAAGCTATCCATAGTGTCTCAGAAGGTCGAAGCAGGGAGACTGGGAATAGGTTATGTCTATAGTATAAAAATACAACATTAAAAGGACTAATGAAGGATCAGAGAACAAGTCAACCACGTGGGGATAGAGATTTTATGTGCAAAACATATCATACTTGCTATTTCATTCACACAACAATCATTTATGGGATGTCAGCTGTATTTCAGAGAGTCAGATAGCTTATCTCCATGATCTCACATTTAAAGATTTTTGGTTGAAGACCATAACATTCTAAAAATACTGAATGTGGTATTATCACTGAGATGAAAGAAAATGTCTAAAAATATCCAGTAAGGGAAAATAAAAGACTAAATGTATGTTGTAGGCTAGAGAATCTCAACATTAGAAAGAGTAGATAGAATGGTAAAATCTGGATACAAAATGTCATAAAATAAGGAAGAATTCTGGATACTGAAGAAATCTACATAAGTCAAGTGGTTTTTGATACAGCTCTGAGTAACTGACTTGAGTAAACAGGCTTACTTCAACTTTGTCCACACATGGTATCTCCTAATGCTGTCCCTTCACCAACCAGAATCTCTAGGAATAAGGCCCTACCAAAAGCTAAGATGCCATCAATAGTTAAGGGTAGAAAGAGTTGATAAGTAGAAGGTCAAACACTGAAATCCTATTCTGCTTTGGATTTCCTCACCTTTTGTCTTGTATATAATTTTATATGATTTGGGGAAGTGAAGGGGAATCACAGAAAAGGTGAGGCAAAGAGTGAACCAATGTAACAGCTATATTCAGTAGACACCATGTTGGAAATGAGCTTTACAACTTAGGAGGGGAGTAGAAGAGAAGGAACGAGGGAGAAAATGAGGGAAATATTAACACTGTTCAAAAAGAAATGTGTTAATTACCTTACTTATGTAACTGTAACCCCTTTGTACATCACCCTTACAATAAAATAAAATTTAAAAAGTAAAAAAATAAGTAAAATTGGAAATAAAATAAAATAGAAATTGCAAAAAAATATTCTAAGGGAAATTTTAAAAAGCTAAAGGAACAGAGAAACCTCATTGACTGTGGCATTTATTCTCTCCGGTGTCATAGGTAGCTACCTCTGCTTCAGAGTCCTTCTTTTCACTTTCATAGGGTGTTAGTTTTCCTAAATTGAAATGAAAACTCCCTGAAAGAAAGGGTCTAAATGTTGGGATAATAGATTTGCCTTGAACTTTTTAATCTTCTCTGTAAAATGGAGAACTGTTAGTTGGTGCTGAGCTACCTGACAGCCCTAGGAGATCTCTGAAATAAATTCAATACTGATGACTTTGTACCTCTTGCTGGCAAATATTAGAGCCAGATAAGTGGTTTTTCTGTAAATAATAGCATTGCTTTTTCCTTCACATTATTTTACAATGTTAGTATGGATAGCTGCTGTTTTTGTTGCTCCATTTGAGTTCCCTTCTAGTAGACTACTAATACCAACACCATTTTAGAACAAAACGATTAATATAATTTATAACACTAATTAATTAAAGATGTTTTATGTTTATGAAAAATCAAAACTGGAATACTTGACCCAGTTCAGTATGCACAAGAACCACTAGGAACACTTCTTGAGGAATGCAAACCCTTAGCCCACAGTTTTTCCTTTGGACTTGGAAGTATTTCATTCATTCAGGACATTTTGCTAGTTCTGCACTTAGGGATCCAGTCCTTGCATATGAATTGTTGAGAAATTAAAATATCTTCTGTCTCTGAGTCAGCTATTTCTGGTTGGGCCATTTATTACATCTTAAACTATTAATAGAGTTTAATATCCCCATCCTTACTCTTACTTTAATTCAAAAGGAAGAGACTTCTGCTTGAGGGAAGTCAATTAAAGCACTCATTACTATAAATATGATGAAGGTAGATCATTTTATATTACCATAACTCCTGTAAGGTACTTATGGGTAGATTTCAGAGAAAGCTCAGCAGAATATTTATGGTGCATCCAAAATCACAGATGTAAACTGTGGGCAAAGCTATAGTTAGAGTATTTGATTAGTCTTGGTGCTATGATGTTGATGGCTCCATATGCAACATTTTGTGGAATAAATAGATGCAGGAAGAAGGGTCCAATTTAGTCAGGCTGCCATATCAGGTTCTTATTTGGTGCAAGTCAAGCAAAATCATTTTATTTACATTGCAATGGGTTGCTTTGTATCAAAAAGCCATTAGTTCATTTGTATATTTAGTAAGTAACAATAAAACACAAGTAATTTGTCAAGGAACATGAGTAAGTTAATTTTATTCTTGGACACTTTTAATGAAACTATAGATTTTAATTTTTGCATGAACTAGAAGACGAACATTGTTATAAGAAGACAAAAGTCATTATAATTATTTCCATTTGAAATCTCTTTCAAGTTGTCTTTATATCTCCAGAGAAAGCAGGCAAATTGACTCAGTCTAGAGTTTTTCATTTGCAACCCTCATCCAGATCAGCATATTATCAATTTATCAAATGTGAGGGATGCACAAATGATTTTATTTTAACCTATAGCTTGACTCATTCACTCTGAAAGCCTCAGATGTTTTTTAGTCCTCCACAAACACTTATAGAGGGTTCTAGGAAAAATAATATCCTTAAGCAAGTCCATTATAATTACTTACCAAAAGGAAAACTAACACCTATTAAAAAAAATAGAAGTACTTCTCTTCATTCTTTCAACATAAGCATGTCCACAATTTTTAAAATAAGATTAAACTATGGCAAAAAGGAACTATAAAATCAATATCAGATAATATGTAAAGTAAAATTACATGGGATTGATAAACTCGGTCCACTAATACATTTACAAAGATTTACTATTCAAATTTGTGAAAAATTATTCATACTGCATTAAATATGAAATATATGAATATATCTTTTAAAATTCAGTGCTGCTTCTCTCTGTCAGAAATAATTTACCATTATTTCTGTAAGAAGATCAAGTTTGATTTCTATCATTTTGCCTTAAAATATTTTTATGGGTCTATAACCCACCTTATATATCTGGTTATTCTTGTCTCACACATATTTTTTTTTCATAATCACAAATCAAAAAGTTTCAAGGACATCAGCTTTAAGATTACATACATGAGACAAAGAGAAAGTGAACTGGGAAATGACCTGAAAAGGTAACCATGGTTATCTAAATATAGTGAGGAAGAGGCAGTAAAACTGGTCTAAGAAAATAAACAAAATAGATGAGATATATAGATAGCAATCTGTTAATGGGGAAAGAAATAATGGGAAAATAAATAAGATAACAGAAACTAGAATAAATAAGAAGCTTACAGTGAGAAAGCCATTTCAATGACAAGTTCATTTTGATAATTAGAAACTATGATACAGAAAAAAACAATCAGAAATAAAATAGGAAATCCTAGCAGCTTGAGTGTTATGTGGTTTCTAAAAGGTCATGTTCTGGATTATAAAACAATCTAAGCATACACACTATTTCATGGAGTTTAGGTGTTTAAAACTTGAACAGATTCATGGAAAAAAATAACGTGAGGAATGCAAAAAATGTGCAGGCATCAAAACAGCTACAAAAATAGAAATTCTTCCAATTAAGAAAATACATGATAAAAGAGCACAATAAAAATGAAAATACTGGGATATATTTGGCACTTTAGAGAACTATGCAGTATATGTTTTTAAACTTCTTTTATTTGATCTCAACATGCACAGAAAGATGAGGTGATATGATTCCTTCTCCACAAAAGCTAACTCTTAAAAACTAAAATTTCCAGGTTGACTTTGTTGCTGTCTCCATGTTTCTCCAGTAAATTTCTACTTTCCATCATTTGTAAGATATGCTATGGTTTTGTTCCATTATGTTTATTTCCGCTCAACCTTCCTTCCATTACCCCTTCTTTTTAATTGCTATGAGAGGTCTATTGTCTTCCTTAGAGCAGGGAATAATTGAATGGTGTTAGCAATTTCCCAATCTGTGGTGGTGCAGACAATTCTTCAGCCAGATTTCTATGCCTCTTGTATATTTTTATTTTTTTTCGGTCAGTGTCTAGAAATTCAATTGAATTTTGCATGTTGATTCATGTTTTATTTTTACCTAATCTCTACTATACATTTGTATAAATACAACAAATCAACCCATATTTGGTAAAATAAACAGATATAATAAAAAATGAGATAGAAAAGAAGACTCAGGTGGTACAAATGAGAAAAAGGAGAAGGAAATGTTAGTTAAAACACTTTACTCACCCTGGTGCCAGTGACTCACTCAGGAGGCTGAGATCTGAGGATCGTGGTTCAAAGCCAGCAAAGGCAGGAAAAGTCTGTGAGACTCTGATCTCCAATAAACCACCAGAAACTGGAACTGTTGCTGTGGCTCAAGTGGTAGTGCACTGGCCTTGAGCTGAAGAGCTGAGGGACTAGAGTTCCAGGTCTAGAGTTCAAGCCCCACAACCAACCAAATCAAACAAAAAGAAAAGAAAAAAAAACACACACTTTACTCAATATTATCTAATACAAATATCTAGGACTAAGGTAAGAGCAGGCCAGATCATCATAAGAATCAGTATAGAAAACTAGATGTTGAGTTTAAGTACATACCAATTTTGCTTAAGAATTCCACATTACCACAATATATAATTGAAGGTATTACTTAACATCTAATATTTAGAGTAGGCACTAAAAGCTGCACATCTTGCTTTATATATTCCTCCCCTATGGTATAACCCCTATTTCCATTTTATTTGATGTTAGTGCCCTGCATCTTGTATATACACTTCTCTAATTGGGGGAGAGGAAGGGAAAAAACTGAATGCTTAAATAAAGATACAGGTTGGCCCACTGTAACAATGAGATGTACAAAACACTATGTTGAAAACGAACTTTACAACTTCGGTGGGGATTGGAGGGTAGTTGTGGAGGTGGGAGGGAAGGGATGGGGTAGGGGAAAATAAAAGGAGTAGGCAATGATGCTCTATAGGAAATGTACTCATTACCACATTCATGCAACCCCTCTGTACAGCATTTTTATAATAAAAAGCATACAAAAAAGTTTTCTGTGAAAAAGATACCAAGTTCAGTATCCATAGCTGAAATAGACATGGAAATCAGATTCCAATATTTAAGAATTGACTGATATGGCAAAACTTTAGCCAAGTAACAGACTGAAGATTGATATGTCTTATGGTAAAACTAGAGTTCTAAGACATAGTCCGAGTCTACTTATAGTGACACCATTATAAGGGAAGTAGAAAATTTGCCTAGGAAGCAAACAAATGAATGCCTATATATCAATTCAGAAAGTTCTGGTCTAAGTCTAGGTGTAAGCTAAAAATCACTTAAATCTGCACTTGTAGGCCAACAGTTAGCCAGGTTCTTTTATGTTGTTGTTTTTTTTGTTTTTGTTTGTTTGTTTTTTTGTCAGTCATGGCGTTTGAACTCTGGGCCTGAACACTGTCCCTCAGCTCTTCAGCTCAAGGCTAATGTTCTACCCGTTGAGCCATAAGGCCACTTCCAGTTTTTCTGATGGTTTATTGGAGATAAGTGTCTCTAGTACCACCATCCTCAGGTCTCAGCCTCCTGAGTACCTAGGATTACAGGTGTGAGCCACTGGCGCCCGGCAATAATTGGATTTCAAGAAAATGAGCGGAATAATAGTAAAAACTTTTACGAAATGCTCAAGAGAAATGCACAGAATGCCTATTTTAAACAAAGTATTATCAAAGCAATATTATATAACTTTACATACTTAAGTCAAGAATAAATAATTAGCAGTGCAGTAGTCAACAAATATATGATACAATTGTAGTTACTACAGACTGAAGAATATATGCTAATTATATTTGGGGGAAGGAGACATACAATATGTGAAAAGACACTGTGTCATTACTAAGCAAATTAAGAACAGACTCCAAGACTGAAATTGCAATTCTAGGCAATATTGGTGAGGATTTCATGCAGTGTAATGCAAGAAGGGTAGGATGCATTTCAAAATAGAAAAGTTTTGTTTTATTTTCATTTCATCTTAGCTATGTAAACATCTACTCAAACAAAGAAGCTAATCGTCACAATTTGTCATGAATACCCTAATCCTCCAAATTATTGTTTACTATGTCCAGGTTTTCTTCTTTCTTCTAATTTTATTTTTTTTATTATAAAAACAGAGGGGTTACAGTTACATGAGTAAGGTAATGAGTACATTTACTAGCATTGTTACCTACTCCATTTTTCCCTACCATCCCTTCCCTGCTCACCGCTCCAACTCCCCTCTCCCCCCAAAGATGTAAAGTTTGTTTTCTGCATAGATTTTTGTACATCTCATTGTTATAGTGGGTCAGGTTTTCTGAGATGAGGAAATCTCAGCTTTGTAGTCATTACTTATTCATCATTATACTTAAATGAAAATGTACTGACAATAAATTTTATATTATTTTAGTGGGTAATTAAAACATAACACAAGAATTTTAAAGTTGAAGAAGTACAGCATAATAGCCACAAACACTTGCTAAAAGGATACCAAGCTACAAGGATCATAGCAGAGAAAGACTGTCTCTGTTTGACAACATATAAATTCTGTACTCGGACATGGCTTTTATCAGAAACATCCAATGGAAGAAATTCACCACTGCCTTTCAAAACCAAGAAAATGAACGCCAACCAATCCATCCTAACAAATGCTTGTTCTTAGTTGCAGTGACTTAAAATACCTACATTCTGTCATAGATGGGAGGGAGGATTCTAAGTAAAATTCAAGTTTATTCTAGGACTCTCTACAATTTTATTTGCTAGTTCAGTGTAGCTTCTCTTCTCAGTCTTACAAATAAGCATGAAGTCTGGATTGGCAGATATACACTCCTTTAATAACAAGAGCATGCTAGGGTACTGTAACTTTGAAGTATGTCTGAGACCTAGTTTCAACAGTTGATGGGATTTTTTTTTTAGGATCACACTGAGATAGGAACCACAGCTCAATGAGCAGCCTCAATACCAGAAGCAGAGTAAGACATTTGTGGTTCCTACTGCTGGATTAATTCACCGACATCTTCTCTGCTATAGTCACTGATATCCCAGTGGTTCCTTTAACCATAGAGTTTGGGATATAATATTTAGAGATTTTACCCATGCCTTCTCTTACTGCTGAAGTTTCTGACCACTGTATGTCATTTTACCTACCCACTGTCTTTTAAGGAAAAGCTTTCTACTCTTCCACATGGTGTAATCCATCTGCATTGTGTCCCAAAAGAATATCGATTTAGAGAAACATCTGTTTATTTCCTTTCTCAAACTGACAATTGCATGAAATGAATGAAAGTTTTTCTGCAGTTGCCTCTCTCACCTCTCATTAACAACGTTAAAGTCAGGAGGAAAAGATTTGTTGCATTCTTTATTGTTATTATTAATATTATTGTGAAAATGCCATACAGAAGGGTTACAAGATAGTGAGTACATTTCTTATCAAGCATTGTTGCCTCCTCCTTTGTTTCCCTATACCATCCCTGCCCTTCTTCACTCCCCCAACCCCCACACCCCCCTATCACTTCAACCCCCCATCCCCCACCCCGCCAAAGTTGTAAAGCTCATTTTTTTCGACATAACGTCTTGTACATCTCATTGTTGTAATGGGTCCACCTGTAACCTTATTTAAACAGTTTGTTTTTTTCCCTTATCCTCCACAGATTATATCAACATCAAATACAGTGAAAATACGGCTTATACCCTGGGGGAGGTACATACAAAGCCAAGAAGAAATCATCTTATAAATATGTTGGAAACAATCACAAGAAAGAAAATAAAAATCATGTGAATCCTTATCTTGGGGTTCATTTCGCCTAACATCAACTTGTCTGACAGTTTCTGTTTGTCTCAGACATATACTAGTTATTGTAAATAAGGGAAACCATGGGACCTATATTTCTTTAAACCACGATTCACAAACTCAGTAGTTATTTTGTGCTCTCAGAACTGGCCTTCCTTTAAAATCAATTGTTCATTTATTTCTCTGTCCTCCTTTTACCCCCTGATGTCACTGCT
Organism: Dipodomys ordii; assembly: GCF_000151885.1. Classification (NCBI taxonomy): domain Eukaryota; kingdom Metazoa; phylum Chordata; class Mammalia; order Rodentia; family Heteromyidae; genus Dipodomys; species Dipodomys ordii. Next base: position 10,333,868 of record NW_012267217.1, read on the forward strand.
TTTGACTTTGGTATCCTGTGTCTTGTATATACATTTATTTGATTTGGGGAAGGAAAAGAGGATCACAAAATTATGCAATAAAGGACAAAGGATGAACCAATGCAACAGTGATACTCACAAGACAGTAGGTTGGAAATGAACATTAGACCTTAGAGATGGGGAGGGGGAGTTGAAAGGGGAGTAAAGGTAAGAAAAAAAATCAAGGGAAGGGCAACAATGTTCCATAACAAATGTACTCATTACCTTACTTCTGTAACTGTAACCTCTCTGGCATCACCCTTACAATATAATAACATAAAAAAAAAAAACTCAACCACTTGCCATCCTTTCTCATTCTTATATTTGCATGAGTCTTTAACTCACATTTACCCAGGAATTCAACTATACCAAAACTTCCATTATCATTACAAGACTAAAAAATGCATGTGTCTTTTGAGGAACCTCCATATTACTTTCCAAAGTGGTTGAACAAGTTTACACTCCCACCAACAATGCAGTAGGGTTCCCTTCTGTTAACATCCCTTCCAGCATCTGTTGTTATTAGAGTTCGTGATTATAGCCATTCTAACTGGGTTGAGGTGGTATCTCAGTGTTGTTTTGATTTGCATTTCTTTTATGGCTAGAGAAGTTGAGCATTTCTTCATATGTCTATTGGACATCCTTTATATATATATCTCTCCTATGACCCAGCAATCCCACTTTTGGGCATTTACCTGAATTGATCACAAACACGACCATACTAAAGCTAGCAACACATCTATGTTTATTGCAGCATTATTTACCAAAGCTAAGATATGGAACCAACCTAGATACCCCTCAGTAGAGGAACTGATCAAGAAAATGTGGTATATATACACAATGCAATTCTATGCCTCCATCAGAAAGAATGACATTGCCCCATTTGTTAAGAAATGGAAAGACTTAGAAAAAATTAAGTGAAGTAAACCAGGCCCAAAGAAACATAAGTCCCATGGTTTCCCTTATTTGCAATGACTAGTATATGTCTGAGACAAGCAGAAATGGTCAGATAAGTTGATGTTAGGGAAGTGACCCCCAAAATAAGGACTCACATTTTTTTCTTTCTTGTTATTGTTTCTAACATATTTGTAAGATGATTTCTTTGTTGCTTTGTATGTCCTTCTCCCATGATATAACCCCTGTTTTCACTATTTTTGATGCTAGTATAATTTGTGGAAGGGAAGGGAAAAACAAATTGCTTAAATAGGAATACAGGTGGACATTGCAACGATGAGATGCACAAGACATTATGTTGAAAATGAATTTTACAACTTTGGCAGGGGGGTGGCAGGGATGTTATAGGATGGTAAAGGGAAACAAAGGAGGAAGCAACAACGCTTGATAAGAAATATACTCATTACCTTGATCATGTAATTGTAACCCCTCTGTATGGTATTTTCACAATAAAAAAATTAAAATGCATATGTCTAATTGGGAATCTATCTGGCTACAAAGGCTAATAAAACGTTCCATTCAGCAACCTCTATTTCCATTCTCTTTCAGGCTCCAATTCTTAAGAATATACCTCAAAGTTCTAAAAAAGAAAAATTGAAGTAATTATCTTAATTTCTCATCTGAACTTTCTATCCTTTTATAACCTCATTTTGAGAATAAAATGCCTGACACATATTGGGTGTTTTAAAATACTTGACTTTGAAATGAGACAATGACCTAGAATATGTCTTGAAATTGTAAAATGTAAATGTCAGAGTGAATTTCTTTGCATTATAAAAAGAAGACATATAAAATAAACAGTTAATTATAAAAGTTTTCAATAGAAAAAATGAAATGTTTCCATGTAACTATTTGGTCAATCAAAGTAAATAAACATATTAGGACTGAAATCACCCAAGGTGAAAATAGGAGGCACATTTAAAAATAGATATAGTCATATATAAAAATTATTTACAATAAATATGTCAGGAGACTTATGAAATAAAAATCTTAGACTAATATGCAGTTTCTTTAAAATACTTCCTCAAGGGCTGAGAAGGTGGCTCAGTGGTAGAGTGCTTGCCGTGCGTTCATGAGACCCTGGGTTCAATTCCTCAGTACCACATAAGCAGAAAAAGCTGGAAGTGGAACTGTGGCTAAAGTGGTAGAGTGCTAGCCCTGAGGCTGAAGAATCAGGGACAGTGCCCAGGGCTAGAGTTCAAGCCTTATGACCAGGGGAAAAAATTTCATCAAAAGTCATTGAAGAAGTCAGAGGACCTGAAATAGTTGTGATCATTACTAACACTGAAACAGTGGCTAAAAATGTAAACTCTACACACAAAGAAAATACACTGACCCTAGATATATATTTCAGTATTTTATTATTGACTTTCAAACTTTTAAGAAAAAAAATCTAAAATAAAAATTTAAGGATCATTTTTTTCTTAAAGGCAATTTTATTTTTAATATAAAAATCTGAGAATAAAAAGTCCCAAATTTCACAAAGGAAGAAAGAACAGAAAATAAGGTTTGTGGTTTTGTTGCATCAAGGTAAGAAATCTTGCAGTTGTGTGCACACACACATACACACACACACACACACACACACTTTCTGGCTGAACACAAGAGCATTTAATTTCCTCTGGGATTTGTTGTCTGAAAAGAATGTCAGAATTTCCAGACAAATTTTAAAGAAATCTAAAAATCCAAGAGGTGTGTTTTGAAATGAAATGAGTAGATTAAAATGAGTTCATCGGGAAATGTTCAAAATAGAAAATTAACAAGAACCTAACAGTACTTTAGAAGAGGGAGAAAAAGCATAATAAGGCAAACAAAAAAGTGTACTAAACATGAATCTCTAGGGAAAAAAAGTTACTCTTCCATTTATATATTTATGACAGTTATTCCCATCCTAGCTTGAGTTTACAGATGCTTACAGGACACAGCTTAACAAAGTCTAAAATTACCTATATATTGTCAATTGTCCACAAGACCAAAAGTAATCAGTTACTTTCAACCTTTCCAGTTAAAATCATGAGAGATTAATATACTACAATGATAAAGTGGCAATGTTTAATTCAATCTCCATTTCTCCTTTCTGCTTCCTAACAGAAACCCAAGTTTTTGGGATTAACGGTAAACCAAGTTAAAGAGATACATTCTTCATTCTTCTTAGAGAAAGCAGTGGACATGAGACTATTTTGTCCAAGTAATGATTGTTAAATCAGGATCCCATGAAGACTTTCCATAAAAGAGCTGATTCAGTGCTTACCCTTCAACTTCTTGTCTAGACTGCAGATGTCACAGCCAGTGCAGTTGAAGTCATTTTTGGAGCATGAAGATTTGTTTCAATTTTTTTGCCTACTTTAAATTATTTTTCCCACCAGCTGTTTATTTATTTTTATTTTTTAGATTCTTTAAGTAGTTATCCAAAGGAGTTCTCACTTAACTAAGCAGTTTATAAATACAATATATCTTGCTCAGTCCTTGGAACATTCTTACCTATCTCTTCCCCTCCCCACACTTTTGGTTACAGTTCTTCATTTTGTAGGATATACAGTGGACTCATAACTGCATTCTTGCTCTCTTCTCATTTTTCTACCCATTCTCTCTAGACCCCACTCCATGCTTATCCAGTATCTGCTCCAACTTATTCTATACAGTATGAGTTTTCCGTCATTCCTCTAATTCTTACATTTCCTTTCCTATCTTCACTTCATTGAACATGATTAAAAGATATAGCAAATTAAAAAAAATATATTTCTATTTATGTCATCACAAGAAGTTCAGGATTTCAGCAGCGGCACTAAATGCTGCAGACACCATCTAATCCAGGGGCCTTGCATCTGGGAAAGGTGAGTTTTATCCTCAGTTGGAACAGACATCATTAGCACATTGCAGAAGATAAGAAGGAAAGAGACATAATAAAAGAGAAAATGTAGCTATATCTGTCCTTTTAACTCCAAAAATAAACAGTGCTTCTGGGAGCATTGCTTTTGTGGTACAGTCTACTGACCAGAAATGTGCCATCTTGTTCTACACATACCTGGTATATGCATGGTCATTGCTAAATCAATCAGAATTAGATTTTGGCTGACAAAAAGTGTAGATGAGTAGTGAGTAGAGAACATGAATTGTACAGTGTGCATCCTCTTTGTGCAACACTCTGATCTTCATGTTTTGTAGTTCACATAGTAATACAACATCATTTGGAAATTTATAATTTAGCTCAAATCAGGCAAAAGCATATGGTTCCTCAGCCAGGAAAATACTCCTGCAATTTCAATACGACTTTTAATTATTTTTATAAGTGAACGTTTTGGAGACATCTTGAATGGATCAAATTCATGTGCTAAGACTTTGATTGCTACATTACTCTTCGCAGTGAAAGCAGTGGGTATTAATATATTCTTAACTCAAATGTCCTTATTATATTTTCCTCAGGCGTTTAGCCATTTTGCTCCAACTTATAGCAGCAATAATTCTCTATTCCATAAAAAATACAATTTTACAAGCAAGCCAAACAGTTCCATAAATTAGGAGGAATACCTGCCTGTGCTGAAACAACACATTTCTTTCTTATTCATATTTTTGTGATAAATTTGTCTTCAAATAACATTCTCATTTTTCTTAAATTTATAGCTTTTTATGATTTGAAATCTACTGAAAAGTTGGTTGACACCTAGACTATCAAGATGGAAGGAATTTATAAGAAATCTACGTTTTAGATGAGTATTCCCTCAAAACACACATGAACACACACACACACACCCACGTGTGTCTATATATATGAGTAATATTTTCTCATAACATACTTTAATAAATTAACATATGACAACTGTATGCATTTATGAACCATTGTGAGATTTCAGTACATATACATTTTATAAAATAATCCAATCAAAGAAATTAGTATATCTCTCTTGTCATACTTTGTCACTGCCTTTTTAAATTCTAATTTTGTTGCCAAGGTGATGTAGAGAGGGATGACAATTACATAAGTAAGGTAGTGAGTGCATTTCTTGTTGAATTTGTTACCCCCTCCCGCATTTTTCTCCCTCTCCCTCCTACAACTGCTTGCCACTGCTTTTTGATGAGAACATTCAAATTCTTTTTTAAGTCATTTTGAAATAATACAATATTGTTAAAAATATGAAACCAAACACCGCTGAAATTTTACCCATTGATCAATCATTGTTGCCTTTGTGTCTCTTACCACCCCAAAATTTGGTAAGTACTCTTGTATTTCCTCTAAGAATTAAGATTCTTTAGATTCCACATATAAGTAAGACTTGAGCTATTAGTCTTTTTGTGACTGATTATTTCACCTAAAGTATATTTTCTGGGTTCATCTATAGTTTCAGTGAATGTTAGGATTCCATCTCTTCTGCAACAGAATAATATTCTTGACCACATATCTACATGTGTGTGATATGCACAAAAATACTTTTGAGTGATATTTTATATAAACATACACATATGAATATGAATATATAGATATATTCATATAGTTAAGATATAGTCTTCATCTTTCTAGATCAAATAATCCCCTAGGCAATAATACATTCTTTCATTTTGAGAAAAAAATTTTAATAATTAATTAAAATTGATTTCTATAAAATTAAGAAAATTTTTTCAGACTATTGCTGAAGAAAATATATTTATAGAAACAAGTTAATTCATGACTAATAATCTATAGTTTCATCTAAAAAAACTATATATGAGGACTACAATGAGATATCAATTATTCATAAGTTACATCTTAGCAGCAAACATTCTTTGGGTTAATTCCCAATATGGTAAAAAATAAAAATAAAAGTCTAGGTTTACATATTTTCATTTATTTCTCATATACTTCAGCTACATTCAAATGTGTACTGCTTTTCACATTTTCACATTTGAATTATATATTTATTGACAGTCAGAAATGGAAGCCACTAGTGTTCTAGATACATACTTACATACTTCTATCTGCCATAAAGATAGAAAATTGGCATCTATAATATTTGACTTTCCAGCATTTTCCACCTTTATGAATATGCTTATTTTATGTTGAAATATGCATTTAAAATAAAAAATTACTAACTCATTAAAGACATAAGTCGTGTAAGTACTTTAAAGTTCCTGAAATATTTTTGTTGTAGCATGGAAAAAAACTCAACAAACCCCAATAATAACCTATATCTTTGCTATATGTATTTAGCATATCTAGACTTACATAATTTCTCCACAGTTGGATAAGACTTCATGCATAAATATGTAGCAAGTTACTATTATATGTGTGGTCATTTGCCTGTTAAAAATATGAACTTTATTAGCACTCATTAAATAAAATGATAAAGTTAAAATTAGTTATATATTTATAATGCATATGTCTTACAAAACCTAATACTTGATTCCTCTCCCAAGAAAATATTAATTTTGGATGTCAAAGGATCCTTGCAATGTTATTCCAGTGTTAGATTATCATAACTGTCTCCCTTCAGATAATATTGTTAAAAGTCCATTGAAAACCTCTGGACTTCAGCAAAGAATGAAAATACATAATGTTGTGGCCTCAAGCACTGAAAATTTAGCAGACAATAAATTACTAATTACCCTAATGCACCCAATGCCTTACAGTTTTAACAAAAAGTTGATACCTGTTATTGAATATAGGAGGGCTTGTTACTATAAGGGGACATATGACATGCTAAAATAAAAACATTCTGCGTAAAAGAATCAGTGTAAATGTTTTCAAGAATGCATCAGAAATACAGGATAGTAAGAAATATATTTACAGCATATATTACACATTATACCAATTGCATATGGTGCTAATGGAAGAGTTGATGATAAAGACCAGTTGAATCTGTGATCTAGAAATCACTTAAGGTTAATTTGAAAGCACAACCCTCACTTTAGTAGACAATAATCTAATCTTTACATACTAGGTTCCACCAGACAATATGAAGATTAATTATAAGAAAATAACATGTAGAACAAAAATTATTTCTAACTTTTTTTAAAGTATAATTATTGTTATTATAGAGGTGATGTATAATGTGCTCATAAATCTACTGGATAGTAAAAAGGAATATACTGGGAAATGATAAATTATCTAGGTCTCTGGATACTCACACAGTGAGATCAAATGAGAATATTCCTGAGTGAATCACAAAGGCTCAATAGCTTTTTCAAAATTACCTATTTTAAATTTTTATGCTCACTTGTGTTAATAATTTTTTTAAAAAATAACCATTTCAATTTTTTAAAGACATGCAAGGAGATAAGCTGAAAAAAAAGTTGCTCTGATAATAATTGCTACAATAGATATCTTAGCTAACCTGTAGAAGTAATCTATACTGTTAGAAATATAACTATTTTATATTGTTATATATAATGTCTATTCTAAGATATACTTGAAGAAGTGATAAAGGCAATTTTGTTAAAGGCAGGGCTACTTACATTATTGATAGAGCTATTGTTACATTTCAAAACAAAAGTCATTCCAATAGCTTTAATCCAGTCAATAGTGATAGGTTACTGCCTGTGATGTGCTTCATTAAATTATAGCCATCTATCCCATTAAAGACACTGGGTTGGAAGTCACAGACTTCACTATGAGGAAGAACTGAAGACATGGGTCCTAAAGGGGGAAAAAAGACATAACACCCACCAGAAAATATTAATGTAGACCTCTAAATGCCCAAACAACGATAGAAAGTGTTAAGGGAAGGCTCTTACATAGTCATAGAACAAGCAGGTATATCCAGGAAGCCAGGAGAACCCTGAACCTTACCTCCTTCCCCACGGCATCCATGAAATGTGATTACAAGCAGAAAGATGATCTGAGAATATAACTAAGAATGAGAAAGGAAAGCTTCATCTAAAAGCTGGATGAAACAGAAAGGACAGGAAGGCAGCCTTAGATATGTAATGTATTTTTACAGGTATTGGGAGTAGAAGAATGGGCCTTCTACCATGACCTTTTCTCAGACAGAGCTCTCTCTACAGATGAAAACTCAGGGATATGCTGTAAAACAACAGCCATTTGTTAGCTCATGGTTTTGAAGATCAGATGTTTGGGATTCTTGGAGTTCAGTTTCATCAGGAGGCTAAAGATTCTCTTTGAGTCTCATGCTGTCGTTGGCATCACTGGTTGGAACACGGATCATGTCCCATTTTCTCTCGATATTACCTGGAGAACTGTTCTTGGTATCTAGAATCTTCTCTCCCATTGCTCTGAATGGCTGCCTTAAATTGCGAATGACTTTTTTTTCCCCAATCCCTTGTTTGCTTTGAATCTGCCTAATCTTCCTTCTTTGTGACAATAGTGAAGACAGTCTCAGCTCTTAAAGGGCATGTACTCTACCTCCAAGTTTTAACTGTGAGAGACAGCTTTCCGCAGGTGTGAAATCTTCACCATTATAAAGTGTGTGCCCCTGGGGCACCAGTAAGTCTTTAGAATCCTACCTCATACAGGGTGAAACAAGCTGCGTTGTGGAACCTGGGTCCTATGTATTACCGGAGCCTCAGTTGGGCAATTCCTCCTGGGATCTCACTAGAAACAATCACATCCTCTTCCTAGTTGTAACCGTCAAAACTGTTCTGGAAGTTGTCAAAAGTCCCATGGGATGCATGATTCCCAGCCCTGCCAGTTACCAAGAAACTGAGGTCTGACTAAAAAGTATATATTCTAGTCTTCTAAAATAGGCAATCAAATATAGACCTTGTTAGTTTAATTTATTCATAAATGTGGGTAGTTATTAAGAATAGATCAATATCAGTAACAGGTACATTTTTATTTATATGAAATCATTGCAACTTTACCTTTTCTAGTTGAATAGCAGCCATGGTAAACCCTAGATTTTTGTTTTTTTAACTCAGCAGACAAAAAGCAGGGTGCGAGAAATTCAAGGACTTCAAAGAAACCGGACTGGACTTGAAATATTAATAACAATCATATCTTAGAGTTACATCAGGCTTCAATTCCTAGTTTTTCTTCATTTTGTTACAGATTTGCCACCTATGGAATTTTCTCTACCCTGCTCAGATTTATTTATATCTTCTATATAGGCATTTTCAGGGTTATAAGTTTCACAGTTTTACAACTAACTCTGTAAAATAGAAGTATCTTTTATTAGTTCTAAAAAGTATCTTTTTGTGAGTTTCTGGGGATAGCCTCTTTAAATGGTCTCAGATTGATGAAAATATTCATGCTTGTCCTCTCATCGTATTTTTGAATTTATGGATTTTGTAACATCCCTTCTTGACTTTTATTTCTCCAGGTTGAAGAGTTCTAATTTTTTAAAGTGTACTTATATGAAGCATTTTTGCCTCCATAATTCATGAGGCTTCAAGTTTTTGTGAGGAGAGAATAAAGCTTGATTCTTTTTGAAGCCTTGCTACCAGTTGTGTGGAAAGAAGAGGGGAAGGCAGACACTAGGAAAGTACACATTATCTCAGGAGCTATGTGACTAGAGACAGCTTGAGCTCAGTCCTCATTTTCTTTACTTTAATGTAGGAATTATACCTCATACCTTTGCAATTCCTAGAAAACACATATGTAAGAAGTACAAGGATATAAATACATTTCTTTCCTAGAAGATTCTAAAATAAACTTCATTCAAGAAACATGTTTTGAAGGGATGAGGATATAGCTCCTCTATGGTTAATCACTTTCTTAGACCAAGCCCTACTATTCAATCCTCAACATCACACCATATAAGTGCACACACACACACACACACACACGATAGAGCCCTGTTCCTCTTCGGTCTACTGCACTTATGTTCCTATAAAGATAAGGGAGAGGAGGATAAGGATGTTGATTTTAATGTTCTAACTATTCTTGTTCAGAGAGAAGACTACCACTGCAGTAGAGTTATGCACTAACTGATTATTTTTCTCTGGGGAAATTACTCAACACAGGCATCTAGATCATACCCCAAGATATTCTGATTCATAGATAAGAAGTCATGCGGAATATTATGTAAATGTTCAAAAATGGGTCACAGATAAGTCTGTTGCAGAATTAAGTCTAGAAGGCAAAAAGAAGTGGACAGTGGCTTCAGGCTCCCTGTAGCTTCATTACTGACCAGTTCCTTATTACCTTAGCAAGCTTAATTTCACAACTGTGAACTTTCTGTGTAGCTACAGAAAGTTTTATTTCTTGCCTGAAGTGCTGCTTTAATGCATATAACATTTTAGATGTTTTGCTACAGAAGTGTAGAATAATTTTTAAATTGCTTTATGCTCTTTATTTAGGATTCTTAATGTTTAGACATATTGTGACAATATAGTAAATGGAACCCCCCTTTTATCCTGAGATATTCCTGATTACAATTTGTTTCTGTATGTCTCCTACAGACATTTTTTCTGTATTGCTTCTCCTTTCCCTAATCACATACACTCTTGTGAAAGTCAAGATTATTTTTTCACGTGCCTTTTATTCTCCAAAAGATTTAAAAAATTTTCCACTCTAGAGACATTATTATTTATGAAAACATGATTAGAAGTTATATTGTCAAGACAAATAAAGTTCTGTGGTCTTACAAGAAATTTTAAAATATTTTATTGAGACCTTCTCGTCCATTGAAATTTAATTATATGCTCTTTAATGTTGATTCTTCTGTTACCTATGAACAATCATTTTTCTTTATCCTTTGTTATATTAAGTATTATATTTTCTTTCAAAACATTTTAATGTTTTATTTTATCTTACTTTCTTGTAGTTATAAACAAGTGAATAAACAACTAAAGAATGACCCTAATAACATTTATTGTGTTTTCAATCTAATACCTAACCAAATTGTACTATTTTTTTTAGACTTTGATGATTATATGTCCCACAAACCTACCTCTTACTCTATTCTACTGGACAGAAATAAGTATGAGAATTAAATCATTTCATTTGTCCTTCAGGAATAAATTCATTCAATGAGTATTCTTAAAGGAGGCATTGGTTAATTATAAGATATATGTATATATATTTGTATGTGAATATGTAGAGTCATATATGACAACATTTTTCTCTCCAAAATCATTATCTTTGTCTATTGTATCATCTCTAGTGCTTTCTTAAAAATACTAGGTTTTAAGTTGCTTTTTTATTTTCTCAGTAAATTAGATAGATAGATAGATAGACAGGCAGACAGACAGATAGATAGATATACTATGCAGTATCAAAAGAATGTCCAAAACAATGGACTATGACAGGGGTATCTTCCCACACTAACTCATATATTATCCTCCAATTATCTTGGAGTATTATATCCTGATTTGATATATAATTCAATGTATATCCATGTATATATGACATTGAGTTTCTTATGGCACATCAAAACCTGATTTGATCTGTACATTTTTGAAAGGTCACATGTATTCTATTATGAAAGAACAATGAATACCCAAAAACAATACAATATTTTTTTCCTTTTTCATTCCCCTAGTGCTGTTTCATAATCTTACAGATATTAATAATCAATAAACTAGAGATACAGATTTATAATGGAATACAAACTGGGTGTAATGTGATTTTTTTTGTGGACTTCCACAGTAGGTGCCTGTGATAAACCTTTCATTAATGGAAATAGTACTACAGTAGGAATTCAAGGGGAGCGAACTTTACATTTTTAAGAAGAAAAGTAAGACTTTTCCCTTGTGCCTGCTTGCTGAATACACTAAAAATCATTTATATATACAAAGGTTATTCAAGGCAAGAATAGTTCGGAATTTTCTACTTTAAATATACAAAGTATCTTCTGTATTTTCTATGAGGATGATGTGTCACTGCTAAAAATATGTACTTTTGAACTGAAATGCCTCACGATTGAAGAAAGCCTAAAGGCAAGAAACTTTAGATACTTGAAATTACCAAGTTTCACATGCTAACTTACATTACCAAATGATACATGTGTTTGTGTGAATATATATTAAGTTGAAATGTAAATATTTTCAGAAGATTCTTTGAGAAGTTTTCTCAAAAAATCTAGGAATAATATGTTTATTTTACAGTTAATATCTTTATGCATAAAATAATGTGGCTGGCAGAAAAAGAACTTTGGTGAAAGTAAAATAATTCATAAGAATGAGAGCCAAAAACTAAGGCAGAAATATCATCATTAACTAATGATTAAATATTTACTGAAATATATCATTTGGCACCATCCTAAAGACATCATTTTTTAAAATATACTGTAGTATCTCATCCTAAGACAGTATAACTGCATAGCAAACTTAAAATATTCTGAAAAAGAAAAGAATCATAGTTGCTATATGGGTGTAATACCAGCTACTCAGGCTCTGGGAAGGAAGAGCTAACAGGATAGTCATCAAAAACCAGCCCTAGGCAAAAGCACAGGATCTTATTGGAAAATTAATAAAGCAGAAAAGAGCTGGAGGTATGCTCAAGTAGTGGAACTTGCCTAGCAAGCCAAAGGCTCTGAATTCAGATCCAACTACTGCCACAGAAAGAAAAAAGAAATACAAGAATGAAACAAGACTCACTAACTGTGCTTCCGGTAGAGTGAAAACTAAGATACAAATGTTTAAAGATAGAGTTAGAATTGTATGTTTTTGGTTTACGAGCAATTTTCTTCAACAAATTATATAAAGTATTATGTTTATATCACGTACACAAATCTAATAGGTTCTCAATCATGGAAGAACTTCTCTAGGAGACCAAGAACTTAGTAAAGATCTAGTATGCACCAAGTATATAGCATACTGAGATTTGGAAAGCAGTCTGCTTCAGACTGCTGGGTTTTCCTGGGTTTTAAGGTGAGAATGATTCCATGCTATTTCACCAAAGAATTACATTAATCATTATGTCATAGTCCATCTGTATGTGCAAAACAATGCCAGTAGAGGTGTAATAAAGTCTTATTTGATAAAGATGTCATATGTGAAGTAGTTAGAAGAATGTCATAAATCAGGTTCAGAGAGACAGAGGACATATGCATTCTCATATATAGGATCTAGATTTAGCTTATAAACATATACGTAAATATATTAGGTGGCATGCAAGTGTATACAAATGAATTAATTAAGATAGAGTAGAGTCAAGGGAAAACTTAATAGTGTAACTCTACAGAAAGACAAAATCAAAGTTCAGCAAAATAAAACACCAGGAAGCAGATACTCTCAAAGGGTGGACAAATGAAGAAAAGACAAGGAAAATGAAGAGAAGAATCCAATGTAGAATTCCCTACAAAATTTCCTACAAAAAAAACCCACAAGGAATGGGTGGGTAAAGAGGGGTGGGTGAAAATGTTGAAAGGGGTGACATTGATCATGGTATAATGGATTTCATAAACTGCTTTGTTTAATGGCAACTCTTTTATACCATTATGCAAAAATAATAAAAAGAGAAGAGTGCCTAGTTCATAGAAGTCAGCTAAAATGTCATTGTTATTATGTTAACTAGAAAATAATTTTTCTCAAGAATAAAAAAATTGTGAAATGGTTATTAGAAAAGGTATCAATGAGATGGTACTGTTGAAATTTAACCTCATATATTGACATTTACATTTACTCTGATCATTATTTGGACCAATTGCTTGCTCAAAAATTATTTATCCCAGGCTCTTTTTGAGCCATTATAAAAACAAAAGCCATATGGCAAGGAAAATAGAAAATTATAATCAGGTTCATTTACACATATTGGATAATGGAACTAAAAAGATAATGAAGAACAGTCGATTTAATACTAAAAAGTGTGACAAATTGCTACATCTGTGAGTATGTGAGTGTGTGTGAAAATATATGTATGTGTGAGTGTGTGTGCATGCTGGTCCTAGTGCTTGAAGGCCTGACCACTGTCCCTGTTTGGTTTTTTTTTTTTTTTTTTTTTTTTTGCTCAAGGCTTGGACTTTGCCACTGGCGCCATTGCTACACTTCTAGCACTTTGTGGCTAATTGGAGATAAGAATCTTGGACTTTCCTTCCCTGGCTGGCTTCCAATCAGGATTCTCAGATCTCAGCCTCCCTAGTAGCTAGGATTACAGATGTGAGTCACCAGCACTGGAAAATTATGACACTTCTCAAGATGTATCACACTACACATTACTTCCAATAAACTATTTGATAAATTTTGCTAGGAATCTAAATACTTTGAAATGTGTTCTAATAGCTTCCATTTTCATGTCACTTGGTATTTCCATTACCTCATCAAGACAGACTGAGATGAATAAAAATGGAGAAAGTAAAATTCAAGTTTGAAAATAGAAAAATAGATTAGCATTTTGAAAGTCTCCAGTTCTAAAACAGTTTATAACATTTGGTGGTCATACTATTTTACCCTTTTCTTTCAAGTCATGGGAAGAGATAATTCAAGTGAGAAAAATACATATTACAGAAATACATTTTGTAGAAAATTTGGGACCAGGTAGAACATTGAAGGAGGGCTAAGTTAAAAATGACCTTGGTAGATGAAAGTTAAAAAAAAAAAAGTAATGAGAAGCCAGGCTCCAGTGGCTCACCCCTGTAATCCTAGCTACTCAGGAGGCTGAGATCTGAGGATCAAGGTTCAAAGCCAACCCAGGAAGGAAAGTCCGTGAGACTCTTATCTCCAATAAAAAACCACTAGAAAACCAGAAGTAGCACTGTGGCTCAAGTGGTAGAGCGCTCGCCTTGAGCTGAAGAGCGCAGGAACAGAGCTTAGGCCCAGATCAAGCCCTATGACAGACTGAAAAAAAAAGAGAGAGAGAGAAATGTGAGAAAAGTTTCTGATCCTTTTTTCATTTATAAACCATTCATTTTTGGTAGGGATACATATATTTTGGTTGTTGGGCTTGGACTCTGGGCTTGGGTGCTGACTCTCAGCAATTCAGCTCAAGGTGAGCGCTCTACCGCTTGAGCTACAGCATCACTTCCAGGGCCTCAAGCATGCAAGGGTAAAGTCTCACGGACTTTCTTACCTGAGCTGGCTTTGAATCGTGATCCTCAGATCTCAGCCTCCTGAGTAACTAGGATTACAGGCGTGAGCCACCGTCAGGGTAGGAATATTTTTGAGTGTTTCATTCTTTACAAAACCTTTGGCCAACCACACTTTTATTGTCAATAAAGTTTCCAGGACTGAAAAAGTAGTAAAATCAGCCCAAAAGGAATGAAGAAAAATGTCGTGGTATGAAGCTGAAATGTCCCCTGAAGGCTCATGTCTTATAGACTTTGTTTGGCGTCAGTCAGCTTTAGGGAAGCGACGGATTCCCGAAGGATCTGATCTAATTAGCAGATGCATTTATGACTCGATGGCATTGTTTGAGGAAGGCTCAACATAGGAGGAGTGATCTAATGGGAAAAAAGTATCAGAAGAAGGCCCTGTCCTGGAAAGATGCACTTTGTTGCTCACCTCTTTCTATCTCCTACTGCTTCCTGTCTTTCATAACACATGAAAGTTACTTCAGCTCTGGCCTTCAGCCATGTTAGTTTCACTATACACACAAGGCAGTGGAAGTATCTGACCATAGATTGAAACCTTTGGGTTTATGATCTAAAAGAAATCCTTCCTCCCTGAGGTTGATTTTCTCCGGTTTTTGTCACAGAGACGAAAGTCCTATTAACAGAAAAGTTCAACATTATTTACACAATATTGAGGATTTTGGTTGCAGGGGGCAGGGTTTCAAAGGAAATGTATCATATATAGGTAAATATATATGGCAGAGGGCATTAAATGAGATAGAGAAAGAAGAATGGGTTTCATGACAAAGCAACAGGTAAGGTTTTGTGGTACAAGGGGGTGTATGGTGTATGGAGAAACCTGGAGGTTTCCTGAATTCTTTAGTTGAGAGCTGTATGCTATGAGAGAGTTAAAGAAATGAGAGGAAAACAGAAATGCAAAGGAAATATGGACATTTTAGTGAGATAGGACCCCTTATACTAGGATTGAACTGATTAAGGAAATCCATAACATATACATTTTAAAACAAAACAAAAAATATTGTGAATTAGCACACTTTTCTCCTAACTTTCCTCTAAATATATTATCTTATATCAAGGTCTCATAAGCCAAGTGTAAAGCTAGTAGAAAACTATCTCTGATTTGATTAAAAGTATTGAAAGTATTTGTAAATGAGTGACCCATACTCTCACACTCACAAGAGGCAGATGTGAGAAGAACAAATTCTCACCTCCCCTATCTTCCTAACAATTTCGTTCTTGGGCCTAAGCATGATACCAACAGATTGAGCAAAGACTCACACTCAAATAGTCATCAGACATATCAGTATGTTTTATGTTGTAGAAACATGGACACATTGTTTCCTTGATTATAATGCATATGAGTGATGTATACTAACATAATGAAAGACATGGCTACTGGCTGCTGCTTGCTGAGGAGAAGGACATGAATCATATGAAATTGGCCCAGACTTTTAACAATGATCCCTGACCTTCTCATGTCTAAGACAGAGGCTTTTTTAGGGCTTAGCTATCAAATTCAAACTTTGGAACTTAGTTTTCCTTCCTTCTCAACGTAATACCTTGGAGATGACTACCAAAGCATATAAACTTCTGATTCAAAGGATATATTCTATAAAATCAAAATAAAATAATGCATCTAAAAGAAATATGTGCTATTTTTCTAATTATCTAAACTTTTCTGTAAGAAGGTAAAATAGATTGTACAATTTCTCTGACTGAAAGAAAACCATGTAAATATATAGACATGGACAAATGTATAAACACACTTATACATGTACCTAGAAAATATCCTTACTTACAATGTATCATAAAATGCTATTTTTAAATGATTCTTAATTGCTGCTCTTTTGGGAAATTTCTCAATGAATGAATTCGTAAACAGTTGGGTTTTGGGTTTTGGTAAGTGAGGAAGACATGTTACCATGTGAAATATGATATGAAGCTCAGATTTATAGGGAACATAGAACAAATAGTGTGACTATTTTTACATCTTTCATCTCCCTTATGAATGTTGAAATGAGGAGTTGTCTTTCCAAGTATATTTACTCTCTTGGCCTATTCTAGGATAAGTGAACAAGAATTGTAAAACCATATTTCCACCAGTACTGATAAAATTGTATAAAATGTGCCTGCCCATACTAATACAAAGATCTCTACTAAAATTCCAAATATTTCTATGCCCAGTTCCATGCAGATAGGAAGTCAGGGATGTCTGGGAGCCTTGTGTTGTTACACAACAAACTGAAGCAGGACCAGAGAGGAAACAAAGTCATAAGAAATAGTCTACATATCTTCTCCTGTGTGGGTTTTCTTCTCCCTAAAGGAGATTAGATAGATAGATAGATAGATAGATAGATAGATAGATAGATAGATAGATAGATAGACAGATAGATAGATAGATCTATATATATATTCTGAAGAGATATTTCAAATTTGAGAAAAAAGTATTTTGATATACAAAATATTTCATGTTAGTGGTGAAGGAAGCTATTAAGAATAAAATTAAATTCAAAGTGAAATTTAATCAGCCATATGAAAAAGCAGGTTTCCTCTCCTACTGTAACACTAAATTAGGTAATTTTGTTACTCACCTGGATTTGTTAAAATGTTTGCATCCTCACTGTTTAACTTACTCAGGAAAGGGCTCACAAATTTACTGGTATTGAATGCATTTTGTTAAGGATTTCAATTTTAATAAAAAGTTTATATTAATCTGAGGTAAAAACTAGCAAAATAAAAATAGATAACACAGACTTCTTTCAACATTCCCTGCATCCATCCCAACTCTACCCCTTCCATCAATTTTCTCAAGTTTGTCACACGCATTGAACTTTATGACTGCATTCTCCCCTGGTTTTTCTCTTCATTCACCAACCTCCCTTCCATTCACTCCACTCCCTTTGGAGTACCAGTTTCTTGGTATTTATTTTGCTTAGTCTGTGAGTTTGCCTTTCTAAGGAATTCTCCCTGGGATCTACCATATTTTGCTTATTACATTTGTGTATACTTGCATGAAGCACTGACATGTTCACTTGCATATTTATAAATTAATTCCTCTTTCCACATATGAGAGAAAACATGCATCCTTTGAATCCATTGGCCTGACTTTACTTAGTGTGATTTTTAGACTGTGTGTACAAATATAACAAAGTAACACAGATCAGGAAGTAAATAAACTACGGATGCTTTGTTTGTCTGGAGATTGGGAAGTCCAAAACAGAAGGCTTTAGCTTTGTTTCTTGTGAAAGACCTTTTCCTCATGGACAGAGTTCATTTTCTAAAGCCTCCAGTTACAGAAGGAACAAGGGAATTTTGCAAGGCTTCCCTTAATCTCTAATGAGCTTATCTCCCAAAAGCCCTACCTCCTGAAAAGAATGTAGAGTACCATGGATAAGAACTCTACCACTGACCCCCAATATTAAAATTATTAATACTTAAGAACTATGAGGGAGAAAGAGAAGAAAAAAAGCTAAGGGAAGCTATCTGCAGCTGTGCTAACAGATAGAAAAAGAAGGCGGATGCCTTGAGCCACTGAGTTTAACCTGACTAACCAGAATCCTTTCATATATACACAGGATCAACAGCAGGAATTGGTATGTGCATATCCATGTAGTGTTGATCTTTCCACAGGAAGGAATGATTTCATGTCTGTTTCAGTCTTCAAAATTCTGTCTCATAGGAACAATGAAGAAAAGCACCAATTACATAGAGTGGAAAACATTGAAGGTAATGTAATAATTCAACTCCCCAGGAAGAAGTGGGAATGGGGAAGGAGTGTGTGAATTCAAAAACTGTTATGATCCAGGGAAAAATGATAAATTCATGTACAAAATAAAGTATAAAATATATTTAATATTCATGTAATAGATTGCTATATACAATGTTGTTTTTTTCTCCAGAATTGGGCAAATGAAACTATTTGACTTATCCATTATCATATAAATTCAAGCTGACTTCTAAGATGAATAGGTAGAGTTGAGAAGAAGAAATTTCTTTATAATACACCAAGAAGAGATGATTTCTAGACACCTGATATGATGACTGGAACTCTGTAAATGCTTCAGGATAAATGGGGAACTGAAAAGAAGCCAATATACATAACACTGGGTCAGGAAGGCAAACATCAGAAGAGAGTTGTCTGCATCTAAGATTGATTTCATAGCAACTGAGCTTTCAAACAATAAAGTTAAGAATAACAAAATCCTGTCCTTTTCAGGACCATGGATACAATCAGAGATTATCATATTTAGCAAATGAAGCTAATAAACAAAAAATGTCATATTTTTCATTCATACTTGGAATATCATAAAATGAAGACAGACAGAATGATAGGCAGACAGAAAGAAAGAGAGAAAAAGAAGAAGAGGGAAGAAAGGAATAAGAATGAGGAAGGAAGGAAGAAAGATTAATAAAAGAATAAATTAAATGAAGAAAAGTAGAAATAACAGAAAAGAAAAGGGAAAGTATACCGGGCGCTGGTGGCTCACGCCTGTAATCCTAAGCTACTCAGGAGGCTGAGATCTGAGGATCGTGGTTCAAAGCCAGCCCGGGCAGGAGAGACCATGAGACTCCTATCTCCAATAAACCACCAGAAAACCGGAAGTCGCGCTGTAGCTCAAGTGGTAGAGTGCTCACCTTGAGCTGAAGAGCTGAGGGACAGCGCCCAGGCCCAGAGTTCAAGCCCCACAGCTGACCAAAAAAAAAAAAGAAAGAAAGAAAAGGGAAAGTACATAGAGTAGCACTGTGAAGGAAAAGAAAGAGTACTAATTGGAGCGAGCTTGGTGGAGAGGAATAGAAAAGGTCAATGCTTTACATATATGCTTCTAATGTCATAATGAAACTCGTTTTGGGAAAGTAATACTAATGAATAATTTAATTTCCGCTGAACTGTAGAGCAAGCAAAGATGTCTATCATAACTAAGGCTACAACAACAGAATGGGTCTGTTTCTTCATCCTGGACAATAGTAAGAAGAATGAGAGAGAAGCCATGATATTATCAAAGGAGCAGTTTTCAGTGTTTTCTCTGAACCAGTTATTCTCTATTCACAATGACAGGGAAAATTAGGTATCTGAGAATATATTCTCTGAAAGGAGAAATAATCTGATGACTACAGGCTGGTCAAAGGGCAGTCATCAGAGGAGACACTATTTATATTAATGCAAACAAATGACTTCATTTTGCAGCTATATCCCCAACTCTATTGTATCCAGATTATACATACAGACAACTGTTGGTATTAGAGGGGATTGGATCTTAGACTGTACCACAGATATTAAAATCTGAAAATGCTGAATTCCCTTATAGAAAACAACATAGAATTTTCATAAAACCTATATGCAAACTCATGTGCATATTTCAACTTATCTCTACATTATTTGTAAAACCATTGATACAATGTAAATCCTACGTGAATACAATATTTAATAGTCCCTGTTCAGTATAAACATTGCTTTTCTGAATATTTTCTATCATTTGATTGAATCCATGAAGGAGAATCCGTTCAAATACACACAGCAGGAATTGGTATGTGCATATCCATGTAATATTGATCTTTCCACAGGAGGGAATGATTTCATGTTTGTTTCAATCTCTCAAAATTCTGTCTCATAGGAACAATGAGAACAAGCACCAATCACATAGAGTAGAAAACATCGAAGGTAATATAATAGTTCAAATATATTTTAGAAGATCATAAACAAAGGAGGCAGGTGATCCTACCATGGGATGTTTGAATGAGTAACTGGAACAATTGAAAACTCACAAGAGCAGGAATAAGAGAGATCATATGTTTTGAGTTCATGTTAGCTAATGAAAGAAACGTGAAAATGTCATCTAATAATACAGCTGAATTGTAATGAGTACTCATCATCAGGATAAGGGTCCCTTCCCCAAAGTTTGAGCACTTAGCTAGTTCTACTCTGGGTCTCACCCATTTTCATCAAGTGAACTCAAAATTAATTCAAGCCAAGAGATATATAGTACATTCAAAATAATTTGAGAATCCATTATATCAAAAGAACAAGAAGAAACATTTAAATAAAAGAAACTTTAAGAAAAGTGATAGAATAGTGTAATTTAATAAACATAGGAATTTCTTTTTATTATTATTTTTATTGTAAAAATGTTGTACAGAGTGGTTAAAGCTACATGAGTGGTTAATGAGTACATTTCATATTAAGAAAAGTTTGGCCTGTGCCAAGAAGGCCTAGAGTTTCTCCTATTCATTCCTGAATGTTTTCATGGAGTCTGCTTTTATGTTGAGGTATTTGATACATTTAGAGTTCATTCTGGTGCAGGATGATATATACAGATCTAGCTTTAGTTTTCTACAGGTGTTTAGCCAATTTTGCCAGCACCATTTACTAAGAGGCTGTCTTTCTTCCATTCTATTTCTTTAGCTTCCTTATGAAAGATTAGGTGGCTATAGGTCTGTGGGTTCATTTCTGGGTCTTCAGTTCTATTCAGGTCTGTTCTTGCACCAGTACCAAGCTGTTTTGATTACTCTGGCTTTGTAGTAGAGTTTGAAGTTTGGAATTGATAATCCTCCAGCACTGTTCTTTCTATAAGGATCATTTTTTGCTATTCAGTGTATTTTATTGTTCCATATGAATTTTTGGACTGCTTCTTCTATTTCATTGAAAAATGAGGTTGGAATGTTGATAGGTATTGCATTGAATTTGTAGATAGCCTTTGGCAGTATTGCCATTTTCATAATGTTAATCCTCCCAATCCAGGAGTATGGGAGGTTTTTTTTCCACATGCTTAATTCTCCTTTAATTTCCTTTTTCAGGTTTTTAAAGTTTTCATTATACAGTCCTTCACCTCTTTTGTTAAGCTAACTCCCAAGTATTTTATTTTTTGTAGGGCTATTACAAAAGGGGTTGCTTTCCTAATTTCAGCTGCACTCTTCTTATTATTGCATATGGGAAAGCCATTGATTTCTGAGGGTTAATTTTGTAACCTGCTACTTTGCCAAAGTTTCCGATCATCTCAAGTAACTTGGGAGTGGAGTCCATGGGGTTCTTTAAATACAAGATCATGTCATCTGCAAAGAGGGAGAGTTTTACTTCATCCTTCGCTATTACTTCATCCATCCCCTTTATGTGTGCATCTTGTGTTATTGCTGTAGCTAAACATTCTAATACTAGGTTGAAGAGGAGTGGGAAGAGTGGACACCCTTGTCTCGTTCCTGAATTTAGAGGAAATGGCTTTAACTTTTCACCATAAAGTATAATGCTGGCTGTAGGTTTGTCATATACAGCCTTTACTGTATTGAGGAATGTTCCATAGATTCCTAGTTTTTCCAGAGCTTTCATCATAAAGGGGTGTTGGATCTTGTCAAATGCTTTTTCTGCATCTATTGATATAACCATGTGGTTCTTATCCTTGCTCTTATTGATGTGATGAATTATATTAATTGTTTTGCATATATTGAACCACTTTGCATACCTGAA
This sequence comes from Dipodomys ordii, assembly GCF_000151885.1. Classification (NCBI taxonomy): domain Eukaryota; kingdom Metazoa; phylum Chordata; class Mammalia; order Rodentia; family Heteromyidae; genus Dipodomys; species Dipodomys ordii. The sequence continues at coordinate 10,356,176 of NW_012267217.1, forward strand.
ATGAATCCTGTTTTAATGTGGTGTATGATTCTTTTGATGAGTTTTTGAGTTTGATTGGCCAAGATTTTGTTGAGAAGTTTGGCATTGATATTCATCAAAGAAATGGGTCTATAGTTCTCTTTCTTTGATGAGTCCCTGCCTGGTTTTGGGATGAGGGTTATGCTGGCTTCATAAAAAGAACATGGTAGTGAATATTTGCTTTCAATTTCATTAAAGAGATGGAAGAGTATTGGTGTGAGTTCTGCTTTGAAGGCCTTGTAGAATTCAGCTGTAAATCCATCCAGTCCTGGACTTTTCTTGGGTGGGAGGACTTTTATTGCTGCTTCTATTTTGATGCTTGATATGGGTCTGTTACGTTGTTTGAAATCATCTTGGTTTAGTTTGGGCACGTCAATATTTGTTAGGAATTTGTCCATATTTTTCAGATTCTCAAACATATTAGCAGAAAGGTTTGAAAAATATCCCCTTATTATATTCTGAATCTTGGCTGTTTCTGTAATGTTGTTTCCATTCTCTGAGTTTGTTTATTTAGGTGTGTTCTCTCTTTTTTTCTCATAACATTTGCTAAGGGTCTGTCAATTTTATTAATTTATTTTCAAGAACCAACTGTTTTGTTAATTCTTTCTATAGTTTAGAGTCTAATTAATTTAATCCGTATTTAATTTTAATTACTTGTTTCCATTTACTAGATTGTGGTTGAGCTTATTCTTTCTTTTTTTATTTTTTATTTTTAATTGTGAAAATAAAGCCTTGTGTCAGAAGTGGGATTCGAACCCATGCCTCCATGTGGAGACCAGAACACCTGCAGGGAAGGAGAGAACATTGAGTCTGGTGCCTTAGACCACTCGGAGCTTTAGATGCCTCATTAAATTTGAAATCTTTCCAATTTGTTAGTGTAGGAACTCAGATCTATAAACTTGCCTCTGAGTACTGCCTTTGCTGTGTCCCAGAGGAGCTGGTAATTTGTGTGATCATTTTTGTTGAATATCATGAACATTTGAATTTCTAATCTCTTCATGACCCACTGGTGGTTCAACAGTGTGTTGTTCAGCCTCCATGTGTTACAAGGTTTACTTCGGTGTCTTGTGGTCTGAGGGAATGCAGGGTATAATTTTGATGCTTCTGAATTTGGACAGATTTGCTTTATGCCATAGAATGTGGTCTATTTTGGAGAATGTTCCATGTGCTGCTGAGAAGAAGGTGTAACCTGATGCTACTGGGTGAAATATTTGGTAGATGTCCATAAAGTCGAGTTGATGTATACAGATTTTAAGATCCGAGTTTTCTCTGTTGAGTTTTTGCCGGGTTGATCTATCTAGTGGGGATAGTGGTGTACTAAATTCTTCCACATTAGTGTCTTTGTATCTGTGTGAGATTTGAGGGAAAATAGTGTTTCTTGGATAAATTTCAGTGCTCCATTATTTGGTGAGTATATGTTGAGAATCGTAATATCCTCCTGAAGGAGAGATCCTTTAATTAGTATGTAGTGACCTTCTTTGTCTGTTCTCATTGATTTTAATTTGAAGTCTTTTTTATCTGATATTAGGATTGCAACTCCTGCCCGTTTATAGGGGTCATTTGCTTCACATATTTTATTCCAGCTCTTCACTTTTAGAATATGTTTATTTTTGTAGGCAAGGTATGTGTCTTGAAGACAGCAGATAGAAAGATCTTGCTTTTTGATCCAACCAGACAATCTTAAACATAGAAATTTTGTGTGTGTGTGTGTGTGTGTGTGTGTGTGTGTGTGTACCAGTCTTGGGTCTTGAACTCAGAGTTGGGTGCTTTTTCTGATATATTTTTGCTCAAATTTAGCACTCTACCACAGCTTCAGTTCTGGCCTTTTTGAGGTTAATTAGAGATAAGAGTATCTTGCATTTTCTGCCACAGTTGGCTTCAAACCATGATCCTCTGATCTCCCACTCCTGAATAGGAGTCTGGGTTAAAGGTTAATAGGAATCTTGGGTTAAAGGCAAGGTACCAACACCTGACTGTGGGATTATTTTTAAAGAAACAGTAGTAAAGGAAATAATTTAGAAAGGATGCTCTTTTGGACTGAAGAATGTTATCTAATAAAAGGAATAACATATACCAAAAACTTTATTTTGCACCATATGAGATAGGGATTCATATGAAGTTATGAATGGATGGAAGTGTCATTCTTTTTACTTTAAGTACTTGTACAAAGTCGTTTCAATTCAACAAGTTAGATTGTAAGTATATGCACAATGTCATCCCTCCCATTGTTTTCCTCCATCAAATGGCACCAATTCTAACCAGGATAAATAGTTTTCCTCATTTTATTACTAGTGAAATAATCTGAGATTCTAGAGATTCTGATGAAATAGAATGAAACATTAACAAATTGAAATTAACAAAACATCACCTACTCTTGTTCAGAATGTCATTTATCTTAACCTGAGCTATACAATAAAGTGGTTGCAGAAATTAGGACTACCATTAACTAATAATCTAAGATAAAATACATTTGATATTTTATAGACATAGCACCGTTATGGTTAAATATATTACCTCATTTTATGCTGGCTGTAGATGGTGAATGATGTGTCTTTAATATGTTGGGTTGGATAAAATATTAAAACTCACCGAGGTTCTTAAAAATTTTTATGTAGACATGCTAAATTATATATGTAGCAGAAATTATGTTTTTAATGAGAATCATCTCTATAGTTCACACTTCTATGTCACAAAAATATAATTGGTAAATCAAAAAAAAGTTAATGACCTCAGGAGGAAACAATTTAGCTAATCTATACTAGGAATAGCGCATCCGATACCTCTCCTGACTCATCAGAAATCCAATGTCATAGGCAAAAATAGTTTAAACTCTTCTCAACACTAAGAACAAGGAGACAGAGTAACAAATGAAAGGTGAACAGAACAAGTTTGATTTATACGTGGTTGTCTGTGAATTAGTTAAGAATAGTTAATATGAATTAGATATTAGAGGGTCATATGAATTGTTGATTACTTTGTTAAGTGTGATATGTAGTGTTGCAGAATGCCATTTATTCTAGAGTATGCATTTTGAAATATTTTACAGTAATACAGCATGTATTTATTTCAAATATTTGAGCAAATACATTGAGCAATGTTTTTTTTCAAAAACTAAAAAAATTCTAATGGAACTTCTATTACAGATTGTACTATTGCTTTAGAGATGAGAGCTTTCCTACAAAACAAAACAAGGATGTAAATTAGAGAAAGGAAAGAACAAATATTCTGTTTTAACTTCCACTGAAGGAAATATTGTATGTTCTTCCACAAGTCCTTGATATCTGTATAAATTTATATTTAATATATTTATATTGATAATTTATATGTAATGTATGAAGACATAGTAATAATAAAAGGATAAGATTATCTACTATGAAATTTATTTTGCTTTTTGTGCATGGATATTAATTACATTCTTTTCTTTCTCTTTACTGATGATTTATAACTGAAAAATGAGATGCAATATGGTTATGATTAAACCATCAACCCTGTAATTTTTACTCCTATTATTTAAATGTATAATTGAATAAAATTGCATCAAATGGCTATGGATATTTATTGTAACTCAAAGATCAAAATTTGGGAAATTTCATACTAACTGGCTATGAGTTTCACCATTCAATTTCCATATCCATGGCGCAATGGCAACTTGGAAAAATTACATTTTAATGTCTGTGTCTGATTCATTGTACTTGGTTTAATATTTGTGCTTTACTTTTTAAAGACAGAATTAAAATCACAATCTGCAATAACTTGAGTGCAAGTCAGCTTTAAAGAAGTTACAATCTTATAGTGCTCTCCCAAATTTCACTAGAGTTGAGGAAAAGATGTCTTCACAAATTTTACAGTCTGAAATTTATGATATATATACATATATATTGCTCAACAAAGCATATCTGTTTAACTCTTAATGTATGTAATGATCATTTATCTTGAAAATGGATAGAGTTAGTATCTCTAAAATTGTCATAGGATGTATAATTCACAACATATAGATTTGTGGCAGTGACAATTTTATAAGTAGTCCTATTTCTGTTTAAATAGATCACATCACCAGGTACTTCTTCCCTTACACTTTTTAGATCCTACATACCCTGCAGAGTCTCAGACTCCACTGATTAATAAGTAACTCTCCATGAAGCAGACCTTAGAAATTAGCACATGAAATTAGCTAACGAAACAAAACTAACAAAAAGTTCACATTAAGGAATTGGTAGAGTGTTTGGCTTGAACTGAAGAGCTGAGGAACAGTGCCCAGTTCCAGAGTTCAAGGCCCACACCCGACCGAAAAAAAAAAAAAAGTTCACATTAAGATGAATACAACAGAGGAAACATGGAAAGAAAAGAAGAAAAGGACATGCAATTATTTTGTGTTTATGAAGGAAATATTTGTGGTATGTTGACATATTGCATACAGATATATTGTTAGTTTTTCAGAGTTATTCTGTTTACCTTGCAATACTCTATACTTCTGAATTAATAATGTATACACAATATCTAAATTAGAATGGGGAAATAGCCTAGTAGTATAAGTTTCCCAGCACAGTAAAAGGTCTTTTATTTCTCAATAACATAAAAAGAAAGGTAAATTGCAACTCAACAAATAAAACAACTTTAAACCCTCATGGTTAATTAGAAGTATTTCATCCAAGCATACAGCTGGCATGGTATTCGTACAGATCTTTAAAATTATTGCAAAATATGTTTAGTTATTATTTACATTGAGATAGTTATTATTTACATTGAGATAAATTACTTAAGTATAGTTTTGCAACCATGAAGTTATAACTTTTAAACTATTTATAAATAAATATAGCAAATATATACATTTCCCTCTTTGGGGGCCTTTTATTTTTATTTGCATAGCAAAAAATAGCCTCTAGATGGCAGTGTTTACCACAGTTAGAAATTAAGAGCTCCTTTTTAACTCTCAAAATGTCACTCCATGGAGCTAAATACATAGATAAAATTGATTTTTTTTCTTGTCCTCAATGTTTCTTCAGCATTTTTCTTGCTTTGAATAAATATTTAACTTGATTTGGCAAGTTTTTGCTCATTTTTTAGGCTGTTATTGCAATTTAATTTCCATATTTCTAGGAACAATTAAATTGACCCCAAATCTTTTGGATAAAGGCATGTGATCTGTATACATTAGAGAAACTAAAGTATGTAACTGACACTATGGCAATCAGAATAAAACATGTCTTCACTAACCACTTGACATACATTTCCTTTTTAAAGCTTGTATAGTATCACTGATCTAAATGGAATTATAATTGCTTTATTAAAATGTATAGTGTTAGAATCAAGGCAAGTTTTAATATCCGATTCAATGTAAGAGTTGTTTTAATTTTCCCGACAAAATTAAGTATTCCACCATAGTCAGATCTGGGACTTCCATATTTTGTCAGAAAAATGATAGGTAAGATAAACTATTTTTAAATAGTAGGTGATGCAAATAATACTGTAAGGAAGATGAAAGTTTAATTTTTCATTCATTGCTTTACACATCAGTCTGAAACTAATAAAAATTTCATATGTGTATGTTCAAGTCTTTCCTTCTGAAAAGAAATCTAGAAAGAAATGGAAATTTTGAGGCATAGGGGTAGATTTGCAGGATGACTTTCCTTCCTAAAATTGTAGAACTTTGTTCCTGAGTAATTGGAAGAGAGATTTTTTTCTTCAGATTTCAACAGGTAGTTACTCACAGGCACATTTGCAACATTTTCTACAAACCTTATAGAAACTCCAGCAATATAAGAAGTTTTGACATTTTAGAGATATAGACGGGAATATGAAAGCACAAATGCTATTCACTTTCTGCAAGAAATAACAGTGTTATTTCTAGTTTGGGCCAGATAGTACTTTGCTGTAGGTATCTGTGTGTATATTGGGAGAAAAGGAAATTGTTACATGATTAGCTGATATTTAATACTCTTTTTAGAAACACAAAAGTAATCCACTCCTTCCAAAGTTTAGCTTTGCCATCTCTCAGTTCTTTGCAATCAAAATGCCTCTGGCTAACTGCTTCATGTCCCTAAGGTACAAAATCAGTTTCAGTTGAAAAACCACTAACATAAACATTCAATTCATTTTCACCTATTCTCTTACAATAGCAAAAGGCCAATTAGGTTACTACTGCTCATATGTTAGCTCTTTTGTCAATAAGTCAGGCAGGAATAGGATCACATAAAATTGCCAGTAGCTATGATTTTCTGTCATGTTTGTTAGGACTTATGGAAGTAATATATATTGTTTGGCAGCAGTAGTTCATGCTTATATCCCTAGCTACTTCTGAGGCTGAGATCTGAGGATTGAAGTTTAGAAGCAGTCTAGTCCCTAAAGATCCTTATCTTTAATGAACCAACAGAAACACTTCAGTGGAGGCCTGGCTCAAATGATAAAGACCTGACAATGAGAGAATAAGATAGAGAGCTGCCCTGAGTTCAAGCTCTAGTTCAAATACAAATACATGTCCAAAGGAATAGTTATTATAAAACTACTATTGCAGCTTTTCAGAAATATTGGTGAGGATATTGCTGGATGACGATTTGAATTAGAAACATATGATCTATATTATGAATGTAGAGTACATGGATCTAATTTATACTTGACCATTTTCACCTTTTTTCCCCTCCTCAACTTTCTTTTGGTATTCTCATTTGTATATTCTCACGGACTAAACAACATTTACTGTTCAACATAAAATTAGTTGATTCTGGAATATTTTTAGAGGTCCAAATTCTATCTGTGAACAGGAGCATTGGTCCAGCTTTAGTTCAGTGTCTTCATAAAGCAACCATAAATGGAAATTGAAAAATAGAGTAAATCCATCTTCACTCAGCATGATGGAATGAGACCACACCATCTGATTACCAGTGCTTTGTTTATAGGCATGTGGGTGGAAGGGGAGGAAAGGCACTTCCAATGAGGAGCTTCTGTGCCTTTAATACCGTCTCTAACATTACTTTCATTTGGAAGAAAATATCCTAAGACAACAGTTCTACTCCCAGCAGCTTTGCCTTCTCCTCAGTGCAGTCTTTCTTGTCATTCCCAGCCAAAGTAAAACATGCAGTAGAATGCTAGACCTCTATTCTCAATAAGAAAGGAAATAACCTCAAGCAGAACAGTATGCAAATGCACTATGAATTCCTAGCTCATCTGAGCTGTCTTAAAATCAACAGTTTTGGGAGTTCCAGTTCAGCTTGAATTATAGACCTACTCTGTTTCAAGGGAGTGAAAGAAGAAAAAAATATTAATTTCAAAGTATAATTATTTTTTCCAAAGTTCTAATTTTGCTTTTTATTTCAGCTTCTCAGGCATGATATTTTGTACATAAGATGCTTTTTTTTACGCTCCTGTCATATGATCTGTAGATCAAATTCATCTTTGTCCTCAGGAAACTTTAAAATATTAAGTTCCAACTGCACGGAGAGCTAATGTATCAGACCTGTGTTTCAATTTAACAGGCTATCTGGATGATCTTCATTGAAGATTGAGAAAGAGGAAATGAAGTTAATTGCTACCAAATTGTCATTTAAATCATGAAGAAATTAACCTTAAAATGCTAACTGAGGAATAATTCTGGACTGATACTAAGATTTGGAAGGTACTAAGTTGCTATAACATTTACATATATTAAAAATTTGCTACTAGTCAAACTACTAAATTAAAAACAAGAGAAAAAATATTTTGATGGACATTAACAAATCAGTGCAATTTTAAACAAAACTACACTATAATAAATAGAGCAGACATATATAATTATATGTAATATATTTTATTTATATAATGTATATTTGATAATATGCATATATTTATAATATATTAATTGAATATTTTTATAATGCAGAATTTATCTCATTGTGTTTTGTAAAATATGCCATACAATTCTTATATTTATTTATCGTCATATAGATTCTCTTTTTTGCCTGAACTATTTCTGAAAAATCAGTCTTTTCATTTTGAGGTACAAACCTTACTTTAAAACAGCTCCATCACTTTCTCCTTACACAGCCATTTAAAAACAACTCGTATAGTTGTAATTTGAAGAAGCTAAACAAATATGCGTATCCATTTTTCTAATTTTGGAAGGGGAAGGAAAATAACAAAATGCTGAAATAAGGATACAGGATGACCCATTGTAACAATGAAATGTACAAGACACTACGTTAAAAAGGAACTTTACAGCTTCAGGACAGGGTGGGGGAGAGAGAAGCTGGGAATGTGAAAGGGATGGTAGGGGAAAATCAAAGGAGGGGATAACAATGCTTAATAAGAAATGTACTTATTACCTTAGTCATGGAACTGTATGTAACCCCTCTCCAAATATCTTTACAATAAAAATTATATATGAAAAAAGAAACAATACTTAACATATGTTTACGATTATGCTCGGGATATAAAACATGGTACCTATTCATTCTCTATAATTACCACAATATATGACTAATTTTAAGATGTAGATATGTTTATAATCATTTCAAAATAATTGTAACAAGTGCCTGCTTCTCTTCTCTTGTACAAGTGATGCTTTCCCAAGGGATATTTCTTAATTAAACCTTCTTAAAAACTGCATTTTTTTTGGTCATGGTGGTGTTGGTGATAATGGTGGTGGCTCTGTGGTTGAAAGCTCGGGCCTAGGCAATGGTGGGGCGATGATTTACCAATGAACCACACGTCCAGTTCTTAGACTAGTTTTTAAGTGAGTATCTCGCGTGTCATATTGTGGCTTGCTTTATTTTTGTTAACTTATTTGTTTTTGTGGCTCTGAGGGGGCTAACACTCTACCACTGAATGCTCTAAAGCCGACCGCTGTTATGCCTTACAACCAAGCTATTTCTTGGTGATCCTCCTCCTGGTTGTCAGAATATGTTTCACCAGTCTGTATGTAGGGGAATGCATGCATGCAGAAATGATACATGATGTGCATTTTAGCACATTTTGAATTCTTTAGTATGTACCACAGGACGAGATTTTCATTGCAAACTATACAGATAAGCAATGTTTGTAGGTAGATTGTTATTGACTTAAGTCCCAGACAAAATACAGCCGTATCTCTGAAGGGCTGGGCTTTTTGTCATCACTTTGGAGTTCTCAGTGATACAAAGGTAAGTGTGGGCTGCAGAGTCCACAATGCATGTGGTCTCCCTGACTGGCCCTTATTCATTTACAGGAGAACCGGGCTTGAAATTTGGTTCCTGAGAGGAGACCGTATGAGAAAAAATGAGGCTTACCCATCCTGTCCTATATTAGTCACTCTATTTATGTGCACATTATATAACAAATTGGGCTTCTAGGAGAAAAATCATGTGAGTTTATTTTTAAAAGGAAAACTGAAACTATTGAAACAATGATGGGGACGGGGGAAGAGAGGAGGAAAGTTCCCCAGCAGGCTGTTAGACCAGGTAACATCATGTGCTGTTTTCAACAACATATGTTTATGAATGAGGATGAAATGAGAGTTTTTAAAACTTGTGCTATATTTAAATATCGAAACCTTAAAAGATTACTTTTAATTATATTTGGGCAAATGCTGTGGTGCTTAAAAAATCTGTCTCAACATTATATTTCTGTCTCAATTTTCATATGGAAGGGGAGATTCTCCCAAACAATGTGCCTGTTTTCTTTTGTCTTCCTCAGACATTTTCCAATTATGCAAATGAGATGTGGATAGATAATATTTGATATTTTATTCTAACTGCTTTTACCTAGGTAAATTAATATTATACACGTTCAAAGGAAAAAAATGTTTCTCATATTTTTCTCTTGAAGCTATACAACTTTAACCAAATAATTTCAGCTTAAACATTATATAACTATCTGTATATGTATGTTTACCATCATAAAAATCATTTCCCATATTTTCTTACATGATTGCCTTGAGGCCTACCAGGGATGGTGAACATGTTTCTTCTGAAAGCTATGCCTATATATAATCTGAAACCTTACATAAGCAATAATAGAACTCGAGAATTCAATATTTCCTTTATGCAGTAATTATGATACAATAGTGGCACTGGAAAATGTCAGTTTATATTGTGATAGGTGTTAGAGCTACAAACCTGACATCTATAATCATTGTCAGTCATAAAAAAATAGCAAATTGGTATAAATTTAGCTCAGTCATTCAGGGAGAATGAAGGTTGTCACCTGCGTTCCTTTGTGATTTGATTATCTTGGACTAGATTTTTCTTAAAAAAATAGTAAAATGAATTAAAAAAGGAAAAGATTCAAAAGGAAAGAGCTAATAATAAGTAGTGAGGTTAAAAAAAAATACCCAAAGAGCTTACTATACTTTGCCTGTTTGCACAGCCTTAAAAGGTGTTAATTTCTTCTTCTGGTGTTAAAATTCCACATTGTCATTTTCTGAAGAGTGATAATACACATAACCCTTAGCATTTTTAACACAGTCTACCTTCCTCCCAAGTAGGGTATAATAGTCTACTCCTTTTTGTGAAATGGGGAGTTCCCGCTGTGACCTAAGAGATGCAGTAATTGATTGATTTATGTCTGTTAGACATACACAAAATATCCAGATTGAAAGAACTTCAGAAGTAAAGCTCACAAAACTGTTTTTATATTCTTTTAAACTCAGGGCTATAAAACTAGTGTATAAGAGTTAGAAATATTAGCCTGCAAGTCCTTGAGGAGGAAATCTGATCCTTATCTTTTATAAAAATGAAAGGAAACATGAGAAAAGACTTTGTAATATCTACATGAAGTGAGAATTTTAAAATGCTGATTGGTAACTAGAAAATCATAGAGGAGAATTCAATTAACAAACTGAACTGCTTGATAATTCAAGTTATTAATTGTCATTACATGAAAAGTATTGTTTAATATATAAAGGTACAGTGTTAAATTTGGAATATAAAATAATGTTATTAACACAACAGCTGTTTCTGTACAAATCTGTAATATCATTTTCACCTTCAGTTAAATGGTGACTGAGCTTTACAAGTATCCTCTGACCTGTTTAACCAGAAGAGAACACGGAGACAATATTACTGTTGCTCAAATGATTTGATTACTAATCTACTAATTGCCAAACAATACAGATGAAAGCCCTGTAATCCTTAACAAAGAAAATATGAAAAACTGACAAAAATGAGCAAGGGTTAAAGAGATCCTACTAGAAGTCTAATATGTCTATCAGAATATCTACACAGAAAGTTAAATAATTGAGTATCTAATTTGTTTTAAGTGCACTAACAAAAATAAGATAAAATGCAAAACAAACACTAAATGTAGAAATATGTCCCTAATTGGTAACTGTACAGATGCAACATGTAAATAGACAGTAACAATGATAGATTGTGAATAGCTCTACTTAGGTTGATGATTTTTGTAATATTTCAGATAGAAATATTATATCAAAATAGGAAAGAGGAATATGACCCCTTTAAATTTCTTTTAAGAAAATTAATATGAATAATAATATTTCTCACTGTAAACAGCAGCTGGAATGTATTAGGGAAATGTCTCTACACTTCTAACATTAAGAGTGTAAAACTGCTATGGTTAAAGAACACCAATACTTTAGCTATTCTAGATAAATATAAGATCGAATCATGTGAGGCAATAGCTCCATTTCTACATTACATTCAGTATCCTCTGGGGGAGAAGATATCTAGACATATATCATTCTGTGGCTTTGACCTTTGGTTTTCTTTAATTGAAGCCTAATGATCATACATTTAATCAGGTGATTCTTTTCTCTCTCCTAAGCCTTTCCTGGTGCTCATATTACTATTTCATTCATGAGCATGGAGGTGATAATGGGCTATGGCAGCAAATAGAGCTATCCTCCAGCAAACAAGCAATTTTGCTTAAGAATGATGTCAAATAATTATGGCTAAGCTATGTGTGTGACTACATGACTTTGAAATGGCTATGGTATGATTAAAATGTAACTGGTGTTCATGAAATGAACTGGAAAGTGGTTTTGCTGCTGTACTTACTGTAAACGTATCAGAATGATGGCTTGTTTGTTTTTAAATAGTTCAGAGCATCACATAGGTGACAGTTGGAACAGTGTACTAGCTTCAACTGCAGATTTTTATGACTGGCAAAGTGTTAATTCACCTGGATGGGAGAACAATCTTTTTGTTCACTCTAATTATTGTAGATTTAATACTTTCCTGATGACATGCTCATATTTTATTTTTAACATTATATATATTCTAATCATATCTCATATTGCTATAGTAGCTATATTACCGCATAAAATGCTATAAACTTATTACCTTTAATGCAATATATATAATATAAAGGAATAATAGATTTTGCAGTATGCCTCTGGATAATGTATTTTTCCTGTGAAATATTCGCCTAAAGAAAAGTTTCCAGGAAAAGGTGGGGTTTACAAATTCATGTGAGAAAATCACAATGTCAAATAAATTTATTAAATATTTATGCAATATATACTTTAACAGGCTTGAAAGGTGATTCTTTTTTTATCCATTTCAAATTTAACTACCTAAAAATAAATATTTATATGTAAGCAGAAATGCGTTGTATTCAAGAACAAGAGATGTTCGAAAACAAGCCACCATTGTGCACAGCTCTGCATGGTAGGAAACTATGGGGCACCCAAAGAAACAAGTATCTTCTTTTATTCCAATAAGGGGGGGGGGTTAATCATTAAGACCATCTCAGAAAACCTGCATAAGGCATTCAGGAAAATAAAAATAAAAAAAGTATTCCAAGTGAGCTGTTATGTCAATATCCCAAACTTTATTCTGGCCTGGTCGTTGTGTAAGTCTGCAAACCGACTGTGGTTTACCGACTTTAAAAGATCAATCAAGCACCGAAAAGTGCTTTGGGGACCAGTCATGCAGGAATAAAGCTTAGTCCTTCCGGGAGTCATTCTATCCGGATCTGATCTGAAAGTAGGAAACGTCTGAGCATCTACTACAGAGCTGAATCATAGGAATGAATTGCACGGGAAGGAGGTATTGCAGCGCAGAGCCTAGGGGGAGAGGAAGCATTCACAGCTTGGAAAACAGCTGCTCGGGACTCCTTCCAGCCTCTCGGAAGCGAAGTTGCCGCGGCGGGCTGTGGCAGCGCGTGCGGGGCGGGCAGGGCAGCTCGGGGTTCCCGGCGGGCCGGGCTAGGGCGCCCCAGATCCGGCGCCTCGTCCCGCGGCTGCCATCGGCGATCCTAGAAGCCGCAACTTTCCTCACCTCCAGGCAAAGTCCACGTCCCTGAACATAGGAAATGCCCAGATTAATGTTCTCTCATCTTCTTGGAAATATATATATATATATATATATATATATATATATATATAATAAAATGAAATGAAATCAGCTGCCCCACCTGGACCATCCGCCCCGGGCGCCCTTCTCTCCGCGGTCCCGGCCCCGCGCACGCGTCAGTGTGCGCGCGGCCAGACGAGGGTCCGCCGGTGGGGGTGCCTCCGCCGATCGGGGCGGGGTGGGGGTGTGACTGTGCGTCTCTCCCATCTGTGCATTTCGGCCCCTACACTTCAACAATCAGACACGTCTCCTGTGCACCCAGAAACGAGCTGTCCCCGTGTGTGTGTGACCGGGGGGGGGGTGACCCCAATCTGCCCGCGGCCACGATCTCCGCCTCAGGAATGAGCGCCGCGCACCGGCGTCCGCGTTAGCCGGACCGCAGTGCTCCGCGGTTCGCAGCCCGCCGCCGCCGCCGCCCTCCCGGTGGCACGCTGTCGGGCATGCTCAGTGCCTGTCGCGGAACCCGGCTCTCTCCGGGGACCAGGATCAGATCTCCGGGTTTTCGTGGTTGCCGGTGGGGGAGGGGGGGGGCTCTGAGGACAGGCAGCTGAGAGACAGTCAGAGCCTTGTATTGCGCCCCCACCCTCCCGCCGGGTGCGCCCGCCCGCACCGCAAGATGAGAACCAATCAGGATCCAGGGGGCGTGGCTTGAGCCGTCACGCCCTCCCTCTGGGCTTATTGAGAGTTATATCAAGAAATTCAGTTCAGAGAGCGGAGAGGAGAGAGGAGAGAGAGGGAGAGAGGAGAGAGAGAGGGAGAGAGAGAGGGGGGACCGAGGAGAAGGGAGAGAGGGAGAGCATGCGAGACGGCAAGGAGCTCCTTGGAGTCTCTGAAGCACCCCACAGATAACCGCTTAGGAACTGGTCGGGGGCACTGTCACCCCGGAAAGCTGCCAGTGTGTCACCATCACCCCAACTCTGACGTTTCCTACAAAGAAGTTAGAGACTTAAGCAGTATTGACATCCGATGGGAATGGTATGCCTGACGCTGTGGAAAATACTCTTGAGCTAAAGAAGTGCGCCCGGAGGTGGTGTGCGTTGAAATACCAGAAGCACCCCGACCCAGTGGGTGAAACAGAGACCAGACGGTGGAGAGAATGACTAACGACAAATTTGTGAATTTGTTCTCCGGGAGTTGCTAATTTGCCAGCCAGAAGCTACACATTTTACAAGGAGGAAACGTTTGGCTGCTTCATGAATTCTCCCCCAAACTGGTGCTACCAGATGCATGGCTTTCTATGTGTTGGAACAAATCAGGCTTAACTGCAGCAAACCCGGAGAGGAGAAAGGTTGAGGCAACTCACGTAAGTGTAAAGTTTCGCATGCACAATTGTAAATTCTGTGTTGAGCTATGTCGTCAGTGCAGACGAGGAGTGTTCGTAATTGGGCAGGCAGTTGGGGCAGAGCTCACCTTCCGAAGCTATATCTGCATCCCTACCTGCATCACTCTGCTGGAACTAATCGCGGGCATCAGCTACTGGGCAGCCTAATGCAGATAAGATTAAGCCTGGGAACTGACCAGTCCTACACAAGTAGGTAGCTGCCTGGAGCTTTGCACCCATTTAAACTGCAGTTAAGGGAGGGCGTCTGAGCAGAAGCCGTTTTACGTGCGTTGTTGGGTTGCAGTATTTACGTGTGGCCAATGTTAAATGATATTTTAAGCAGAGAGCAGGGTTGAGGAAGTGTATTTCTCTTTTTTTTTTAAATGCTCAGTAGAAAATGTTGTGAGGTTACTTGGGAATGTTAGCTGCGTTTCACGAACATCTCAGCACTCTCTAGGACAAGGAATTGCATATTGTTATTGTTATTATTATCATTATCATTTTTTAAAGTTTTCATGTGCTTTTCAATCCTAATGAGGATAATTTGGCAATATGGAGAAAGAACGGCAGGCTTTGAGTAAGAAATTTGAAGTCCGGGTTTTATGCTTTTAAGCAGCAGAATGTGTAGTGGCTAGTGACTATTACCTCTGCTGCTGCTTCTGCTGCTCTATGTCCAATGCCCTTTTCCCAGTGAGACTGTATTAGAACCAGAAGAAGAGCAGAGAGAGAGAGAGAGAGAGAGAGGGAGGAGAGAGTCATAGAAAAAAGATGACTCAGTGTGGCAGAGGAAAAAAAAAACAAAACACATCACATCTGACATGTGACAAAGCAATTAGCAGGAACCATATCTAGCTAAGTAGGGGTTTTCACTTACACCTACAACAACTGTGAGAGGTGGGTTAGAGGCCAGGAGGTGGGTAAGTGGGGGAGGGGAAGAGGAGAGCAAAAATGCATGTTTTCAATTAAAGAGTATCCTAAAATGAAACAGCATGGGGATACACAGGTGAGCACAGCTGCTGCTGTTTTTAATGCAAGAGTAAGTCATTTCATTTTTTTTCTGGACAAATGCAACAAGCAGAGGGTATTATGTGTTTTTAAACCCAGAGTTAACTTGTGAACAGTGGTAGAGCAAACTGCCATGTTTACCAATAGCCGATGGAAATAACGTGGTGTGATTGTTTTGTGTGTGTGTGTGTGTGTGTGTGTGAGAGAGAGAGAGAGAGACTGTGGTTTTATTTACTAAAGAATAATATTGTCTGTACAATTGTGTTGACAGTGGCTGTCTCCAAGTAAACGGTGAAATGTAATGCATCCTCCAGTCCATGCACACTTCCACTTGCCATTTGTGCGTCCTTCCTCAGTGGGAACCTTTAAACCCTAAATTCCAGAGAAGGAACATAAATACATTATCATGGACCTGAGGGATTTTTACCTGTTGGCTGCTCTGATTGCCTGTTTAAGGCTGGATTCTGCAATAGCTCAAGAACTTATTTACACGATTAGGGAAGAATTGCCTGAAAATGTACCCATAGGAAACATACCAAAGGATCTGAACATTTCTCACATCAATGCTGCCACAGGGACCAGTGCCAGCCTTGTCTACAGACTGGTTTCTAAAGCTGGAGATGCCCCTTTGGTGAAAGTATCCAGCAGCACTGGGGAAATTTTCACCACCTCTAACAGAATAGACAGAGAAAAACTCTGTGCTGGAGCTACTTATGCTGAGGAGAATGAGTGTTTCTTTGAACTTGAGGTGGTGATCCTCCCCAATGACTTTTTCCGGCTGATCAAAATCAAGATAATTGTCAAGGATACCAATGATAATGCCCCCATGTTTCCATCTCCTGTCATCAATATTTCCATTCCAGAAAACACTTTGATCAACAGCCGCTTTCCAATTCCATCAGCAACAGATCCTGACACAGGCTTCAATGGTGTACAGCATTATGAATTGCTAAATGGGCAGAGTGTTTTTGGACTGGATATTGTGGAAACTCCGGAGGGAGAGAAGTGGCCGCAATTGATTGTTCAGCAAAACTTGGATAGAGAACAGAAAGATACCTATGTGATGAAAATCAAAGTGGAGGATGGAGGCACTCCACAGAAATCCAGCACAGCCATACTGCAGGTCACAGTAAGTGATGTAAATGACAACCGGCCAGTGTTTAAAGAGGGTCAAGTGGAGGTGCATATTCCAGAGAATGCTCCTGTGGGGACCTCTGTCATTCAGCTCCATGCTACTGATGCAGACATTGGGAGCAATGCTGAAATCCGATACGTGTTTGGTGCCCAGGTCGCCCCTGCAACCAAAAGACTCTTTGCTTTAAATAACACTACTGGGCTGATTACAGTTCAGAGGTCCTTAGACAGAGAAGAGACAGCCATTCACAAAGTGACAGTGCTGGCCAGTGATGGCAGCTCTACTCCTGCTCGAGCCACGGTTACCATCAATGTCACTGATGTAAACGATAACCCTCCCAACATCGACCTCAGGTACATTATAAGTCCCATCAATGGCACGGTGTATTTATCAGAGAAAGATCCTGTCAATACAAAGATTGCCCTCATTACAGTTTCAGATAAGGACACCGATGTGAATGGCAAAGTGATCTGCTTTATTGAAAGAGAGGTCCCATTTCATTTGAAGGCAGTCTATGACAACCAGTATTTGCTAGAGACCTCTTCCTTGTTGGACTATGAGGGCACCAAAGAATTCAGCTTTAAAATCGTTGCCTCTGATTCTGGGAAGCCCAGTTTGAATCAGACTGCCCTAGTAAGGGTTAAGCTTGAAGATGAAAATGACAACCCACCAATTTTCAACCAGCCTGTAATTGAGCTGTCAGTTTCTGAAAACAACCGACGTGGGTTATACTTAACGACTATTAGCGCCACAGATGACGATAGCGGGAAAAATGCAGACATTGTTTATCAGCTTGGACCGAATGCCTCCTTCTTTGATCTGGACCGAAAGACCGGAGTTTTAACAGCCTCTAGAGTCTTTGACAGAGAGGAGCAAGAGCGATTCATTTTCACAGTAACTGCCAGGGACAATGGGACCCCTCCCCTGCAAAGCCAAGCTGCTGTGATAGTTACAGTTCTGGATGAGAATGACAATAGCCCCAAGTTTACTCATAACCATTTTCAATTTTTCGTGTCTGAGAATCTGCCAAAGTATAGTACTGTGGGGGTGATCACAGTGACAGATGCAGATGCTGGAGAGAATAAAGCTGTGACTCTTTCCATTCTAAATGACAATGAGAACTTTGTGTTGGATCCCTACTCGGGAGTCATAAAGTCAAATGTCTCCTTTGATAGAGAGCAGCAGAGTTCTTACACTTTTGATGTCAAAGCCACTGATGGAGGGCAGCCACCTCGGTCCTCGACTGCCAAAGTCACCATCAATGTCATGGATGTCAATGACAACAGCCCGGTGGTCATTTCTCCACCATCTAACACTTCTTTTAAGTTGGTGCCCCTCTCGGCCATCCCTGGGTCTGTGGTGGCAGAAGTTTTTGCCGTGGATATTGACACCGGAATGAATGCAGAACTCAAGTACACCATTGTCAGTGGGAACAACAAAGGGTTATTCCGGATTGACCCAGTGACAGGTAACATCACGCTGGAAGAAAAGCCGGTGCCCACCGATGTGGGTTTGCACCGTTTGGTGGTCAATATCAGTGACCTGGGGTACCCTAAGTCTCTGCACACACTCGTGCTCGTGTTTCTCTACGTCAACGACACTGCCGGAAACGCCTCCTATATCTACGACTTGATCCGCAGGACTATGGAGACCCCATTGGACAGGAACATAGGGGACAGTAGTCAACCCTACCAAAACGAGGACTATCTCACCATCATGATCGCTATCGTCGCCGGAGCCATGGTGGTGATCGTGGTGATCTTTGTCACCGTTCTAGTGCGCTGTCGCCATGCCTCGCGGTTCAAAGCCGCTCAGAGGAGCAAGCAAGGTGCCGAGTGGATGTCTCCCAACCAGGAAAACAAGCAAAGCAAGAAGAAGAAAAGGAAGAAAAGAAAGTCTCCCAAGAGCTCCCTTCTGAACTTTGTGACTATTGAAGAATCCAAACCTGAGGATGCAGTTCACGAACCTATCAATGGGACAATCAGCCTGCCAGCTGAACTGGAGGAGCAAAGTATAGGAAGATTTGACTGGGGTCCGGCACCTCCAACCACCTTCAAACCTAACAGCCCTGACCTGGCCAAGCACTACAAATCTGCCTCTCCACAGCCTGCTTTTCATCTCAAACCAGACACTCCAGTTTCTGTGAAAAAGCACCACGTGATTCAGGAGCTCCCTTTGGACAACACCTTTGTCGGGGGCTGTGACACCCTTTCCAAACGCTCCTCCACTAGTTCAGACCACTTCAGTGCTTCAGAGTGCAGTTCTCAAGGAGGCTTCAAGACAAAGGGTCCCTTACACACCAGACAGGTAAACGAGCACTTTTACTGGTCTATAAGTACTGCATACAAGTGCCCAGTCAACCAGTATTAACGTGCCAGTGTGTCTATTGTTTGGGTCTAACTTTAGCTTAGTTATAAAAGAGGGGAAAAGAAAAAGAAAAACAAAAACAAAACAAAACAAAAAAAATAAAACAACCTGACCCCTTTTCTATTCCACTGGGGCTCAGTCAAGAATTTTTAGCACAGCTTTGAAATTTCCCAGTTCTGAGAATTATTTAACCTCCAATTCCCTTCAAATGGTAAAAGATGAAAAGAGGAAATTATTTCAAAATGTCCCAAGATAATGTTTGAGGAAGAAGAAGAAGAAGAGAAAAATAATCCTGCTAGGCCAAATTCTGCTCCTGGGGTTTCTAAATTGCCTGCTTCAAACATTTCATATTACCTCTTGATCTAATAAGTCACCTTCAAATCTCAAGTAGTAAGTGACATTTGAAGGTCTGATGCCAATTACATTGGAGCTGTGGTTACTAAAGGGGTTAATGTGTGTGGGTTTTTTAATGTCTTTAGACAAGATAGTAGAGTATTAAATGTAAATCAGTGATGAAGCAATGATAGTTGATAGATTGCAACTAAGCCATATAGGAGGTCATCTCTTTGATTTCAAATTATTTTACTGTAATATAGTAAATTGGATCTTTGACAGATAGATTTTCAGTGTCTTCCGTGGCAAAATACTTTCAAAAAAAGAAAACAAAAACATTTTCTTAATATAACTGATTTATTGAGAAAAGAATGAATCCATTGTAAATATTCTCTCATCTTAGTAATGCATAAGTGATCTGTCATAACTCATTTTAAACTGTGAAACACGCCATATGAAGAGGGATTAAGAGGCTGAGAAACTCATATTTCAACCAAATCCAGAATTAGTTTTTCTTAGGTCTAATACTTCCTTGTTAATAAAGATTTAAATGCAGTGCTGTCTAATTTATTTCACTGGTGCCTGTCTGTTGTCACAAAATTTGAATGTCGATAATAGCCTGTAGATGGCACTAAGGTATCATGTCGCTTGGGCTGGCAATGGTCCAATCTTATAGTAGCAGCAAAAGGGGGAGTGGGGGGAGGGAAGGATCAAAATGGTAGGACAGCCAAAGATACCTTCTATTTTAATGATAGCTGATCTGGACCCACTAGTATTTAAGTTCATTTGTTTGCTCTTTTATGCTCCCAACACACCAACTTTCTAGGATTTCCTAATCCAGGTTCTTAGTATTTTGGGATGGAGTCCAAACCTAGTCATGGCCCACTCACAATTGTTAGATAGAAAATTAAGTAAAACAAAATTCAAGCACAGAATAGTCTTGATAGTCATTGATGAGAGTTTGGAAAATCCTAAGCTTTCCTCCCCTCCTTCCTTCCCCCCCCCCAATATGGTATAGTAGGATCTCTTGTGGAAACTATTTCCCCTTTACTAATCAATTTATTCTTCTGAGATGACTTTAAGTCTTTAAAGCACTAAGATATTTATGAAAATAGCTTAGATAACAAATCACAAATAAATTCCCAGAATCTTAAGTATACTGCCTGCAATTATATGTGTAAAATCTCCATTGGAAATGTCAAAATCTATAGATCATTTTAGAAGCACAAAGCTTAGAGCTTAAATACACAAGACAAAATGACTTAAAACAAGATGAAATGACTTAAATAAATCAGATTCAAGCCCAGGAATGATCTGTGAGGTTATCACATGCAAGCTGGAAGTTAAAGGACAACTTGTTTATCTATATTAACTTTATTGTGACTTGAAAAGAGGATGGTACTTTAAAATGTGGAAATTGTCCAGGTTAGCTAACAACTTCACTAGTTGCTAAAGGGTTAATTGCAAGCAAAGTATTTGGTAAAACCAGATGGCTATAATTAAGAAGTTGCTATTTTAATGAAAATAAATACAGTATTACTGTTCATTTTTAATATGAAGGTTTTTCACAATGTTTATAACATTTTATGATTCATATTCTATCTTGATGAAGCTAATATGATTTAAAGCTTTTCACATAAAAGCTCTTTTCCAAAGAAATGTGCTATTGTACTTCCTAAATCTTTCTTTTCATCTAAGTGTATTGGATATTAGCTTTTAGGTACATGCCAACTTTGTCTGTGTCCCAACAGCTAAACTTATATATATATATATATATATATATATATATACACACACACACACATACATACCTATATATACATATATGTGTATTTATTGCAGTGATATAAACGTTAAGTACATTTCAGCAAAGCATGTACAAGACCTTTTCTTGAAGCCTAGTGTATCATAAAGATATTTGTTGGTATGATGTAATCCTTGAAGTAGGATATTGAGTAATTCTCTAACTGGAACTGAAGTGCAATTTAGATATTTCTTCTGACCATGTGGCATTCTGCAGCTTTCCAACAAGCATTTTGAAGGCCAAGTGTAACCATAATTCACAATTATGATAAAGAGTTACTAAAACAGCTTTCGTTGCACCTTTTAGAAGTTTCTGTGCTGAAAGAGAAAAAATGCAGTGATGTTGGAGAAAAAGGAATATTAAAAATAAGTGGAGAGGTCTCATAATAGGTATAGCAGTGCATATGATTTTAGGGTGGAAAAGCCTGTTTTCTGTAATTACACATATATTGCTCTTTGAATTTTTGTTTCCACTGAACTATAGACAATGATCTGAAGTTGATTTAGTTAAGATAAGTAACTAATCTATCATTTCCTTGGTTAGCTCTTTCATTTCCACTAGTGGCTATTATATAAGCTGTACAACTTGGAAAGTAAAGTTTATTGTTACAGCAGCTTTTGAAAGAACTTTATCAAATAATCTATGATCTGTGAATATTTTCATTCTCATAAATCATGTCAGATCACCTCCATTTTATGGTTTTTAATTGATACTGGGTAAAACCCAAAAATCTTCAGTAAAAGTTTGCCAAACATAAATACCACCAGGTTGTATTTTCTGTGCACTGAATGCATGTTTGATTTCTATATTATGGACTGATTCATGCTACTTGCGATTCCTATTTTGTCTGATTACTTCTTCCTTGTTTTTTTTTTTTATATATTTACCTGCAAAGAATGTACCAACAATTGCACATCATTTCCTCTCTTTTCACAGACACTTTATCTTTTTAAGCTTTTATTTCTACTCAGTATAACAAATCTATCACTACATGTTCCATTAATTGCTTTCCATAAACTTCTGTGAGTGTTCTTAGCATTCCCAGATTGAGAATTTCCATAGCTTAAGCAAAAGATTATTTCTCAGTATGTGTTTATCAAAAAAAAAAAAAAGGAAAATTTCGTCACCGTAAGTTTGAGAGAATGATAACATAATCAATTCCAATAGTTTTTTGTTTTTTTGTCAGTCGTGGGGCTTGAACTCTGGGCTTGGGCACTGTCCCTGCGCTTTTCAGCTCAAGGCAAGTGTGCTACCACTTGAGCCACAGTGCCACTTCCGGTTTTCTAGAGGTTTATTGGACATAAGAGTCTCACCGATGTTCCTGCCGTTGGCTTTAAACCCTGATTCTCAGATCTCAGCCTCCTGTGTAGCTAGGATTACAGGCATGAGCCACGGGAGTCCGGCTCCAGTAGGGTTTTAAAATGATAACATTCTTGGGTGTATTTTTCCAAGAAGAGAAATTAGGGTATTATTTGTGGAACTGATTTTAAAATGCATGTTTTCAAATGGTGGGATGTTCCAGAACCACTTGGAACACTTCTGAAAAGACAAAAAATTGGGAGTCACTGAGAGAGGTTGTAGTTCAGTACCATTGAGTCAGGCCTATAAAGGCACCTTGGTAGCCATTTTCTAGATAATATTGATCCTACTAATCTAGGGAACAAACATTTAGAACCCGCCTTAGCATACTGAATCAAGAAAGCTGAGCTCCTTTCCTCATAATATCATCCAGCAGACCTGCTTTTGCCCCACCCAACTCTCACCCACATATTGAAAGCGTTTTATTGTAGCTGGAGGCTTTACAGTAAGCTGTTGATTGCTGTTTCCTAACACAGCAGTTGACAGCAGTTGGGGAATTAATCTTCCTGGTCCCAGTGTGCTTTTTTACAGGATGGGAGTGATAATAAAAATGTTAAGGTTAAAAAATAGTGATCTATTTACATTTGACAAGTTCTACAAGTAGTTATACAATCTATGAGAGTTCCACAGGAGTTTGGTTTAGGTAAAGAGTCGTATTTAGTTTTCTAAATGGAATGCTTCTTTTAGAGCTTAAATATCCTGACTAACTTTTTAAAATCTAGGGTAGTTTCTCATATACACAGCTATGTATGAACAGAAAGATTTGTACATTGAAAATGTGAGTATATATTGTACTCAGGAGTGTACATGTGCTTTAACAGCCTTAAAGGGAATTGCTTTATCTTCAAACCAGCTAGATACATTACATTACATCCATGATTACTTTTATTTTTTAACAGTAATCTAATACAATCACTACTGAAATGTTATTGTGTCATGTAAAACACAGGAGGCAGTCACAGCACTGATATTTAGAACAGTCAGGAAGAAAAAAATCTGCAATTGAAAGTGAGGGGAGCAAATGTTAACTACTGTGAGTCAAGCAAAAATGTTAAAATATTTTCAGCTCCTGAACTGTGGAGTATACTTACTCTGATGGTTGAACTTGGGTGAGACATTATGAAATATGACTCAACTTCAAGTTATTTTAACAATGTTATGAATTCTGTTTTTTTAAATTTCTACTCTCTTTCCTTGAGTATATGTCTTATGGTCATAAACTTAAGAGAAAGAAGGTATCTCTTTGAATATTCATTCAAATGTTTGAATAAAAGACTGGCAAACTATTCAAGATTGCTACTTTTTTTCTTGGATTTTTTAGACAAATATTTGCTATTTTCTCTTACAATCATGATGCCTCAAACCTATAAAGTTCAAGCTATAATCTGGCACTAATTTCTAACAAACTTAAAGAGAATAGAATATGAAAAATTGCAACTGCTTTGAACACAAGTATGTTTGCAAATTCTCAAACAGTTGATAATATAGAATCAATTTCTATAATTAACATTCTATTCACTTATGCCCTAAATTTTATTGCAATTACAGATAGAGGATATACTTCAGTGTCTAATTGAGATGAGACATCTTCATATTTTGATAGAAAAGTTGGATTTATTAAAAATATTTCTCACGACTAGGGAAATAGTTCAGCAGTAGAGCACTTGTTTACATGTCCAAGACCCAGAGATTCTACTCCTTAGTATGGGAAAGAAAAAAAAATACAGAGAAATTTTCTGTCAGTAATAATACAGTTTTTTATGTTTGTATTTTCATTATTATTACAAGGTATCGCTTACCTTGCACTGATAGGAACAATTAAGATAGCTAAAGAAAAATGGAGGATTTAAATTCTATGTGAACCACAAAGTTAGAACTCAATTTTTTCATGGTGTGACATATTGATTCCTGGGGTTTAATATTTCGTACTGACATGTAAGATATCTAAAAAATATACACAAATTATTAGGTTTAGCTTCTCGATGTGATCTTATTCCTGCTGCATTGTTTCACACTATAGAAAGTGACACTTTTCCATCGTATTTTCTTCTAACATATTTTTTCAATTACTTTTATTAGATTTTTCAATTTTGTTTGTTATTTTTATTGTTTTAGTTGAGGGAATTCAGTCGTTACCAAGTGTCAAAAACTAGAGTGTTTATGTTGGTTTATCTATCTAGTTGGTATGTTTACATAGTCTCCAGGCCAAGTAGAATGTGTACATGTTCCAGTTTAATACTTCAAAGTTTGACTTTGCTGGTGGTAGATGCTTAAATAGTGTGCAATTGAAAAAAAAAAAAACAAACCAAATGTATTGTCTTATTACTTTCATTTAAAACTCCTCAGAGTAATACTTATCTAAATTTAGTCTTGTATTTGCATGAACAGGATTCTTTATTCAAACTATGAATTAGATTCTTGATAATGTTAGCAAATAAGTTACTAAACATTTAACTTCACTAGTAAGTAAGAACTGTGGATTTAGTTTTGTTTTTCACTTTCATAGCACATAATGTCGCAATTAATGTTCTTTGTAGACTTGAACATATCCGAACCCCTAGCCGCAAGTTATATACTTTCTAAAATATGATTCTATCAAGGGCTAACAATAGTGAGAGTTTTAGGAAATGAATCAAGTAGAGTCAAACATTCAAAATAATGATGCTAATATCTCATGACCTTTGTATAAATGTACCCTCTTTCCCCCACAGACACACATTTGTACTATGCTGTAGATGTAAATGCAAATGTAGTTCAGAATATGGTCTCTCAGGCACATAAGGAGATATACTCCTCTTTTAAGATTTCATCAGTTCTTTCAGAAAACTGTTAAAAATGTCAAACATTTCATTCAGAAAGGAATACATGCTTATTTGCCTTTCTCTGATACAACTCTTTGGCTCTGTCAGTCATTAGCAAGAGAGAAAATTTAAAGATATATATGAACCTGTATGACTTTTTGCCTTTTCTTTATATACCTTTTCCCCTAGGACATGATTCATTAAAACTGAAATTCCTATGTAAGTTAAACAATAGTTCTCTAACAAGTAAACTGGAAAAATCTATAATTAACCTCCTCTCACTTATATTTTGTCCCATAAACATTTTGTCTCATGTCCACAAGAATAGTGTCAGAATTTTCTGAAGCATAACATATAACTTTAAGAAATTCACAACTCATGGTCACTTATTAAAGATCTATTTATGCATATATAAAATAAGTACATTTTTGCATTAAAAATTATGGATGGAGATCACATATTACTAGGGGTGGTGAACTTGTGATTACAATCAAGATTATTCAGGCATATTTGAGTGAATTCCTCTTGTAATTTTTTACTAATTGTTGCAGTATTTAAGGAGGAATACAGGAAACCTACCTCTTCTTGGGAGGATTTTAGCACCTTTCATTTTGCATAGACTTTTTTTTAACATAAACTGTAAGGAAGAATTGAGATGTATTCTATTTTATCTCCTTCATATAGTGTCTTGTATTTAGCATGCTTTGACAGTTTGTATATCTATCTCTACATTTTAGTATTACACAGCTTTGCTGATATCCAATTTCCAAACTTTCTTCACAGTCTTAGCTGTTGATTAAGAAACTCTCTAATCCCTTTCAGGGTATTGAGAAACTAATGGGTTCCAGAGTATTTGGATCTTTAAGCTTCCATTATGAATAGTATGAAGAATTGTCATTGAGCTGGTATTTGCATATATCTCTCCCAGTGCTAGTTACTTTTCCTCCTTTTTTTGTCCTCCTAATCTTCAGCTTTCATCCTGAGAATATTTATTTTAGTCGGAAATAAGCATGCCAGTGATAGAAATTTGGGATTCACCTCCAAATGAATGCCATCACAGACAAGGAAGCTCTGGCACATTTTGCATAGATCTGTATGAACACAGTGAACCCTTCATAAGCTCTTAGATTGCAGGAAATCAGTGCTGAAAATTAAGTGGGGTTTTAAAGATTTGCAAAGTAGAGAGCTTTGTATAATGCTGGTATTGCAGGTGCCTATTAAATACGAAGTAAAGGCTTTGTAATACAACTCTAACATGTTTCTCTCCACATTATAGCAATTTATAGCCTAGGGAATTAGTCTTGCCTGTTTTTTTCCAAATATAAAACCATTCAATGTATCTAAAAGAATAGAAATCTTAAACACATGTCTTACAATGGACAGATTTGTTCCTTGCTGATTCTAAAGATAGATGCTATGGGTTTGCTTGTGGTAACCTCTGATGTTCATTATCTGGCTACACCTTTCCTGAGAGGAAACTCAATTGTATCACAACTCTTT
Source organism: Dipodomys ordii (assembly GCF_000151885.1). Classification (NCBI taxonomy): domain Eukaryota; kingdom Metazoa; phylum Chordata; class Mammalia; order Rodentia; family Heteromyidae; genus Dipodomys; species Dipodomys ordii. The sequence goes on from NW_012267217.1 coordinate 10,383,081, forward strand.
TCTGAACATTAACCAGATGAAAACCTTAGGAAGCTATCAGACTATATAACATTGCTATAATGAAGATGATTGGGTACTAAGCCCTTTTTCCTCATAGGAATTTACATTTATCATTTCTCAGACTATTTTTAGAATTCCTCTTTGCTTCATTTGTAGATAGTGTGTATTTGTAGCACAGGACTTAATTTCAGACACAGTTACCTTCTGTGAGTGTTCAGTAAAGGCCTAAGCTTTCATTTTTCTTTAAAGCTTAATATCTCTGACTGACCTTGTTACACACAAATCGGTGGAAATAGCTAAGTTCATTTTAAATAATTTTATGAATTTCATACTTTTTTCCACAAGGAAAAAAACATAATCCATATTTTTCTAATAGTAGAAACAGTAGCTGCTTATGAGTCATCATAAGGAATTGATTTTGAAAACAAAATAGTTTTGTTGTTTTTTTTTGTTTGTTTTTTTGGTGGGGCTGCAAGGTCATAGCCACCCCATTTCAAAGAATAAAGGTTTTATTTTCCCTCATTAAACAAACCACACTGTAAAGACAAATAGAAACACACAGGATTTATGAAATGAAGCTGTAGCTTTTAGAGGGAGAAAATGCCTTCTTCTGCTGACAGAATTTCTCTAGTAGATCTTTTTCTGAGCGAGAGAAAAAAATAATACTGGTGTGTTTCTATAATTCGGAGGATGCAGCTAGACTGTGCTTGTGTGCAGTAGCAGCAGCATGCTGAGGATGTTCAAATACACACTTACATAGGATTCTGCAGGAAACTTGCTGTCGAAGGTGCAAGTGACAAATGGTGACAAATGGAGTGAGTTCTGAGTTGTGAGTTTGTACCCTTCTGTGTCATACATTTATGTCATTGAACCAATTTTCACCTTGGTATTCTGAAATGCCACTAAGCCTTCCTGTGTGTGTCAGCTGGGGACACCTGTGAACTGGCAACTTTGATTTGCTCTGCTTCTTGTCCTTTACTAGCTAGACAATATTCATTTGTATGATTTGGTATATATCCAATTTCTTCTCTGTATTTTTAAAATCATGAAGCTCACATATGTAGATCTTATATGTGTGGATGGCATGCAAGAATAGATTGAAGACACACGAAGTGTCAAGACCTAGAATGCATCCTTTTGTGCTAGATGTAGGGAAAAGATTCACTTTATATTTATCTATATCTATATACATCTAATATGTTATTTTTAAATGTGTGTTTTTCAAAGTTGTATCTTGCCAAATTAAGGAATGCTTTTTAGACATACAACTGAAGAATATTACAACTCAACCTATTCAATTTTGCAATTGAAAATAAAGCAGAATTTATGTGAAAACATTTTTCCTTGACGCACATTGAAATCAGTATGGAAATTCTGCTACAGTGTGTTGAAACAGACACAATCTCAGGATATTTTAGTGTGACATGGACTCACTTTCATTCTTCATTTTGACAGTAAGATCTTCTGTCAAGCAGTGGCAGGAAAATACGTGGAATCCTCTCATTGATTTTTAAACATGGTAATTATTAAGCAAAAGCATTTCAACACCTAGACTCTCTATTTAGACAATTAAATTCTGCTCTAGCTAAGGGTTATTGACTTCTGGATGATACTGGACACTGCAGTCCTCGGGGCTTAAACTATTCTGGTAGGACCATCTGTTATTGGCAGGACTGCCTATCCTTGCCAGCAGATACAGGGTTATCTTCAGGCAAATAGTCAAGATTGCTCAAAACATGAACCTATTCCTCGATGATCTTTCTCTCTTAAATGCTAGTTCAGGCAAATCAAATAACACTAGTTAGAAGAATACAGATGAAAATGTGTTTAACTTATCTTTGTATTTCCAACATGCAGCTTGTAACAATGCTGAGAAGAGGGAACTTAGCAATCAGTAAATGTAGTGAATGTTGATTTAACTTGAAAAATCAGATGATTTTAGAATTAAATTTTACATATTCATTTTATTTTCCAATTACTTAATCAAATAAACACACAATGAAGACATTTGTAGTCTGGTTTAACATAGATTTTTCCACCCCTTAATGGTATTTGTCATTTCTGCTTTTCTTCTAATTGCCATTATGTCTACTTTTTCATACACCACTCTGTCTACCAATCTTACTACTTTTTAAAATATTGGCTTGTGTGCAGAAGGACAGAGGTGAGATTAATAAAGGATTAGCTTCCTTCTTTACCAAACATCCTTATCAAAAACTTTTAGCAAAATCTCTGCATACTTAGGTACTTGTATTAGTAATCAAGAGTTCATTTTGATATACAACTGATAGACATATATTTTGGAAGAAAACAAGAATCATATAAAATTTCCCCTATCAGACTATTTGGCATGCAGACAGTACACTAGAATCCAGTATAAAATCTATAAAAGGAAATGAAAAAATATAATTGAATAGTGATTAATGCAGTGTCTGGATTCTGTATTAAATTTTAGAAAGATATATTTAGTCTCTAATGGAACTCAGAACAGTTTTGCATTCCCAAGATTCAAATGTGCCTTTGAAATTATCTGACCTATTTAAATTCGTTTCCAGCGGAAGGAACAGAGACTATGAGAAACAGTTTGACTAACAAAAATGACTTGATGAATTACTGTGTCAAAGCATGGTAACATTACTCAGATGGTGGAGATGTTTGCTGGTTCTTGTTTGTTCTGTCTGTTAAAGGTATCTAGTCATGCCTCTTCATAGGTTTTTTGAGAGTGAACCGGTACATGTTCCTATCTGCCTGATGTTACTCAGATATTTAAGGAAAGTTCTTCATATCTTTTGTCTAAGGAGAACCATTTGCCCCTGACAAAAGTACCCATGTTGGGTTAATGAGTGTTGATTTCTTTTATATTTTTGGTTGTTTTTCTAATTTGAGTTCCAAAATTACCTTTTCATAAGTTAGGCACTTGCATTTACATTAGTCTGATTTTGGTTTAAAACATTATCTATATCTATCTACCTATGTAATTTATATTTTTCTGGCTACTAAAGTGTTATGTGAAGTGTAGTAACAACATGACAATACAGCACATTTGATATTTGTACCTATTGTCCTGTGGTTACATGATTTTATTGTGTTTAACTTTGAGCATTTTACCTATTTCAGTTTTACATTACATTTTTAAAAATATTCTATTCTTTTTATTATTCGTTGTTGATTGAGTTCCTTGTTGATTCCCCATAGGATCCCTACCATCTGGGGATTTTCACCTTATGCATCACTCCTATTACAAAACAACATATAAGAGAGCAAATCTGTTGCACAGTCAGTACTTAGCACAGCTGGAGTCATTTGAAACCTGCTGGTTCTTGTTTCCAATTATTCCATAGACTAGAAAGCATCCCTGTTGAAGTAATGACATCTACTGTGTAATCAAACTATTAACATTCCTTGGAGTATATGGTTCATATTTCTGGGATTTATCAAATAGATACTAGAAGGATAACATCCAACAGTTTTTTGTATTTTTCCTCATTGTAAAATAATAAGTATTTCGTCACAAGTTATTTTTAATGCCTGAATATGGAAGTTTACAATATTCAAGCATGTGGATAACAAAAACATTAATGAGATCTAAAAATATGAAAAAAATAACAATATATAACAACACCTTTAATTAACATCCTGGGAGCAAAATCATTTCCTTTCATGGAAATACTTGAAATTTTATCAAGATAAAATTGTTGATTTGAACTTAGAGCAGAATGTAGTTGGTGTTTGTAACTAATTCAATTTTTACCAACCAAAAAATAATATCTAGTCAAATTTTAATAGAATTTATTGGACTGATATTGTAAAACACATATACACAAACACATAATTTTTAACATAGTGTTTACATTTCCTCCCATCACACTGTATATCAATTGTTTTGGACTGGCCTTTAATTTTAGTTTTATTTTCATTTAAGACAAAAACTAGTAAGAAGAAAGGAATTGAAAACCAAACAACTTGAAAGAATGGTTATTCTTTGTGATTCTGAAGTTTAGCCAATCAGATTAAGTAGGACAAAGTAGCAGAGATTGTCTTTGGCTTTTTATTTTACACTAAGATGTGTTTTCATTGGCTGAGAAGATGACTTCAGTGGTAGAGCGCTTGCCTAGCATGCCTGAGGCCCTGGGTTCGATTCCTCAGCACCACATAAGCAAAAAGAAAAAAGTCGGAAGTGGTGCTGTGGTTAAAGTGGTAGAGTGCTAGCCTTGAGCTGAAGAGCTGAGGGACAGCGCCCAGGCCCAGATATCCTCCCCCACCCCAATAAAAAGAAAAAAAAAAAAAAGACGTGTTTTCAATTGTATGGATTTGACCTACTAAACAATGCAGGCACAATATCTGGATGGACACAGACCTCATGGAATTAATTCATGACTTAGAGTATGACATACAGTAGATATTCAATAACGTCTACTTATTCTTGCCACGTAAGCTGAATAACCAGTTATATACTGTATCTGGCAAAAACAAGACTTGAAGGTTTTGGATTCATTTATTTTTTTACTTATTATTATTATTGTCTGTATGGATCTTGAACTCTGGGCCTCAGCTCTTCAGCTCAAGGCTAGCATTCTACCGTTTGAGCCACAGCACCACTTCCGGTTTTCTGGTGATTAGTTGGAGATCATAGTCTTACGGACGTTCCTGCCTGGGCTGGTTTTGAACTGCGACCTCAGCCTCCTGAATAGCTGGGATTACAGGCATGAGCCACCAGCGCCCGGCAAGGATTCCTTTTTTGTCAAACATACAACATTCTTCCTAGCATCAAGTAACATATAGTGCCCTTAGCTATAATAGTATGATCCCGCTTTATTTCAATATTAACGATAGCTCTTAATGGAGAGTTTCAGTAAGTCTGTATCAATTCCTTTTCAATGATCAGAACCTTTTTTTTGTAAGAAAATTATTAGGACTGCCCCCTTCCTCTTCATGAAAGACTGCATGTATCATCTTCCTGAAACTGACTGTCGGTCACCTGACTGTGAGTCAGCAAAGCACTCTAGACTCTGAGGTTTCCTTGTCCACTGAGGTCACTTCCTGAATGGCTCAGGTCATGCCTCCTTCAGACAGTGAGAGGCTCCCCAGACTCTGAGACCATTTCCACATCCTCTGTGACCACGCCTCCTGGCTTTCTCTATATAATCCCACCCATTCACAGTCCCCTCCCTCTTATTTCTTCTCTTCTTGCTCCTTCAGGCTCTATCTTGTGCAGTTGGCAGTTTGGTCTCCCTTTCACGATAAACCATCTTCTGCCTGAACTGCATTGGAGTTTCCTTCAGTCAACCCTTATAGAAATATCTATTTCCTACACTGTACTTTCATTTCTTCCCCTTGAGGAACATGGTTAACTGAGTTTTCTCACTTGGCTATGTGAAGGGTTTTTTCTGACTTCTAAATACTTATTTGGATGAACTCTTGACAAGTAGAAAATATCTAACCTTCAATGTATTTTGGTACAAGAAAATATCCAGTCTTATTGAACCATCTTATTTTTTATATTTTCCTTAATGGATATTGACATTTATCCTAGATTTGTATTCTATGGATTTAATTAATATTATTTAAAAATTTAACATTCAAATTTAAAAATTCAACCAAAGACGTGCTACATAATTCATTAATACATAGATAAATTAGACATTTTATTTTCTATTTGATCTGGGATGGTATTATACAAAATATTTTTTAATGGCATTACCTTTGCTTACAATATTTCTGTGGATTTTAAATATAATGCATTGGTTTCTTAAAACCTCCTTACTTAAAGAATACATTCATGCTCTCTCAGTTTTAAATTGATGTCATAATTTAGGTGAAATCTACTTGAAATTTTCTCTCTCTAACACACACACACATACAGACATACCTCTTGAAGACTTGATATTTCAAAAGGATAATGAAATTCTAAGATTTATTACTCTAATTGTTAAGAATGCCAGGTGTGTATCATTTGTTTAAGGAGAAACTTTTTTTTCATCATATTCTTTCTAAAATCACATTTCTTCTGGTATGGGAAAAAGTACTAATATAGTTGGAATAAAAATTCATTTAAAATCTCTAACATTGTCCTATTTGGTGTATTAAAAATTACTTTGGAAACATGGCATTTATTGATAATCTAGTGTAATAAATCAAAATAGACAGTGCTTCTAAATAGGGAGTTTCTCTTTGTAGAGAGATTGAAAAATGACACTTTGAACCAAGATCTATTAAAAAAATAACGATTTATCTTTCATACTTTGAAATGAAATGAATTAAAGAAGTCATGGTACATAGATGTTTGAACCTAGCTGTAATAAAGGTTTAATGTAATTGGTCTTTGCTTAGAGATGGTTGTGATTTTGGCAAGTCCATTTTCTTATGAATATTTATTCCAATATTTTAGCAAATCAGCACAATAACATAAATGTGGGAAATGGACAACTTTGATTTCATTATCAAAAAAATGTCAGAATTGACATTGAATTTTACTCTTTAAATTTTAGTCAAGACAATTTTATTTTTTATTACTTCATTTCTATATACTAATTTACATATGGATGGCGCTATATATGAATTATTCCAAATTTTCAATCATTTAAATGAAATATTTCCTTTATGAAAAATAATGTATATTACCTCACTTGCATATTTTTTACAAACATTCTTTAAAAGATAAAAAATTTATGGCCAGAAGATGGACTATTTTAATTGCAATTAGACATCAGTGATAACCATCAAGCTGGTGACTAATTCTAAAAGGATTTTTCCAACTGCTCTGTGGCTGCTTAGGCAACTATCACCAACTAATTACTGTAATTAAATGAACTACAAAATTGAAACCTGCTAAAATATGTAGAGCTTAGGAAGAAAATGTGAAATCACACTTGTTAATTAAATATATTAATGAAAATATAAGCATTTTTTGGTGCTCAAAAAGCAGTTAATATGAGCAATCATACAAATATATGCAGTGCACTTTTTTTAAATAAAATGAAAACATCAAGGGTTTAAAAACTTATTTAGGACAAAAACCGAGGATATTCTAAGGAGAGACATGTTTACACAGCATTTAAACAGAGGTTGGCATGGAAATCACAAGTATTGCTCTGTCCACAGCAACGAATTCTGCAGATAATCAGACATGGTGCAGTCACACCATTACTCACAATGACAGCTAATTTGGAGTTTCTACATAGTTTCATTTACTTGCTTATTATGCAATACGAGACTATGAATGGCCTACCAAAGAAAATAAACCAATAGAAATCATTCAAATCAATATTTATATTTTTACATTTTTCAATAATTTGCTAAGTATTATTTTCCTATTTTAGTCTACACAAATGTTTTCAAACCCATAATTACTTTGAAAAAATTCTACTTAGTATCTTGACAAATTTTTCTCTGAAAATTAGATAATTGGACATAGATTTTTTTTCATTTCTATTATTAAACATTAGACTAAGCGCTTTTAGGAATCACTTAGAGAAATATTACTTCTTGGCATGTTTCCCCTTACCAAACTACATCCATCTGGCCTACTTCTTCTTTTCCTCAATTGTTATATATTCAAACATTTCAAATCAGTGTCAGCATAGTTTCAAAGCAACTCTCATCATGACAACAAAGGATTTGCAGTATTACCATTGTTTATATAATCTGTTATCACTTTCTTGCATTGCTGGTGATAACAGCTTTGCCTTTATCCTCTTTGAGATTTTGACTGATTTTTCTCTTGAACTAGAACATTAATTTCTTTTTGAATTAAAAAATAACATGGAAACAAAACAAAAAATCTCAAGCAAGTGACTTACTTACTTACTGCGTGACTTGAACTATCAGTTTAAATACAACGATATAGCTGTTATATTTTCACAAGTAATGTAATTTATTTTGAATTTATCTATCTAGATCTATGAATGTATGGTAGTTATCCCTAAATTTAAGAAGAATCAAGATTACTTTAAAGAAAAGTAAGTTAACTCAAATAATGCTCATTTACATTTTAGACATACAAACCAGTGTGAATTTATAGAATAATCTGGATAATCAGAATTGTCAGTCTCCTACCAAAAGAAACCCAAATTATCTAGCCCTTCCCAAAAGTTACCACTTGAATGTCAAGCATGTGAGATTTGGTTACATAAGCACAAATTAAATTTATATTTTGCCACTAAATAACATACACATTCTCTTCCTAATATTACAGAAACAAGGATACATAAGATGTCTCTGAATCTTGAACAGCATCCTATGAATCTTTACTTCTCCAAAAACAATGATTTTGAAATTTCTTCACTTGGTTGCATTTATGACTTTTACATTGTAAAATGTCACTTTGTATAAGTTTTAGGAATACCTAATCTTATGGGTGTCTTAGTAGAGACAAAGGATTATTTTACCCTGTGGAAGATTTTTTTTTGGGGGGGGAGAGGTTACTCTAAGTGTTACAGAAGTGGACACACATAAGAAGCTCAGGCCCTGAGTTCAAGCTCCAAACAGAAAAATAGAATGAAAAAATGTAGGAATAGCTGGGTGTAGGTGGCACATGCCTGTAATCCTAGGTATTCAAGAGACTGGCATATGAGAGTCTAGGTTTTAAGTAAACCCAGGCAGTGAAGTCCATGTGATTCATCACCAAATGACTATCAAAAAACTAGAAGTAAAGGTGTAGCTCAAGTGGTATAGTGTCTGTCTCCACTGAAAAAGCCAAACAATAGTGCAAAACCCTACACTAAATGAATAACTCAGGACATTTTCATAAAACACATATCAGCTATTTGGGGTTGTAACTGATTAAATTAAACACAAGTATGTCTAATAAGGTGAAAACTTACATTAAGAGTTAAAGTTATGTGTGTGTTCATGAAGCATTTGTCAGAATGAATCATTCTGGGACCACATATATGGTAAATCACAGCCACTTGATTAATCTAATCAATTCTCTATTGTACAAGTGATGAGTCTACTGGCATCTGATTTGGAATATCACCCCACCTTAAATATTGCCAGTTATTTTACACATGTAATACATGTGTATTTACATGTAATATGTCAATTACTAACCCCTTGATGACTTCCTGGCTTAAAATTTTAACCACATGTAGTAAAATAAATTGACATCACATATTAAAATTTTAATTTACCCCTAAGGTTCAGATTAAGAATGAGCCATTTCAGCAGGATAGTAAATTTGTATTTGTTTATTTTGCAAAATTATGATGGATTAACTTTGATAGAGTTTCTAGGTGGGAATGTTACAGTATTAACATGAGGTAAATTTGAAGGTAAAAAATAAAAAAATCTGAGAGCTGTGCAGATTTTTCTGGTTTAACTGAAAATAGACTCTTGGAATAACACATAATCTTCTGCTTATTGTACATGTGGTTCATTGTTATGTTCCTAGAAAATAAAGTTTGACACATTTGAAAAGATTTTTTCCCTTTTTTATCTTTATCTCCTCCACTTCCTCCTCCCTCTTTCCCCTCTCCCTTCCTCCTTCTCCTTCCTCCTCTCCCCTCCTCATCCCCATCTTCCTTCCTTCCTTCCTTCCTTCCTTCCTTCCTTCCTTCCTTCCTTTCTTCCTTCCTTCCTTCCTTCCTTCCTTCCTTCCTTCCTTCTCCTTCCTTCCACCCTCCCTCTCCCTCCCTTCCTTCCTTCCTCTCTTTCTTTTCTTTTTTTTTGTTTTTTAGAATGGTGTTAGAGTTTTGTCCTCAGTTTCTCACATTGCTAGACAGAACACTTCTAATTGAGCCATAACACCAGTGATTTGTTGTTGTTGTTGTTTATTTATTTTCTTACTTAGTTATTCTTCAGAAAGGTTCTCATGTTTTTCTCCATGGGTGACATCACAGAGTAATTCTTCTATTTATGCCATCTTCATAACTGAAATTTCATGAATTCATCATGCCCAGTATTTTAAAGTGTTTCTTGATGTAAAAATAAAGTATTTATAATTCCAAATAACTTCATGTTGAAATTTATATTTCATTTAATTATATATATATGTATATATGTGTGTATATATATATATATATATATATATATATATATATATAAACTCTGTTCTTTCCTGAAACTTGTTTTTAGAGAACTCTTTGAACAGCAGCTGCTTTTACTTTCTGATAATTATTAATAGACAAAAACATTTCAACTATTCCAACTGAAGAGCAGCATTGAAATTGATGAATGATGGGTAAATTTTTACATTTGATTAGACAAGGAGTATTTGGTAAGGGCTCATTTTCAGATTATTGATATGAGAAATTTCCTGAGTATGTTTAATTTATACATTATTCTTTTTTATTTTTATTATTTTATTATGAAAATACCATACAGAGGAGTTACAATTACATGGGCAAAATAATGAGTACATTTCTTATCAAGCATTGTTGCTTCCTCCTTTGTTTCCCTTTCCTATCCCTCCCCATATCCTGCCCCATCCACCCACCCATGTCTCCCTCCCCTCCCCCTTTCCCCCTGCCAAAGTTGTAAAGTTCGTTTTTCGACATAATGACTTGTACATCTCATTGTTGCAATGGGTCCACCTGTATCCCTATTTAAACGATTTGTTTTCTCCCTTCCCCTCCACAAATTATACTAACATCAAAAACAGTGAAAGCAGGGGTTATATCGTGGGGGAGAGACATACAAAGCAACAAAGAAATCATCTTATAAGTATGTTAGAAACATTATTCTTATATAATTTCAATACAAGCAAGATATGTGGACATTGAAATCAGTGACACAAAGTTAGAAATCAACTTCTAGTGATGATGTTAGGAATGAATTTTTCTCTCTTTCTATTCTGTTTCACATCATGGCTAGAGAAATATTGATTTAAAGTGTCCCTCTTTTTTCGTAATTTTGGAACTCGTGTTTAAGTAAAACAACCTCAAACTACTCAAAGTAGTATCTCTCTGTCTCTGCCTCCGTCGCTCTGTGTGTGTGTGTGTGTGTGTGTGTGTGTGTGTGTGTGTGTGTGTGTGTGTGTGTGTCTATGTCTCTATCGTGGGACTTGAATTCTGGGCCTGGGTACTGTCCATCTCCTGTGTTCTTCAGGTCAAGGCCAGAGCTCTTCCGCTTGAGCCACCACACCACTTCCGGTTTTCTAGTGGTTAATTGGAAATAAGAGTCTCACGGACTTTCCTTCCCCAGGCTGGTTTGAACTGCGATCCTCAGATCTCAGCCTTCTGAGAAGCTAGGATTACAGGCATGAGCCACTGTCGCCTGGCAAAGTAGTCTCTTTCTAAGAGACTTTGGTGAAGTCTCTTATACTACAAGTATACCTTTCTGATAGAATCAGTAGGTCGAGTGTGGGAAGCCAAATTCTGTTCTACAGAAAATAATTACGCTATCTAATAAGATGGGTTGATTTTTTTCTTTTCATTTTGAAATAATTTATTTTTATTGTTTTAATTTATTTCTATTTTTTCTACCTTTAAACATTTGTATAGAAGAGTTGCCATTGAACGTAACGTTTATGAATACAGTGTGTCCTTTGATGTGATCCTTTCAACATTCTCACTCATCCCTTCCCTACTCACCCCTTCTCACACTCTTCTTAACTTTGTAGGATATAAAGTGAATTCTTGACTGCATTCTCTCCCTCTTCTCTTCATTTGTCTACTCCATTCCCATTGACTTCACTCCAGCCTTTTCAAAGACTTGCTTACTGGTTTTTATTTTATTGAACTTTGACTTTGTCTTATTAAGTAATCTAAATTACTTCAAATAAATCTAGGATTCTCTTTTTGTTGATAAGCATATCAAGCTTGGGGAAAAGCTAAATTAATTATGCATTGTTATTCTAGATGTTGATGATCATTTATAGTTACATTATATGCTTATTGGTTATGATTATAATGGGCAGAAAAATTCCATTCAAATATCCCTTACAAAAGCCAAATATAATTAAGGCTGTAGAATTGTTGCCCTGAGGAGGGCTATAGATTTCCAGTTTTCTGCTTACCCAACTATAGATTAATATATATAATAATTGATATAATATATGTCAATTATAGGCAGTTGAGGAATGACATGATGAGATGAATGGAACTGGACAACATTAAAGGAACTGGAGTAAGAATTTATTAATGGTGTACTGTTGGGATAGGATTCTCAAATTAAATGTCACCAGAGCCCATTATTAGCATTCTCAAAATTTCAGAAAAGTAGATGCACAAGGAAGTGGAAAGCTCACAAAGTAAGGCTCACAAATTATTTTTCATCAAACATATCAGTTTTCATCAAACATATCAGTTTTCATAAATATCAACATTTGTTTTAACTAAGTGATGCGAGATTGATTGTTTAGCCAGTTATTTAAAAAAATATATATACAGAAAATGCATGCTTAAACTATCCATACAAGAAGTAAAGAATATATAATTCAAAAAAGAAAAGCTACATGTTAAAAATAAATATATATGTATGTTCTTAGTAGTCCTTTGAAAAGTCATGAAAAACAAAATCCACCTCATCTAAAATTTTAATAAAATATTTTATATTCAATATGTTGAAGATTTTCTCAGTTTAAAGTATTTTAAACTATATTTAAAAGCTTTAAATGTTTGGGCTTTTTCTCCCCAATACCATTCTTACCATATTTAGAAATATGATGCCCTAAAGACCCAATCTATTTGCTTATGTTGCTTATTTTCTCCAAATTGTCTGACAATGCTTACTGTCTTTATCTTAAGTAAAATTTGTTTCTGTATATTAATTTGTCACAATCCTACAATAATTTTTATATAGATTTAAAATAAGAATACTAATCTTTATATATTTGACCATGTGAATTTTAAAACTGTGTGTGTCATATGAGACATAGACTTCTATTACTTAATTGCATGTATTACATATTTAACCACTATATATTTGAATGACCACCAAACATGAACCACAGTAGTATTAAAATAGTTTATTACTTTTACAAAGCCCATCTCATTTTGACAATGGAAAAATAGTAATTCTCAGTATTTCTAAAAACATGTGTAAAAAATATGTTTCAACAAGTTAAATCCAAAAGAATTAGGCCTATGCCAATTTTAAAATTATCACATGTGAAGGAAAGAACAGAAAGTGTTAATTATAATATATTTTCAGTGAATGAAAATGAATCTTTTGACATATAGCTTTGCATTAAGGCAGAATTATCAGACTATTAATCCTAATGATGGAGTTAAAGATGGAACAAAATGAAAGTATTATCTTTATTTTTTAGTAAATGTGATAAGTTTAGAAATATTTGAAGCTTAAGAAAACTTGTTTACATATAATTAACTTCAGTAAGTTAATGCCTATTTGGAATGCTTATGTTTATTTTCCTATATTATGTAAAAGTGGCCAAGAGACTGATAGGTTTTAATTTAGTGACAATTTGTACATATTTCAGCATTAAACAAATCACTGCTTTGTAACTGTCAGAGTATTTAAATACAATACTGTGACAATATAACAACTTGCCAATTAATGCCTATTAATTTTACTGTGGAAGAAATTGCATACTTTTTGTCATTCACATGTGAATTGAATTATATTCCATTCTTGTATGGCATAAGACAACAAACGTAGCTACTCATACCCAACCAGGCTCACACAGGAACACACACAAGCGTGCATGCACACCCACATACATGCAATACAAATATGAACAAAAGGAAGGAATAGCACACTAATATCCCAGTACATTCTTCTTCTCATCAACTGAATTTTCACAGCATTAATAGCATGATAAGGCAAACTTTAGGTTTTATGTATTCATGACACAACTGAATACAATCCAATTGTGTATGTTTCCTCTATATAGCCTCTCAAGCATCAGTTGTCTTCTTGCAGAATTGTCTGCAATCTGGCCAATAAAAGAAAACCTGGTGAGTTACAGACATTGATTGTATGCTTAGCATGTGATGCCACAACATTGAAACAGACATGTAGATCTTGGGGACATTTAGAACAATTTACCTTGTCTTAATAGATTTTAAATATGATATTAGGTATAGTAATATCTCAATGAGAGTAGATTGTTTTATATCATATTTGTGGTTCAGATGTAAAAGCAAAAAATGATAATAATGTACACCTAGTCATCCTATAAATTGTGCTCTGATGTTACCTAGAATGTTTTTGGTAGACATAACCCTCTAAACTATATTGCTCATTTCATAAATGCAAAATGTATCTTTCATTTCTTATTGGCAATGTAACTTTCAGTGATCATTCAGCGGCCCTTTCCACATTTCATCTCCTCTCTCCCACAACAGGTTAGCTTTATTTGGTTATTTTCCCTTCTTTATTGTATATTTAAATAATCCTACAGAAAAATAAAACATTTGTTTCACAATGATCAAAAGGAAAAGCTCAAAAATTTCACATCACTTGTGAAAAACAACAGATTTTTGCAAACCTGAAGTTGCCATATACAACTATATACTCCAAATAATTAAATGTGGCTAAAATATGTAATTTATTGTGTTGTTATATGAATAATGTAAAACATTGGTTATCACATTTTCCTATAATATTATTAGGCAACATTTATAATAGATTCTATTGCTACTTTGTGAAATAAATTGTTGAAATTCTTAGTGAGGCACTTCACAATGCATTGTTTTGGAAAAATTCTAGTCAATTTTCTTCAAGAATAATTAAAGGTAATATCTAAATTTAGAAACATTGTAGAGGAAATAAGTTCAACATAGCAAAAATATTTTTATTTCCAATAAGTTTTTATTATACAAAATCAAGTGGGTTCAAGAATTAAGTAATATATTTTAGAAATTAAAGTCAAAATAATGTTGAAAATAATTTTGACCTGTCATATGAATAATTTACATTCAAAATAATTTCTGTTTATAATCACTGGAATATTCTCCTCCCTTTTATAGTGAATTAAGTTGAATGGAAAATTACTAACCTATATAGGAATGCATCATAATAAATATAATTGTTGAACAGTGTTACATACATGAGCAAAACTTATCTTCATTAAAGTGGACTTTGTACTCTATAATTTGAATTAAATAATACATATAAATATTATTTTGAAAGTTGTATATCAAAATGTATAACATCCCATTTTGGACTATATTTTGTAAAACATTTTTGGTGTAATCAGTATAAGGCTCACAAGTGTCAAATCAACTACTATACTATTTATTTAAAAATATATATATACTTAATGTATTTAGAAGCTTTATTGCACTCATAATTGTATATATAAATATATATTGTGGGTTCAAATTTCTGTACTTTTTCTTGCTTTAAAAAGGTAGTATGTGCATTTCTTTCCAATTTATTTCCAATTAATTATATTAAGGATACCAACCTTTACTAAATGTAATTTAAAATTCACAATAAAGTTTCAGAAATTGTTTTGTACAATGTTGAGACTTTGTGTTGAATTTATTTATGATTTTTATTTTGAATTTTTGATTGTTTCTTCTAATTAGGAGTCCCTGAGCTTAATCTTATGGATAACGTGATGAGTTAATACACATGGTTTGCTCAAAAACAAAAACAAAACAACAACAAAAAATTATTCCTTGCTTAATCATGAAGGTGCTCACTGAATTTATAAACCATCTATCTGGTAAATGGCCCTCACAGGTTAAGGACACCAAAGGTGCTTCTTTCCTCCAAATCCCTAGATACTCCATATGGCGATTTTCATCAGTGGAAAGTCAAGCACTATGCAATTTAATGGAATATTCTAGACTTCAGAGAAGCAGTTTTAAGGAGGTAATTTGAAGAAAGTGCACACTCAATTAAAACCCTTTATGTTCTATTTACAGAGGTTAAACATATTTAGGAACTGAAGTTTACAGTGTGGACATGCCAATGAGGTAGACAAAAGTAGGCTCTCATAAAGAAGAAAGATAAGGACTGGGAAGGTGGCTCAGTGGTAGAGTGCTTGCGTAGAGTGCTTGCCTTGCATGGCTGAGGCCCTGGGTTCGATTCCTCAGCACCACATAAGAAAAAAGCTGGAAGTGGTGCTGTGGCTCAAGTGGTAGAGCCCTAGCCTGGAGCTGAAGAGCTGAGGGACAGCTTTCAGGCCCCACAACCGGACCCCCTCCCCCCAAAAAGATAAATATTTGATTCAGGTTGTTCCATTAAAGGATAAACTGATTTATTTTTTATACAAAAAAATGAAAATTTCGTGGCTGTAGACAAACACTAAACGAACAAGAAATGCCACAGAAATTTATTGTTATCTCAGTGAGCCATAAGCATACAACTTGGCTGCTGCTACTGAGGGACACATGCACTTCTTTTTTGTTGTTGTCGGTCCTGGGGCTTGAACTCTGGGCCTCAGCACTGCCTCTCAGCTTTTTACCTCAAGGCTAGCACCCTACCACTTGAGCCACAGCACCACTTCCGGTTTTCTGGTGATTTATTGGAGATAAGAGTTTCACGGACTTTTCTGCCTGGGCTGGCTTTGAACCGCGATCCTCAGATCTCAGCTTCCTGAGTAGCTAGGATTATAGGCATGAGCCACCAGCACCCGGCTTACATGCTCTTCTATATTGCTCAACAAGACTGTGTTTGCAATTTCTTTGTGCTTTATAATTTTGATTCCATAGGAAAAGAAATTGGAAATTGAATTAAATTCAATCCCATCTGAGATTATTTATTACCTTGTTACAAATAAAATCATTGATAACTGTGTTATAATCAGAGAGTCTGTCACATTATAACAATATTGTAAGAACTGACATGGAAATTTACAGAAGTGAATGCTCCAAAACTGCTTTTGATCTTAAAGTCACATTTATTTTGACAGGGGATATTTATCCTATTTTTCCTTACTTTCTGTTTGTTTTGTTTCTTATTTTTCTCATTCTATTCCTAGACAAGAGAGGTTTGTCAAGTCCAATTTTCCAATCTGACTGAATAAAAATAATTGTTCTGGAGTGTCACTCAAATATAATTTGTTTACTTTTCAAATGGAAAAAGAATTAGAAGACTAACAAGAGCTTGGGCAAATAGATTGTTCATGTACTAATTTAAAAAGGAGCTGGCTAGCACATTATGTTTTTTGACATTCTCCAAGCATCTTTATTTTTTTATAATTTAACAAATAAAATTGGTTTAAAATAGTGGATTTCTTTTATAAAATGAATTTATTAGAGAAATCATTGAGATAAGTGTACAGAGAAGAACACATGTTTTATAAAATGGCTGAAGATCTACCCCTTAAAGTAAAATATTTAACCTATAGTTGACTCTATTGTAATTCAAAGTTCACATAAACCTTGAGTCACTACATTAACTTTGCCCTCCAAACATAATTTAATCACAATAAGAAAACACTAGAAAAAGCTAGGCATTTTGATACACATAATGTTTTGTATTGCAAAGAACTAATTTCATTTTTGATTAGTTAAAGTTGTTTCCTACTTAATAGTGTCTAACAATTCTAACCTTTTCTTTTGTCTTAGTGCTTTTTCATGAGACACAATTTCTTTACAAAGTTTTTGCCCACATTTTGTTCACACATATTGCTTATTTTTATCAAGATACAGCAACATGATATGTTATCGGAACCATTTCCAGCACTTTAAAATATATATTCTGATATGAAATTGAAGTGCTAAATACATATTAATAATTCTTCAGAATCTGTAGTGTAATATTGAACAGAAAATCTAGAATGGAGGGATGAATTGGTGCCTAGCTAAGTCAACATTTGATAGATAAAATCATCTAGTTTAGTCCAGGTTATTCATTTAGTGACATCACTACTAGAAATAAAGTCCTTAATCTTCATATATTTAAGTGACCAGATATGAACACATTAAAATGTGTGTGCATATAGACATTAATTGTATTCATATACATATATTTACATGGATTGAAAAATCAGAAAAAATGGCATTGCCCTGTTTGTTAGGAAATGGAAAGACTTGGCAAAATTTATATTAAGTGAAGTAAGCCAAGCCCAAAGAAACATAGGTCTCATGGTTTCCCTTATTTGCAATAACTAGTATATGGCTGGGACAATCAGAAAAGGTCAGATAAGATGATGTTAAGCGAAATGAACCCAAAGATAGGGACACAAGTGTTTTTTTTTCTTGATATTGTTTCTATGTATTTTAAGGTACCATGTGATATTTTGTTTCTTTGTATGTCCCTCCCCCACGGTATAACCCCTGTTTTCACTCTATATGATGTTGGCAAAATTTGGGGAGGGGAAGGGAAAAACTAATTGCTTAAATAGGGATACAGGTTGACCCATTACAACAAAAAGTTGTACAAGGTGAAAAACAAACTTTACAATTTAAGTGGGGAGGGGGGAGTATAGTTGAAGAGGTATGGTAGGGGAAAAACAAAGGAGGCAACAATGCTTGATAAGAAATGTAATCATTACCTTGCTCATATAACTGAAAACCTCTGTACAGAATTTTCATAATTAAAAAAATTATTAAAAATGCTTGAAACATTCTTCTGAGACACAAACTTGAAAATCATATTTTTATGAGTAAAATATAAGTATCTGTAATATAGGTCCTTTGCAGTCTTATACTTGATTTAATTAACATTTCAATGATATGTCAATTTTCTGTTTTGGAATTCTGAATAGAAATAAATTTAATGCTTTCTTCACTAATGTTTTCTTAAACGATGCTTAATACCATGAAGTTATTTTTACTATGGCCAATTTTGCTATTTAATTATATTTTCTTTTATAGAAAACAAACAGTGCTTACTTTTAGGAACTGTTCAAGTAAATATTTATAGATGTGAATATCTACATACATTAAAATATTCAGGTTAGGTTAAATATTATTATTTTAATTTTTGATCACATTAAAATACCATGTAGAGTTAAACCACAATTAATTTATTTAACAAGAATGTAGCCATCATCTATGTTAAAATGTGTGTGTCTTCCCATCTGGGTTAATACTTAATTTGACATTTTTTAGTTCCTGCATATCCAACCTTCTGAACAGATTGTAAGGTAATAAATTTTGGTGATAGAGGAGATAAAATTAGAAATTGTGATGTCAAATGAGATTTAATAACATGCTGTAAATTCAAAACTAACCTAACAAAATACTTAGCACTTAGTAACCATGATGGAGTTTTTCTTAAATGTATAAAAACAGCTTAATTTATACTTAAAAAATAAAATTTCATATAATTTTGTCATAGAGTAAGCTCTATCTTGGCCCAATGCTAGTATTTAAATTATTTTTGTTTTGACACACATGCATGATAGCATAAGATTTTCTCACTATGTAGTGAGGAATATAAATTCTAAAAATTTATTTGGTTTTATTATAGGAATGTACAAGATATATAAAATAAGTATACAGTTCTTATAGCTAAGACAACCTAACTCTTCTGAATGGCAATGCAAATATAAATTCATATTTCATAAAGTGCTATTTATTCCTGAAGTATTAAAATAACTAATACAACATTTATTTTTCTCCGTTGTGATAATTGTACATTAATTCATTTGCATCAGTAATACATGACTTAGAGACAATTATGCGAGTTTTAGTGTTATTTAATTTATAAAAGATATCTATTAATTGGTAATATTAAGAGGCTATCATTAAATATATGTATAAAATAAATGAATCTAAGATTGTGCCTTCTGGCAATTGCTTAATCAAATCAGTTTAGAAATATGCATCCGATTTAAGTATTTAAAGTATTTACTAGTATTATAGAAGTGCATTTGTTACTTTAAATATTTAATTTGAAAATAAGAAATTCTTAAACTTTCTGCAATTCAAGAATCCTTTGATTGTCATTTAAAAGCTGCAGGCTTGGTCTCCATAAAAACTCAGTTATCTTTAATTATTACCTTAAAATTGTTAATGTGAGTTTCTACTGATGTTGTGCAGCACATCTATTAACATATTCCCAGGACATATGACTCTAGGTAATATTTGAATAATAGGTTATTTGTCTTAAAATGCAACACTTAATAAATAAGCTTTAAGCCTAGCTTGGAGAACATCAAATAAATGATGATATTCCATATCATCAGCTTCAAAATGAACTTCAGGAACTACATTTCCCTATAATATTGACTAAGTTCTTGAAACCAGTTTCCTTCCTATATCTTGTACAAAAAAATGAGGCAACTCCTTCAAAATATGTGTATGCGCATAGAAATGAATACATTGAGCAAATCAAATGCCACTTTATCTTTCTTTATTCATATAAATGATGTCGTGAAAGGCAGGCAAATAAGCAGCCAGATGACACTAGCCAAATAAAATGAGAGTTTTAAATTACAATTCTTTCTGGACATACACAGCCCTCACTATTTATTAAAATATAAAATTTGCTTTGTTTTTAAAATTTGATTATTCTTCTCTCACTGCTGTAAACCTTCACAGAAAAATTCTTCCAGAATGACATGAGCAAGATATTATCTCCTGTCTACTCTACATTTCCAACCTAAATTCTTGCCTAATAGTTTCCTTTACTTTACAATGATAAAAAAAAACAGCATTTAACCCCTAGAGCTATATAACTTTAAACACTCATTTTACATGAAGAACTGTTTAGGTCAAATTAATTTGTGTATTCATATTCTATATCCCCTATTTGTGAAAATTAAAGCTCAATGTTGGATAATTTCCAAGATCATCCAATTTGATTGTTTTTGATTCAGCTAAAACGTTACATCTGAAATCTTATGACCCACATCCAAACCAAAGATGTGTTGCAAAGACAATGATATTAAACATTTGAATAAACATATATAAAGACACAGTTGCCTACTAGTGACATTTAAAGGCAAATGCAAAATGATATTGATAACACTTTAGTAGAGCTTGTCATATATGCACAGATATTTTCTCAGCACATTTTCACTGGGTTTTCTCTGACTTGTAATGAAAGCTAACTCAAACTTGTAGAATTATTATGCTTTCTTCTTTTGCTTTGTTTTGATTTTCTGTGAATTTTCTGCCCAGGATTGAGAGATAAGTGGAATTTCTTTCATGACTCCAAGGCAAAACGTATAGGATGAGATTGCTGATCAATGCAAACTGATTTTCATGTAGTGTTCTCTGCCATTCCTTTCTGAGATAAATTTTCTTTTTCTTACCAAGTATTGATTGCTCTTTATTTTTGGCTAATTCATGTCAGTATAACAGATACTATGCTTGCTAGTCATTATCCACTAAATATATTCCACAACAGTTTTTGTTTTGTTTTACTTCTGGATTACTTTTTACCCTCAAAAGTGTCTGGTGGGGCAAATGTTATTCTTAATCTCACTTCTGTGGTAAAGAAATTTAGTTTCACAAATACTAAGACATGCATGCACACAACTTGTTAAAACAAATTCACAGCAAAATTTCGCAGATTAAATAGAATACCCCTAACAATGTCATTTTTTTTCTTATGAAACTTATGTGTTTATTTTTTACAGCTTAATTGGAACATATTTTATATGTTCATCATGCGTTTCTACAGTGCATACACTATATAGCTTTAGAAACTTTACCAAGTTTAGCAACCATCACTACAAATTAGTTTGCCTGCCGCAAACACTGATATACTATCCATCTTTATAACTGACTTCTATGGACATTTCACACATCTGGAATCTGGCCCAGGTAATATAAGATAGTATCTTTTTCCCACTGCTTAGCAGTTATTTAAGACATTACTTTAATTGAGTATACTTTTATCTCAAAATTTTAATTATGTGCAAGAGTAGCAGTGCCTTCTCAGGTTTCCATGCACGTTAGTACTTTTTCATTTTCTTCCTTTCTACTCATCACAGATCCTTACATTTACAAAAAGTGCTTGGAAAATAATTAAATCATCACAATTGTAATATACTCAGAACATTGAGTACATACTGGTGTTTCCATCCTATGATACCTAATAAATAATTAGTTACATTTACAAATTTCAAAATTAAAACAAATTATTGTCAAAAGCATGAAGATTACCAAGGTTATGACAACAAATAAATATCAAGATCATTATGAAATAATCCAGAGAGGTTAGACTAACTAGGTTCTCATGTGTTTTTTTTTTCCAATGTGGCACTAATGACATATTCTTTTGCAGATTTCTTAGTTAATAAAATGAATCCAAGTTGTACTCTAAATTAAGCCAACAATTGTCCCTTTACAATTAATATACTCATTGATGTTATTATGAAAGGCTTTTTTTCCCCAATGCATTCTCTCCTTTGGTAAGCCTCCCAACTTGTTATTAATGTTTTTGCTGTTATTTCTTCTTTTTCTTTTTTCTTTTCTTTTATGTTTTAGTCTCTGTTTTAATTGTATTCTTCAAGTTAAAAAAAAGTTAAAAATTTTCATTTCTACCAAATGACTGCTTCTCTTTCTTTCTTATATAAGTAATTATTACAAAATCCTGTTGAAAAGTTTAAAGTATAATTAAATTAATAAAATAATAAAAGTAGATTTTTAAAATTAAATGAGAATTAAATAGATTTACAATATAGAATACTGGATGAACCAAGTTTTGTTGTAACCTTATGATGTAATTTTTATAGAGAAATTAAAATGTCTATGTATAAATTGTGAGCAAAATATATAATTTTTCATGAGAAAATATTAAACATCCAGCACGAATACATATTAGACATGGTCAAAATCAAGATAATTAGACATGGTCAAAAATCAAGAAGAAATAGTTCTCTGAAGATTCATTATTTTTGTAAAGAATGAAGTAAAAACAATAACATATAAAAGAGGAAGTACTCAGATCATTTAAATTTATGAGCAGGATTAAAACCTTGTTTTGGACCTTGTTTTAATTAGGAGACAATATTTCCTGGACATCTGAATGTGTATAAATTAGATAAACATTCAATATGTTAAAATATCCATAGTGTTTATATGAGTGGAATGATCGGTAAGATCATATTTGAAAAAGGTTTAGACTATCAGAAAGTATTTGATATTTAATAGGAATAAAAGAGTTTTGCTTTCATTTTAACTTTAAACATTATTTTTCTTTTTTATGTCTTTCCAATCAGATGTCAATTATTTTCATGTTGTTTCATAGAACAAATAAAAGTACATTGCTATATGTACATTAAAAATGGAAAGATATTGTTTTTTGTTTTATGTATCTGTAACTTAAATACTGGTGGCACAGAAATAATATATTACCTGTTTGTATAATAAAGTATAATTCAATGGTAATATTTTTATCTAATTTATATCCACTGATATATGGACAAAATACTGAAATTCTCAAAGAACTTTACAATTTAAGAATTCCTTGCTGGGTGGCAGTGGTTCACACCTGTAATCTTAGCTAATCAAGAGGCTGAGATCTGTGCATCACCGTTCAAAGGCAGTTTGGGGAAAGAAAAGTACGTGTGACTCTTATGTCCAATTAACTGCCAAAAAGGGAGAAGTGGCACTGTGGCTCAAGTGGTAGAGCACTAGTCTTGAACTGAAGAGCTGAGGGACAGTGCATAGGCCGAGTTAAAGCCCCACCACCGACCACAAAATTAAAAAAAATTGTAAATTATAATCCAGGTTAAATTATTTGAATTGTTTCATAAATTTCTACCTGGAGTTATTTTTTTTTAATTATTGCTTATACTTCTCCACTTAGTCAAAAGGGACCAACATTGTATTTATGGTATATATGCTTTTAAAAATTCATGTTTTACCATTTCACAAATAGGTAATATAGGTAGGATTCATGTTTATTTCTGAAATATCTTCAACTTCAGAAATATTTTTAATAAGTTGTTGAAATAAGTTTAAATAAGTTATTGAAATTATTGAACTTATTTTTGATGTGTCAAACATAATTACATCTAATTGAATAAAACAACACATAAAATTATGTAAAACTCTTTTGTGACTAGAATGGATGAAGATTTAAGGGAAAAGTCTCATAAACGTGTTTTTATTTCTGTATGTGTGATGTGTGTGTGTGTACGTATTCTAATGTGTAGTACATAGCACAATATATATACAACTGACTAATCATTAAGCATTCTAAGAAAGGGAAGATGATATGATGCTAACCTCTTTGCTCAGAGACTAACTTAATTTGTGAGGACATTTGCATTTTATTTCACTGAAAAATTCATACTGGTACAGTCAAAATCTGACATGTTACTGGATAAACACTAGGCATAAAAATACTGACATTAGTTGGATCTTTGTGAATAGTAGTATAATGTTGTATATTCTAAGTCATTATAAGAGATTATATATTCACATTTCTGATTTCTCTGTAGTTTTCACAAAATCAGTATCTGTTAGTGTTATATTGAAAGAATTAGGAAAAGAATAGAGTGGCTTGCCAAGAGAATTGACTAGAGAGCTAACTGGGTTTTTTTTTAGACAGCATTTTTTATTGTTATTATAATGATAATGTATAGAGAAGTTACAGTTTCCATAAGTTGTATAGTTCATTTCAACATACTTGAAAAGGTTATTTTAAACAGCTTTTTTGGAACAGTATTCATTTCCTGCTATTTGTAGAAAGATTACAGAATCTTACATGTACAAACACATGGAAGTTACATCTGCTTCTGGGACTTATCTGATAGACAGGGTATTTTGTTCTATTGTTTTTGAAGTTGATGGTCTGCATACAAAAGGAAAGGACACTTTTTTGGTAGATTATTCTCTTGTAGATTTTCTACATCTACTGAGGATTCTGCTCTACTTAAAACAAATTGTATTCTTTTTCCCTGAGTTTTACCACCAATGCATTCTCTTTCTTCTATTTTATAACATTGCCTACGGCTCTTCTAATGTATATCTAATATCACTCCTTGAGCTTTAAATTCATTTTTGTTAAGTCTGTCTAAGTATGTTCCTGTCCTTGAATGCAAACATCTTACTGATAAACCCAGGGGTTTTATATTTGAGATGGAAGGCAATAGATCCCTGATGTACTATATAAATAGCAACTGCACTTCTGATTTGGCTGTCAGTAAAACCTTCATGGAAGAAACTGACTCTAGCAAAATTTATCAAAAGTTCAACAAACAATGATATATTTGTTTGGATTTCTAGTTTGTCTTATATCAGCACTTATTTGCTCCCAAACTCACACACGCATCCATACCATAAGGTTGATTAAACTTGAAAATAGACTACATGTTGAAAGAATTTTATTGTATTCCAAATGCATAATGCAAACTGTTTATTACACTTCTACTTTTGTGGGAAGTATTCTAGATATAGACTGAGGTCTCTAACTTGAAAATAATAATAATAAGTTATTATTATATATGTATTATGAGTTACACATAAATCAATTTAATGTACATTATTTTGTTTATATATGCATAGATATATAGGTATACATGGCTAGTACAAGATAATTACCTCTAATTTTATAGGTAAAAAGTCAGGTCAGTGAAATAATGTGTGTAAGATCATAGCACAAGCAAAGAGTGAAATTACAGCTCAACAAAAAATCCTCATTTCTAGCCTAGTTCAGTTTATTTCTTTCAAGATTCTCTTTGAAGAAGGATTAGCAGCGTTTTAATAGTATGAAGTGAAAGAGAATGCTCTTCAGAGTTTTCTGCAATAGGGTTAGAAGAGGAAATAAATAGCAGACAAGCCCAGGTATTATAACTAATGATTTTATATCACAGAGGCTAGCATCAAATACAGTAAGCATACAATCATTTTTTGGTGTTTGTTTTTTAAGATTTTCAAAGTGGAAAAATTACATGTTGTCACAATCAAAAATATTCATAATCATGATGAGCAGGATTTTTAATCTATTATTGAGCATAAAGTAGTAGCCAAGGCAGAGGAATTCTTCAAATACTCATCAATGATTTATTTTAAGCCTAGAAGTTGAATACAGCAGAACAAACAAGGTGTCTTTCAATTTCTCAGGATTATATAATTTACAAAAAATGTGCATTTATCAAGGAATTTTTATTCTAAAAGGGAAATAAAACAGATAGAATAGTCCTAAATAATGTAAGTGTCTATTTCCGCGACTATTACAATGAAAATATTGCCATACTAAATTGTTTATGCTTGGAGAATAAATTTATTTTTTAGAAAATAATTAATACACTAGAAATAAGTAATAATATACTGTTTTAGTAGAATAGAAATATGATTTTTTTCTATTATGAAAAGGAGAGGTAACCCGTACTCATCCATGAAAACTAAGATTCCCAAGAAAAATTCATCACTTTCTTCTCTTTACAAATATTCCAATTATTTCATTAATTTATTTTTTTTAATTTTAAAAGAAAAACTTACTGAAATTAGCAGGTAATTTATATTAGTAAAATAGGCATATTTATATTAGTTCAATATTCATGATTTCATGAGAAACTATACCTCATTTGACAATTAACTGTACTTTAAATTCATACTATTAGTTATGATTTCATAAATTATGACATAATTAAAATAAACATCACATCTCTGCGTGTATACACATATGTGTATATACACATATCCATATGGTCTGTCACATTTTCAGGTTTAACAAAAATATAGATCAAATTTTCAAAATAAGAATTTAAAGCATGCTATATGATGGGAAATATCCTTCATATAATTCCAGCCTAGCATTGTTGATTCCCTGATAATGACATGAAAAATGGTATATCAACTCAGCAAAGTCAGAAATCTAACAGATGTGCAGACACTCATATGATAATTAAAAGTGTTTCATTCCATTTTCACTTAAGATTTAAATTTATTTGTAGAACTGTATCTATCAGCCTTTACTGAATTTATTTTTAGATACTTGTGGAAAACTTTAGATTTTATTGAAACAAACTGATTTGAACAACATGTGCTTTCAAATCTGTGTGTTGTAGATAAATATGATTTTATCTATATGAAAAAATAAAATATGTCTTTTCGAATCTTATTATTCTATCACACATGCATAAGAATTGAAGTGGTATGAAAATCTATGTTGCAATTCCATAAAACTTATTGGATGAGTTGTATTTTAGGAAAAGTATTTTAAAGCTGTTCCTTTTAAAGCTGTTGGGATGTCTTCTACTGGAAATAGAAATTGAATCTAAGGAAAGCTATTATCTAATCCTCACAGGTTATAGCAAACCATACTGTGTAAATCAAATCCAGTGCTGGACACTTTGGTACACATTTCTATACTCTGCCTTTCCTTTATCCCCAGAGGTTCAACAAGACTGGAGAGAAAGGCAGTTATGATTGTTTTCAGTTACTGAAGAAAGAGGCTTTTTTATATTTACTGGGAGGATCAGAGAGGCATCTTCTAACCTAGAGAGCTCCCTTGGCTCTAGGTTTTAAGTCGTTGGGGTGTGTTTGTTCTTTTGTTTGTCTTTCAGGGCTGCCTGGAACAGCATGACCATCATGTTCTACTTTGATGCCTGTGGGAGAAAAGTTAGACATAAAACACGATTCAGAGAAAGCCACATGCTTGCAGCATTTGTGTTGAAACTTACAAGAAAAATGTGCAGCATTTTGGATTCACATATATTGAAACAAACAGATAAACAATACTTGCAAATTGCTGCTCAGATTATAGTTTTGTCTCTTTGTTAATTATATTTTCTAAGTACAATAGTCTTAATATTCCAGTTTTGCTTTACAATAATGTCTACAGTCTTCTATATCTGTATCTTTAACAGCCATGAATTTTCCATACCATAAGATGATTCAGAAGCTAATAAGTATGGTTGTTGAGGGTGTGTGTAGCAAACTAGCATGTTAAAAATGAGCATTAGTATATGGAAGTTAGTAGAACATTTATCCAGTTTTCTTTCCTGTTAAACTTTACTTGTTATAGAAAATAATGTTTAACATTAACTAATTCTTTTAAATTCTTGCCACATACAATATGGTCATTTCTTGAATCAGACACATAAATGTCACTTGGGAGCTTGATAAAATGCAAAACCAGAGTCTGTATTTTTACAATATTTCAGGATAAGATTAAATTTTTTTAAAAAAAGCATATATGATAAATGCTTTATAGTACAATTGATGTTTCTTATACTCACCTGCATGTTCATTTTTATGATGAATTTTAATTTTCCATTATTAAATTCCTTAGACATCCTTACCCATCAAAACATATATTGTCTAGTATATAGTCTTAGATTCAAGAGACAACCAGGCATATGAGTTTATTTAACAACAGTTAATTAATTGTTAGATTATCTATCTATCTATCTATCATATTTTTTTTGTTGGACCTGGTGGCTGAACTCTGGGCCTAGGCAATGCCCCTCAGCTCTTCAGTTCAAGACTAGCGCTTTACACTTGAGCCACAGTGCCACTTCCAGCTTTTTTATGCTTTTGTGGTGCTAATGAATCAAACACAGGGCCTCATGCATGCGTGGCGAGCACTCTAACACTGAGACAACTTTCCAGGCCAGATTACTATATATATTTATATATTTATTTATTGTGGAAAATACTGTACAGAGGGGTTACAATTACACGAGCAAGATAATGAGTCCATTTCTTATCAAGCATTGTTGCCTCCTCCTTTGTTTCCCCTTCCATTCCTTCCCATCTCCCACCCCCACCAAAGTTGTAAAGTTCGTTTTTCGACATAACTACTTGTACATGTCATGTTGCAATGGGTCCACTTGTATCCCTATTTAAATGATTTGTTTTTTCCCTTCCCCTCCACAAATTATACCAACATCAAATACATTGAAAGCAGGGGTTATACCATGGGGGAGGGACATACAAAGAAACAAAGAAATAATCTTATAAATGTGTTAGAAACAATCACAAGAAAGAAAGAAAAAAACACTTGAATACTTATCTTGGGGTTTATTTCACCTAACATCAACTTATCTGAACTTTTCTGCTTGTCTCAGACATATATTAGTTATTGCAAATAAGGGAAACCATGGGACCTATGTTTCTTTGGGCCTGGCTTATTTCACTTAATATAATTTTTCTAAAACACTGGAATAATTTTTAGCTTTTGAAAAATCTTAAAGGTTTATCAAATATGTTTTTAAATGATCAAGGAATACCCAAAGTAGAAAGTCCTTATGATACTTATGAAATAGTTATTTTTGTCATTTAGCTATTGCTTTCTAGTTTTAAATATTTTATCACCTTGTGGTTTGCTTTGTTTTGTTTCATTTGTTTGTTTGCTCCTTTGTTGATTTTGGATGTGACTCAGTGTCCTGACCTTCTTAAGGTGTTCTTTACCACTTAAGCCACATCTTTAGCCTTGTATTTTGTGGTTATTTTGGAGGTGGAGACTAGGAAGTTTTCTTCTTGGTCTGTCTTCCAACCATAACCCTCCATAATTCATTCTCTTGAGAAATCTGGATTAAGGGTGTAAACCACTGATGTCTGACATATACTCAACAGTTTCTAATCACAGATACATTTAGTACATGAGCTACAATTACCATTGTCTACCAAAAATCCCTTTATTACTTGTGAAACTAATGCATTTAATGTAATACACACTTACTTTAATTTTACAAATTGCCATTGCAGAGCCATCCCTCTTAAACCAAATAGGTGTGCACTGGGTACACAAATAAAATAAATCACTAAATAGTATCTTGTAGAAATATTGTTAAAGAAAATGTACATGAAAATATAATGCATGGGGCTGGGAAGGTGGCTCAGTGGTAGAGAGCTTGCCTTGCATGCTGGAGGCCCTGGGTTCGATTCCTCAGCACCACATAAGCAAAAAGAAAAAAGCCGGAAGTGTGGCTCAAGTGGTAGAGTGCTAGCCTTGAGCTGAAGAGCTGAGGGACAGCGCCCAGGCCCAGAGTTCAGGCCCCATGACCGGACCCAAAAAAAAAAAAAAAAGAAAAGAAAATATAATGCATAGCAAATTGTCCTTGATGATAGGGCAGTGTTTTAATTTTTATTTTTATTTTTTATGGTTCTGGAGCTTGAACCCATACAGGTGGAATATTATACCACTGATCTGTAATACAGGTGACTCATGAAATAACAAAGAAGATAGCATGGCTTTCCATTAGAACATTTCTGCATCTAAAAAATTAATCTGCTGTATAAGCAAGTAGTTATTGCAAGTGTCAGTATAGTGTATACACCATTTTCATGACTATGTAGTAGGGAATTTCTGAGGCAAGAGTTACAGCAGCCAACAGAAAAGTTCATAAAAAATTCATTAAAAAGAGTTTTGAAGGATGAACAATCTCTAACAGGTCAGAAAAGGCCACTATATTTGAATGGAAAGTAATAAACAAAAAAACTATTTGTAGGTTTGTGTTGTTGTTGTTATCTGGCCAACAGAATCAATTCCTTTATCAGATAATCCAAGAGAAGTACATTTTTCAAAGTATAAATATTTATAATGTATCATGACTCTTTTCCCTATTACCACCTTTGCTTTTAAAATGTGTACCCACATAAATTCAGAGAACTCAATGGTGACTAAATAATGTTACCATGTGGACAAAATATATTCAATATTCAGGATGAGCACAGAACCTCTGATAGGCAAAGAACAATGACCACAGTTTCCATTATAACTTCACTTCATCTCCATAACTCTTGCTGTTAAAGGAACAGCATGGCTTTTAGTCCTAGTATTTTTATCTGTGTTATTTGAAAGGATGCTTTAGGCACCAACCACCTGCGGGAAGTTTCCACTACTCAGGTGGTTGTAAAATAATGACGACCTCTTGTTTTGACATTAAATAAAAAGGATAGTTACACACAAAGATATATATTTTAGAAAGAGGAAAATGCAGTATGAAGGATATTAGTTTCTTTCTTAAGAATGGACCCTTCAATACATCTTTGGATAATTTGGAAATACACATAATGCATTACAATTGATAATTATATTTAAATGAGTCATGAAAAGTGAAAAAAACAACAACTGTAAATCTTAATTTCTAGCCACTTAAGTAGCATTGATTTTTTTGTGTATTTTCTAAAACATTATTATCCTTTATTTTGTTCCCTAAAAACTTACTATTCTCAACAAATTACTTATCATACAACAATATAATTTAGCCACAACATTGAAACACCATGTCTTCTCCAGATTAAATTAAAATATCTTAGGTTTAAAAAAAAATATTATTGACTTAAAATGTAAAGTGTAAAAAGCACAAAAATATTGTAATGAAAGCCATTCCATTCATCCAGATTTGTTTCAGTTTTTCGCATTCTCTTTTAACCATACCTCAATGTTCTAAGATAAGCAGAGTGAAATAGTAACTGAGTTATCTGGATTTATGGTTTCTGAAGAGGACAACGGTCACAGACACAAGAACTTAGAAGGGTGATGCTTTGATAGCAGATAAAAGAGTAATAATAATAATAATAATTAGGCTGTGATGGCTCACATCTCTAATTCTAGCTACTCAAAAGCCTGAGATCTGAGGATTGTACCTCAAAACCATCTTAGTTAGGAAAATACTTGAGAACTTTATCTCCAATTAACCAAATAAATGGTGGAAATGGGTCTGTCTGGCTCAAGTGATAGAGTGCTAGTCTAGCCTTGAGTAAAAGATCTCATAATCAGCACCTATGCCCTAAATTCAAGCCCTAAAATTAGCAAAAAACAAAAGAAAAGAAAAGAAAAAGAACAATTAGCCTGCACTAAAATACTATTATATATAAGAATATATATGCATGTATATATGCATATGTATATTATGTATATATAATGTTATACTTTTTCCAAAAGATTTGAAGCCCAAGGCCAGAACTGAAGACACAGACAATTTATGCAACTTGTCTTCTGTTTTCTCATAAGATTTTAGCCTTTCTGATCTTCAGTTATTGAAAGTTTTGTTATCAGCAATGATTATCATCATACTAATGTAATTTTTTATCAATCATTCAAATTTATGTACTATTCAAGTTTGATTTTTGGATCTCACATTGTAGTTGCACACAGGAAATAGAGGAATTTTTGTTTGTATACTCTTTTCAGGATACTGAAATAGTGAAAATCATCAGGATTTAGATCCTTCTTACAGCTATTCTAATATTCCTGAGAGGTTAGATGTAGAAAACAAGAGGCTATTAATCTAATTTTACCACTTGAAGAGAAGACAGAGGGACCTCTCACGTAGAAGGATGACACAAACCCATTTTCTCTCTCACTTAACTTTCACAGGATTGGTAGATTCTTACTTTACTTCCTTCAACAGGTTGATGCTTTCTTAATCAGGGAAGTAAACCTTAATTGTTATTGTGTTATAATATGTTGGTGAGAAGTGAAGCTACCTATATCTACCTCTAAGTTTTATTTTAGCCAGCAAAGGTTTGAGATGCTTTCTGAATGGTAAGAAATTAAGGTTGAAGTTTTCAGCAGAGGTGAATTTGTTCTGGCTTTTGAATTCAAAAGAATATTAAAATTCCATATAGGGAACTGATTTAAGTGGAGGAACAAATAAAAGAGAGAAATAAAAAGATAATGACAGCTTAGACTGGGGTAACAGGTAAGCGTATAGTTAAAATATGTGCTTTATGCCAGGCAAAGGTGGCTCACACCGTTAATAGTAGGTACTCAGGAAGCTGAAATATGAGGATTATGGTTTGAAGCCAGACTTGACAGAAAAGTCCATGAGTTTCTTATCTCCAATTAACCACCACAAAACAGAAGTAGAGTTATGTCGAGTAGTAGAGCACTAAGTTTGAGCAAAAAAATGCCTAGAGCTTGAAAAGAACAGCACTTGCTATAGCATTGTTTAGAAATGTTGACAGGTTGGATATAGAGGTACACAGGAAAGAAAATGTTACCTTTAACCTCTTGATTCATAAATTTTTCACATGATTTAGAGAGTTAGATGTAATGTGGGGTGAGAAGAAAATTGGAGTCATACTTAGGTATGAGGTATACAAAATATATATTTGATTTTTATATAGAAATATTTATGAGACATAAGAAGGCAGGTGATTGTAATACATGGTGGGGACATAGGATGGAAGGTAGTAGGGCTTGAATTCAGTATCTGGTCCCTGTCCCTGAGTTTCATTGGTTAAGGCTACCATTTGAATTACAAATCCACCCCTTGAGTCACAGCTTTACTTCTGTTTTACTCTGTGGTTAATTGGAGATAAAGTCTCTCAACTTTTTCTGCTGGGCCAGGCTTCCAACCTTGATCCTCAAATCTCAGCCTCCTGAGTAGATAGGATTATAGGCCTGAGTGAAGAGTGCCTGACCATCATTGAGGTTTTTCAGTCCCTGAAACTAGATCTCAGTGTTGATATCAAATGAGTCAGAGCACCTAGGGTAGAGCCTCAAGGCATGTCTCTAGAGCTGCAAGAATAGGGAACAGTCCAAGAACATAGATTAAAACTACAATATTGTGAGGAACAAGTTGGGGTCAGCAATATCCTAGAAATGTGTCTGAAAAGGGAAGGGTTATCCGGCAAAAGTCTACTAGCAGAGTATGAGGAAATTAGAAATCAGAGAATTGATCACTGGAAGATGCATAGTGTTTTTGTCTTAAGAAGAATGGGTCTACATTCATTTTGTAATAGACTTTTCATGCTCTGGCAGCAACATCAGTCACTCCTGAGTGCTTTTTGGTGACTTTACGAGAGATAGATCAATTATATCCTCCTTCTTTTCCTGGTTGGAGTCTGGTTGCTCTGTTTTAACTCACTTAGGGAATTGGCACCTACTACAATTCTCACCATCTTTAAGATTCTTAGAATGTTCACTTTGTAGTGTCTCCATTAGCCCAATCACCAAGATATTTAAATTAAAGGAAAAAAAAACTTAGCAATTAAAAACTGCTTTAATCTTCTTTGCTTGCTCATTTTCTTCAGATTGATTTTACAAATATGTTTTAAAATGGTCTGTCTATATAATTCTATGTATCAATTTTCTCTTTCCTCTCTTGCAAACTTCTTTTGATGTGAGGTTTCTCCATACCTTATTCAATTGCTCTGCTTAATGACACCAGTGATTTTCTAAATACTGAAACCAGTAGCTGCTTATGCTTATTCACCCTGTGAAGCTGATTTAAATAGGAAGTTGGGAAAAAATCATATCGGTACTATTTGCAAGTTTGATTTACCATGACTTAAATTTCAATATTAAATCCCTAGGAACTCTTTTTTAGACTTAAGCTTTTTATAGACTCTAGCTTGAGAGCCACTGGTCTAGAAAAAATAGCATTGTGTTAATGTCTTTTATAGAGGACAGCACCCTGGGTAAAGGCCAAGTTGATTGTCTCAGGGTGCCTACCCATTTCCCCCTGTTAAATTTCACATTAATTTGAGATTGATTTTTAGTAATTAAAATCACAGTTATATTAGCCTCTTGACACAGATTTAAAATGAAGGGCTTTAACTTTATAAATGATAATGCTTACTACAGTTGATGGTATGAAAAGGTAACATTACAATGTTCGGAGTCGCTTATCCCTGAACAGGAGCCAGCATCATAATCTGCTTATCAGTGAGAAATGTTCAGAGAGTGTGAAATTCAACAAGACAAGCCAAAGAAAATTAATTCAGACTTGCCTCAGAAATACCAATTGACCTAATCTTACCAATCTATTAATACTGAAGGTAGAAGGAGCAATAGATAGAAAAGCCTAGGGGGTAATGGCAATGACACAAGGCACAAAGTCAGCTCATTGATGAAGACCAACTGGGGAATTCTGAATAGTTATTTTAAATGGACATAAGCCATACTGAGTATCATAGGTCAAAAGCAACATCCAAGAATCAATAATAAAAAGTGAATTAGGAAACTTGAGACATAAATAATGTGATGTGTTGATTTAATATAAATGATTCTTGGAGTTGAAGGCTTTCTTTACTAAGAGCAGAATCATATCTATGAGCCATAAGAGAAACTATCAGTCAATCTCATTAGGAGATTTAGAAATAATAAATGCTTTAGATATTAATGCTTTAAAAAGCTGTAACTCTAAAAAAATGTTTTTCATAACCGGTGCTACTTATATAGCCTACTTGGGTAGTTGTAAATCAGTTGTGTAGACTTCAAGCCTTTTGATTGGTCCTCATTTCCATTCACTACCTGTAATTTTGGAGATAAAACTTATGCTAGGAAATGTCATAGGTTGTTAGAGAGCATTTGAAAATATCATACTGAACTATGGGCAGCCAGTTTTTGTAGAAAAAATTCTGAGAAATAATATTTACTGGTAGTATGGTGACTTAAAAGAAATTCTAGTCTACATGATTTAATTTGTTAAGTACATGGGATATTACATAAATTTAAATTTGAGTATAGAGTTTTCTTGAGTGCCTCTAACATAGATTTTGGATTTCCTAGCAAACCGTAGTTTTAAGACTATGTGGGAATCAATATTTGACTTTCTGTTCTATTTTTCTTATCCCTTTCCATTAGTCTTGACTTTGAAACAGGTTTCAAAAAGATGATAGAAATAGATTCCCATGAGGAGTAATGAGGACACATCTGAGAAGCTGAGCAGAACTGGGGTAGCCTAGCATAATTCTGAACATTTTTCCTCCCATTTGACAACTCTTCGTATCAGTGAGCTATACAATGTTTACCTTATGAAAGCTTTTTGACTAGCTTCAAGTTTAATGAATTATGGCAAGCATGAAAACTAGATTTAGTAACAGTAATCATTATATATTAAATAAGCAGTGGTTAATATTAAAAATCTGTTTTTGCTTAACCTGGTTTGTTAAAATATTGTTTCTGTATTCTTAATTTGACCTATAATCTTCTTATGGTAAAAGTCACCTTATAATCATTTTGCAGGATCATATTGAATAGAACTTGGCCAATGGCTTGTGGGTAGATTGCTTAATACTACAATTCCTGTGGCAGTGGAATGATTGACCAGAAAGTGAGCAGGAAAAAGTAGAGTGAATGGAAAAAAAATTGAGAATGTGGATTTTGAAAGGAAGGTTAAGATACAGAAGCATGAGGAAGTAACATATAGGGGATTTTATTTAAAGAGAGAAAGTACCAATTATTTTCATAATAAAAAAGGCATTTTCAGTCTTGTTTACTCTATTCATAGTACTGGGTTTCAACACCAGGCTTTGTGCTTGCTATGCAGGAACTCTACTGTTAGAACCTTTCCCCTAACCCTGCTTTAGTTATTTTCCAAATTAGTTCTTTCATTTGTACCTAAGCCAGCCTGAGCCATAATTCTCCTGTTTATCCTGAGCACCTAATTTAGAAGACAAGCATCCATACCATGCCCTGTTTTTATTAGTTGATATGGAGCTTTGTAATTGTCTGGCATGGAGAGGGGCCAGAATCACAATCTTCCTGATCTCCACATACTTAATAGCTACAATTAGAGACATGAGCCACCATGTCTGGACTATTCACTCAATTTTGAAGATAACTTTTGTCTTAAAAGTAGTAGCCCAGTATTAGAGATATTTTGAATCATAAGTATTCATGGAAATAATAAACACACTATACTGTGTGTTTATATGGCTTGCAGACAATGGTACTTATTCATAAAATATATTTTAATATCCAAAACAACCTGGGAGGAAAGTTACAGAGTTTTTCCTTATATTTATTTTGCAGAGGAAAAAAGTATGGTTACCAGAGAACCTACAGTAACAGATTAACTAAATAAGTATAGTATTTTCTGTCATCCTCTCAGACTGAAAATCTGATGCATATGTATGTGTGTGTGTATATATGTATATATATGTGTGTGTGTGTGTGTGTGTGTGTGTGTAGCTATACATAATATGTATTTTACTGTTAAAATAAGATTCCTAGAATAACATTTTTATTATGTCAGATAAATAAGAATAATGTAGATAGAAAATGAGAGTTGATAAAAAATATCTTCTCATGACACGATAAATAGGATACATATTAAAATGGGGGAAAGAAGAAAAGCCCCTTGAAATAATCATGTGCAAATGAGTGCAGAAAAGAGTAGTAAAAGTAGATAAAGTTGTGCCATATGTGGTTATTTCTTAAAATTCTGGAGGAGATATATTATTTTCATTTTGTATAAAACCATTTTCACTATAAGAAAAGTGTGGCTAGGGAGCACTGTATTCGAAGTATTTCTAAAGCATGGGCCTTGTTCCTAATACAGATGTATTTTTATGCATTTATGGGGAGTATTTAAAGAATTCTTAATAGAAATGTTTTAAGCCAATGATTTTAGTGAAAAACTTGAGTCCTGAATTGAAAACCTTTTTAACTGAATACAAAACAAATGAGGAGAATGGGACACAATGCCAGTGCAAAGATCCAGGCAGATCATCTGGTTAAGCATGGGGGACTGAACCTGAAAAGATTTATGGGACCCTGAATGATTTGCTTTATGCTAGTAATAATTGTAACACCACTTATTCCTATTTCCCTTATTAACTTTCTCTGCATCACCGCTCTTTTTTGAGTTCATATGTCTTAATGAAATATCTATCTTCTATGTCTCTTTTCAGTTTCACATTAAAGACTATAGCATTGAAACTCGTCTTCCCAGCTGGGCACACTCACTAGCCAGAGGCTAACTTTGCTTCCAAGTTAGACTCCATGCAATTTCCCCCATTAGGCGTTTTGTTTCATTGTCTACAGGAGAGCAATAAAACTTATCAGCTAGTTCAATCAAACACATCAGCTGGAAACATCTCCTTGCTGTGAATGAACAACACAGTTTAAAAAATAAAATAAAATTTAAAAAGGCTTGCTTGGATAGTGTTGTAAAACAGTCAACATTTATTCTATAAGCATTTGATACGTTTTTAGACCTGCATTTCTGTGTATTCTAAAACCTTTTTAATACCAATATTTTACAAAAATATTTTCATCATTTGGTTTATAATAATATAAAGCACAAAATTGGAGGCATAGGTGAATTTTGCCTTTAGAAATACACATTTCATTTAATTTATGAACAGTTGGAACAATGAGAAAGTTTTCATTATCTTGCTTTTCCTGAGAGAAAATATGTATATGATTCATGTTTTACACAATTAAGTTTTCAACTGCATCATACATACTGAAGAAGTGTTATTCTAAGGAAGGTATCATGTGATGGCCTGAGTGAAGATAAGATAACATGTCGGAAACCAGGTCTTATACTAAGCAAGTATCACTGCATGTTTTCCCATGTGTACACAATCTGATGTTTATTGGGAATTTTCATACTTTGTTTCTTTCAGGCGGTATATACACTATTACTGTGGGTAGCTGGGGTAGTTCCTGTGTGAGAAAAACAATTATTTCCACATCTGAGTAATCTATACATAATATTTTTATTGTAATATATATAAAAATCACGAAGATCCCCTTATATTGGAGATGATGACAATCACTTTCCAACAAGAGCCATACCTTATTTGGCTATTGAAAAGCTGATTTCTTTGAGGAATATCATGAATCTCTCAGGCATGAGCATCTTGCTGTCCAAGCTTACATGGCTGTTACCTCCACCCTGAGGCAAATTCCGCAAATGTTTGCTTCTCTCCATAGGTGGATTTTCCTACAAAGACATTCAAAAGAGAATTTCTCTTCAACCTTTCATTTTCTAGATAGGTCTTCTTATCAAAGTACATTTAGTTTGTTCAGATCAAAGTTAATCAAAATATTTTTTCTGACACAAAGAGACTTTAATTTCCTCTTATTTTACAATGATTCATAAAATATCACTTGAAAATAAACCCAAACTAATAAACTGGAGACCATTTTAAATTGGAGATAAAAAGTCTAGGATGGAGACATGAAGCTGCATTCTTCGTATTATGAGGAAGATTTTCCTTGAGTGTTTATCCCACTTTACTAATATTTATCCGAAGAATGCAGCTTTCACTATTGAAAATTATCATATCATTTTATTATCAGAAGTGTTCAATTCAACCATATTCATACTCTACCATCACTACATCACAATATTCTTTGTCAAGCTCTCAAATGTGACCAATCTTTTCTTTCTCTGTGTGTGACAGAATTGGGGCTTAACCTCAGGGCTTGGGAACTGTCCCTTAGCATTTTAGCTAATGATCTACCCTTTGAGCCACAGCTCCACTTCCAGCTTTTTGATGGATGATTGCAGATAAGAATATTGTAGACTTTCTTGCCTTGCATGGCTTTGTATTGAGTTCCTCAGGTCCCAGATTTCTGATTACAGGTGTCAGCTACCCTGGTACCCAGTTTTCAAGCATGACCATTTGAAACATAAGAATGCTTTTTCATTGCTTCTCTCTTTCTCTCCATAAGTTTATATTATCTAGTTATACCAATCTATCCATCTCCTTTCTAACTATCTGCTATTATTAGTGGCAGATTTTATATATAAATATAAAAAAAGCTCATAATATGTAGGCTTGGTGTTGTGTGAATCAAAAGACACACTTCCCCCACAAATCATTTCCAAAATAAAGATGCTTTTAGTATTTATTCTAAAAAGGCAATATTAATATTAACAATGAAATTCTGTAATTTTTACAGATTAATGTTTTGCCCCTTCTAATAAATAGTTTAATTTGTAAAGCAAAAACTGTCATGTAAATTGTTGAAATGTGAGCTTTCAATTTTATACAAAACAATTTTTTATAAAGCACAAATAATTCATACATGCAACTCCAAAGATCAAGCCTCTTGGAGGAGGCTTATAAATTGAAAAGAAGATGGTGGGGTTTTGTTTTATTTTTGTCTTTTAGCTAGAGGCATAAAACATCATTTTCTGTCTGTAAAGAGTACTTAGAATACAAAATTCAAAACATATCGAGTCACACACTTCCTGCTGCCTTGCTAACCTATTTTTCAGGGTCATTTTCTTTCAAGTGCAGTTAAAATTTTTCTCTGTTGAACTGAAGTATGTACCAGAAGCTCTTGGGATTTGAGTTAACCATTCCAGACTTTCATCTAGAGCAGGTAGCCTAAGTGAATTTTCCATCTTGTGAAACTCCTGCAGTGAGACCACAGAGGAGAAAATGGAGCTAAGTACTGATAGATGAGCCACAAGTCCTGATATTGAAAGTCAGGGCTATGCTTGGGAAAAACTACAAACAATTTTCTAATCTTAAAGGATATGTCTTTCAAGGCTCTAAGCTATTCATACCTATACATTTTGCTTTCCTGTATCCCATAGGCAAGCGGATTCAATACTAATACCCACAGATGATAAAATTTTCTTTTTCTTTTTTATTTTCATGAAGCAAAATGCAAATTATGTTACCAAAACATTACTACTCAAGGGAAAAGATCCTAATGTAGATAATCAATCCACTCTTCTTGCTCAGCTCTCCACGCCCCCACCAACTCCTCCCCATTCACACATCTATGGTTTATCTATATAAGGCAACAAAGATGACCTCAATTTCCCTTCTTGAAATTTTGCCTTAAACATTTTCCATTGTTCTTTTGAATTTCAGAGATATAAAGATTGGAGTTCCAGAGTACTTTGTCCTCACAGAGTGTTATAAGTTCTGATTTTCTGTCTAATTTTATTTGGCTCTGAGTATTTTAATTTTGAATTTTTAAATTTTATTTGAGCCATAAGCATTAGCATCTTTTGAAAATTTGGATGAACTAACAACAATAAAAGCCTCTCTGGAGTTGATGACCTGTTACCGCTTTAGAAATTTTAGTACTCACACTGTGTGTACTATTCCCAGCACATGTAAATTGTCCTCTGCTGCCACTCTTCATTCATTCTGCTTTCTATTAATCTGTGAGTGTGTGTGTGTGTGTGTGTGCGCGTGTGTGTGTGTGTGTGTGTGTGTGTGTGTGTGTGTGTTGGACCTGAGCTTATAATTCAGGGCCTGTAGCACTATCACTAAGGTTTAGTACTCAACGCTTGTGCTCTACACTTGAGTCACAGCTCCACACCTATCTCTTTGATGGTGAACTGGAGATAAGTGTGTTATGGACTTTCCTACCCAGCTGGCTTCAAATTGCAATTATCAGATCCCAGCCTTCTGAGTAGTAAGGATTACAGAGATGAACCATTGGTGGTTGGTTTTGTAAAATTATGCTTCTTGTTCACAGAAGTCATTTGGATTCACAGATCATCCTTTGGAAGGTAATGATTTTACAATTTTTGTTCAAGTCATTATGCATTGATAAATAATACTTGTGGAACTGAGTTGAGAATGTTGGCCTACATGAAGTCAGCAATGCTGCTTTCAAAACTTCTGTCAGAGGAGGCAGTGAGAATACCAAAAATAAGAGTTATTGACATACACTTGAGATTTGAAGGACAGGAGAGGTGACCTCACTGTAAGGGATGATGATGTTTTTTGTTTTTTTTTTGTCTGATAGGTTAGTACACATTTGTGTGGATTTAGGCTCCACAATCCTATTAGTTCCAATTTGCAGATAAGGAGCTGAGGTTCAAAAATCTCATTTGATATGATAAATGGAGTGAGTTGTGTTCTTAAGTTTTGACTACATTTCTCACATCTCTATTATATTGTCATTCCTTAGAGTTTTGAAAACTTTCACATATTTAGAGAAGCCAATAAAAATGCAGATATGCCTAATTGCAAAGTCCTTAGGTGGAATAAATGTCACTATTGTCTTTTTTGAGAGTTTTTAATGCACCCCTCACACAATCAGGGAGTTTATGTAGATGATTTTATTTACTTCAATAATTTCCAAGTTTATAAGAAAATATTACTTCTACTACTTTGTAGGGAAGAAAATTAATGTCCAGTGGTTTCCAGTAAGGTGTAAGATTATCAAAAATCATCAAAGCAGGATTGAATCCTGTGGGATGAATACTCAGGTCTCTATGTTCTTTCACAGCACCATTTAAACTGTTGGTAGAAATGTCTGAGAAAATGAAGGTACAGCAAAATCACAGAAAGCACATGCATAGTTTTGAATGGGTCTAGTTGCTGACGGTTTAAATGAGATTACACAGTGGCTTCATTCAAATCTCCAAATTTCACATCTGAAACATATAGGGGATATATATACATATATATGTTTATATATATACATACACATATATATATATACATACATATATATATACATATATATACACACATATATATACACATATATATACGTATATATGTGTGTATATATATATATATATATCAACCTGGAACCTCAATGAATGAATAGAATCTTCTTAGAGAGGAATAGTGGTTGGTGACAGTTTTGAGTCCATTCAAAGCATGGGCTCAGAATGACAAGTGTTCAGGCTCAAGTCCCATTATAAGCTGGAAATGTCAAAGCTTATTTTAAAATTCAACCCAACTGGTATATATTTATGCTAGCCTATACACAATGAGGATAAGTGCATTAAATTTTGTGGCATTTTGGTTTTTAAGCATAGTTTTAAAAAGTTAATTTTAAAAAGAGTACAATTAATTCGATATATTCATTGTTGGAATTCTACTTGGTACAGTAACATGTAAACTGCAAAAATTATCTCAGCAAGATTGCACAATCAATTTATAGAAAGCAAATCTAGAGTTATTATAAGTTTATTCTTTTAGGCTAGGTTTGTTTAGGCAAGTTTGTTGGCATCACTCTTTAATAGTTTATGTGGCTTTGTGACTTTATTTCTCTTCATGTCATTTTATGTCACATCTCAATCATTCCCATTGTTCTCATTTCCTCCTCTTACTAAGTATATTCTAGGTTAATCTCTGTTATTATAATATACCATTGTAATGTTATATTGCAGAAGTTTGATTAGTAAGGGCCAATCTCTTGAAAAGTATGTTTCGGTCTTACAAATCAGACAGTATTTTTTATACTTTTGTCATTTTTTTTTTCTGGACAGCCATTGCTATACTGGTATAGAAACATTTCTTTTTTCCACAGTTTACCTTATTTTTAAGAAAGCTTCAGCAAACATTTGTTGAAACTTAATGTGAAATGCATCCTTCTGCGCTAGAAAAACACTTACTTTCCCATTCATTAACAGACAATTACTGCCTGTAACCTGATTTTTTATGTTATTGTTTCTTTAAGGATGTATTTTCTAAGTCATGACTAAGGTTTATATTTTCCTAATGAGGCATTGAATTCAAATACCAAATGGAACTTTGCTAAAGAATATAAATAAAATTAAATGGGAGCTTTGCAAGGCTATGGCACTGATACTTCTGAATAAACTAAAGAATGTATCATTCAGAATGTGAAACTAGCCAATAAAGGAGCAGAACCAATTATATAGTAAGTGGTGTAAATGAGAAACAGGAATGTAAAAGGATGCTGCTTTTGCATGTGTTTACAGGTATAGAAAACCACTCCCGAGATTCTGGGAGATGGACAGATCGCCATTATTATAGCTTACATTGTCAATGATATAACAAAAAAAGACCCATGTAAGTCTTTAAGCAAAGAACTAATGGGGGGGGGTACATGGGGACATTCTTAGTACCCTTTAAGAACTTTTTTTTTCTTTTTAGTATTCTTTGTATGAAACTATTTTACTCTCCACATTTCCTCTTTTTCCTTATTTGTTTCCTGGTGGTTATGAATATTCAATATCAGCTTTGGCATCAATGTTCCTGAATGATAGCAATATAAATTGGTAATATGATGCAGAGACTTGGTAGAGGGTTTGAATTAAAGTCACTTCTGAGTCATCCATCTTACATTACAAGGAGGGTGCAAGAAGAAAGGTTTTGTCGTAACTTGTTACACCTTTGAATATGTATTTCCATCAGTTCTTGGATGACAAGCGATTTTCTAGATAAGTGATCTCTAACCTCACTCCCTTGCTCAGTATGTTTTCTTCTCTCCCAGGATTTCACTTGTAATT
Source organism: Dipodomys ordii (assembly GCF_000151885.1). NCBI lineage: Eukaryota > Metazoa > Chordata > Mammalia > Rodentia > Heteromyidae > Dipodomys > Dipodomys ordii. The sequence goes on from NW_012267217.1 coordinate 10,426,672, forward strand.
TTTAATAGGAGGTTTTATTATCTAACACTGTAAAGCAAACATTTTGCTTTCTCTTGAAATAGTGGGGATCTGATCTCAAGCTTCAGAAAACAAAATTTTCCATTTCTCAAATGGGAATTTTTTTTTCTTTGTTAGTTGTGGTGGGCTTGGGTGCTGTCCTTGCGCTCTTCAGATCAAGGCCAGCACTCTACTTCTTGAGCCACAGCACCACGTCTGGTTCTCTAGTGGTTTTTATTGGAGATAAGAGTCTTACAGACTTTCCTGCCTGGGCTGGCTTTGAACCACAATCCTCAGATCTCAGTCTCCTGAGTAGCTGGGATTACAGGCGTGAGCCACTGACGCCAAGCTACAAGGGAAACTTTGTTTCTGAAAATGTCAGGTGACTTGAAACTCCTTTATATATTAATCTTGTTATTGCCAGGATATGATATCATTATAATAATTCTAGACAGCTAATATGACTTAAGTATCATCATAGCACAATAACTACTATCAATAACTACTATTGTCAAATAATGAATTAATGGGGGAAATCTGTCTACTTAGATAGAATGGACATATACTTCTTAATAGGGACCCAGAAACAACAAATCAAAGACAGGTTGGACAGATGGGATTGCATGAAATTTCAAAGCTTCTGCATAGCAAAGGACATAGCTAGTAAAATCAATAGAAAGCCCACGGACTGGGAGAAGATCTTCACTAGCCATACAACAGACAAGGGTCTCATATCTAAAATATACCTGGAACTCAAAAAATTAAATCCCCCAACAACAAATCCTCAAAGAAACAACTGCCCAATAAAAAATTGGGCTAAAGACTTAAAGAGAAACTTCTCTGAAGAGGAAAGAAGGATGGCCAAGAGACACATGAAGAAATGCTCACCCTCCCTAGCCATAAAAGAAATACAAATCAAAACAACATTGAGATACCACCTCCCCCCAGTTAGAATAGCTATAATCAAGAACTCTAATAACAACAGATGCTGGAGGGGATGTGGACAGAAGGGAACCTTCCTGCATTGTTGGTGGGAGTGTAAACGTGCTCAACCACTTTAGTATGGAGGTTCCTCAAAAGACTCTACATAGAGCTCCCCTATGACCCAGCAATCTCACTTTTGGGCATTTACCCAAATGATCACAAACAAGACCATACTAAAGCTACCAGCACAACTATGTTTATTGCAGCATTATTTACCATAGCTAAGGTATGGAACCAAACCAGATGCCTCTCAGTAGATGAAAGGATCAAGAAAATATGGTACATATATACAATGGAATTCTATGCTTCCATCAGAAAGAATGACATCGCCCCTTTGTTAGGAAATGGAAAGACTTTCAGTACTTTTAAAAGACTGATTAAACCAAACTCAAAATGGATAGATTCCAAAGCTGGACCTCAGACTGTTATTTAAAGCAAGTGACTCAAATGTTGATTTTTCTGCCACAGGGGAATGTTAACACTCATAAAGAAAAAGATATTGACTTAAAACAAGTGAGTCAGAAGGCCACATCAAAAGTCTCTGCAAGGATAAGTGAAAGCTTGATGAAGAATAGCTTTCTTCTTACAAAACAAAGAACTTGATTTTATGCATTAGAGAGTTCCATAGCACTTATCAAAGTCAGAAACTGACCTTATTAATTTTACTATTAACATTGTGAATAGTACAACTGTTTTGATGTGAATATGGTTATTTTCCTCTCTTTGAAATAAGAGGAAACTGAGATCTTAACAATTCTAAGTAATTTTTGGAAACCATCCAGTTGGTTTCTTTTCTTTTGTGGTAAAAGTATATTATATAAACAGGACAAAGAAAAAATGATCTTAATTTTATTTTTATAGGATTCTTATCCATAGTGAACTTATTCCTTGCTCTGAGTGATTTGAAATGTAGAATTTCATTTCAGAGAGTCATGATATCAGAAGGTAATCACTACTATCAAAAACAACTATTGTCAAAGCATGACCTGATAAGAACCTAGCTGTTCAGTTTACTCTAAACTTGTGTGTCTATCAAGGCCATACAAGGTCCTGTTCAGTGTTGGTTTACTGAAGAAAAAGGGCTTTTCAGATAATACAAATAATGACAAAGCTATCCCCTTTAAGGAAGGCAAGTGTAGTTTGCCATGTACATGGGTTTTCCCTATTAACTGTGTATTATTTTATTGTATTAACATTTTTATTCTAAATAATAGCTGCATTTCTTCTATTATATTTATAATAGTGTGACACTGAATAAAAAGGCACAGCTAAACATAATACAATGCAGTCTAAAATTCCTAATTCTAATTCAGGAGATAAAGTAATTCGTATAACTTCACTTGATACAAGTAGTTCTGTATTTTTATGTACTTTCATTCTTTTTATTATCTTTAAGTAGTCATAAAATGTATAACCATGTTGCAGTTTGTCACTTAACTAGTTCAAGCTCTTCCATCATAATTGACTAATGAAAAGTTAGTGAGGAAAAATAAGCAACATCAAAATAACTATCACTTTTAATTTTTGAACAGTAAAATTTATTTTGCTTGACTTTTTAATTAATTTCTTCCATCATGTTTTGTTTTTCAATGCACATTCTCAGGCATCATTTCTTTACCATATCTCTGTTTCAGAGCCTGGGGATGCTGTTATCACTAAGAAGTATGGAGTCTGTCCATTATATGGGTTTTCATACATACGCATAGTCAATAGGTGAATTAATTAATTTATATGATCATTCTTTCTTATTTGTAAGTGATATATTAATGCAAAAGATGGAATAGAGAAGAGTTTCACTATGTAAGAGTGTTTATGGATGACACAAGGACCAAAGATGAGACAAAGGAAGACATATAATGATCGACTGCCCCAGGAGGATGAATCCAAGCTGAGGCTTCATAGAGACAGGAAGTGATGAGGGAAAGGGAACAGAGGAGAGTGCTGACAGACTGCAAGGGCTGTGGGAACTGGCTGGCCCAACATGAAGCCAGCAATGAGGGTTAATAACAGTAACTACTAACTGGCTGATTCTCTGCATCAGGTGTGTATGTATCTGAAAACAGTAAGTGAAATATCTCTGTTAGCTAAAAAGAGTTAGAAATACTAAAATGTTTATAAAACAAGTAAAAGGGCAAGCAGAAAACAGAGCTGCATGATGACAGAATCATGTTTAAGTGAATAGGCATTTGGCAGTATCTAGATTACAGAAGATTGAAACCTTTGTTTTCTTTATTTTTATTTCTTTATTTTTATGAATAAATTTTAGTCATACCAAAATTTCATTGTACATTTCAGTCTACTTTGAACATGTTATTTCCCTGTATTATACTCTTTGAGTTGTATTATACAGCATTCATATATGTGTCTGTGTGTGTGTATATCACATACATGATCCTTTATAACTACAACTTCTCTTTTCCCTTCTCAGTTCCCACAGATTTCCTCAGACAAGTAGCCATGCATATGTCCCATCATCATGATCATCACCATCATCATCATTATCTCCATCATCATCATTTTAAGTCTAGACTCCTCATATGAGGGGAAATTTACAATATTTGGGATTTTGACCATGACTAAACTTGTACAATCTGAAAGTACATTCATTTTCCTGAAGATGAAATGATTTACTCTTTTTATGATTGGCTGATAGTTTAATCACATACACACATACACATATGTGTGAGTGTGTGTGTGTGAGTTCGTGCCAGCATTCATGCACCAATTCTTGGGCTTTAACTCAGGTCCCGAGTGCTGTTTCTGAGTTTTTTGCTTAAGGCTAACTCTCTACCAATTGAACCACAGTTCTTCTTTCTGTTTTTTTTTTTTTGGTGGTTAATTGGCAGTAAGAGTTTCATAGTCTTTCCTGCCTGGGTTGGTTTCAAACTGCAGTCGCCAGATCTCAGCCTCCTGAGTATGGTTATAAGCATGAGCCACAAGTTTGTTAATGGCTCAGTTTAGTAATCTACCAACTCAAGAAGCTGAGAGATAAAGGAACAAGGGTTAAAGCCATATGGGCAGAAAACTACATGTTTGTGTTTTAAAAGTAACCAGCCAAAATCAATACTGGAGGCATAATTCGGGTGGTAAGCCTACCAAGCAAACTGAATAAGGAAGTACAACCCCCAGTAAAGCCAAAAACAATAACAACTAAATCCTTCCAATTTTCAAGTAAGTTTTTTTTTAATATTATATTAAAAGGAAAAATGGACTTATGAAAAATAAGTCTTTTGACCTTTACTTCAAAATTCCTGTAGCTGGCATGCCAATTTTTTAATTGGTGAGAAAGAAGTGGTTTCTTAGTGCTTTCCTGACCAATTGTTTATTTTGGACACCTTTCTACAAAGTTAGAAGTGACTATATATCTTTACTAAATATTATGCAGTCTTTAAATTCAGTTACTTGACACAGCAAGATTCAGGATTAAAAATAAACATTTCTCTTGGTCTGCTTTTTTGGCTCATGTATAACTAAAACCAGAAATTGTAATTGCTGTCAGAATGCCTTAGTAAAAGATAAAATAAGATCTAAAATGATTTGTATTTAGAGGTTTTAATGTTTTTGATGTGACATTGTCATAGCAAAACTTCAGTGGTATTTTATTTTATTTTTAAATTTATCTCTTTAATTGACACATAAACATAATACATATTTATGAGATATTGCATGATGTTTTGACACATGTATACATTGTGTAATGTTCAAATCAGAATAAGCATCTCTATCTCTTCAAAACATTTATCATTTCTTTTTGCTAAGAAACACTCAAAATTTTTCTTCTAGCTCTTTTGAAACATAACTGTAGCATCATTATCTATTAACACCTTACTCTGCAATAGAACCAGGGCTTACTTGTTCTTTCTGAGTATAACTTTATACCTATTGATCAACTTTTCTCCATCCCTCCTTCCCTGGCACTCTCTCTACCTTCAAATATCCATTTTTATCCTTCTCAACTTTTATAGGATCAAGTCTTTTATAATCTAAGTATAAGTGGTATTATGATGCAGTACTTACATTTCTATGTGGCTTAGCTCCTTTAGAGTAATAACCTGCAGCTCCATTGAAGTTGCCACACATGATACAACTTTGGTTTTTTTTCTTGCTTTGTAGTATTCCATTACAACATCTGATGTTTTATTTAATCATTCAGGGTTTGGTAGCTATTTAGGCCATTTTCTTGGGTTTAAACAACAGTGTAACAATAAACATGGTAGAAACGTCTCTTCTATGTTCATTTTGAACAACAAAATATAGAAAAAGGCCATTTTATCCACTTGTTTGCTAACAGTTACATTTGTGATTTTGATAGTAATTATTCTATCTGGAGAGAGTTGATTTGATAGTAATTATTCTATCTGGAGAGAGTTGATTTCTCATTATGATTTTGATGTTTCTCTAATGACAATTGGTTTAAGATTTTTGTAGGTACTAGTTGACCATTTGGATGTTTTCTTTTGAGAAATGTCTAGTTATACCCATTTTAAAAAATCTGATGAATCAGATGTTCTGGAGGTTGAGTCTTTGAGTTCCTTAAATAGTCTGAGTCTTCACCTGTGTCATGTGCACAGTTTCCCCTCAGTGTTGGGTAGTTCCTTTCTTGCACAGAAGACTTTTAGTTCCAATTTTGGAATTTTACATTCTTGGAACTATAGTAACATTAAATCAATTTAAGATAGCAATGTAGAACATATACATTTTTTAAACAATTGAAAAATGCTTGGTAGAACATTTGAAAGCACTGTTAAAAACATTTTTTTCAAATATGGTTTCATAGACATTTTCCTTACTGCATATTACATTTGAGTGTAGTCTGATTTGTCTTTACAATTTACTGATACATTTGTGGAAATTTGGAGCAGTATTAAGTGAAATCAATAGTCTTTCCTCTCTCATTTTATTTATTAGAACTTGCAGGATCTGTGTGTGCTTCTTTATATAGGATTCCTTTTGATTCTCATCCATGCACATGAAGTTGCTACAGTAATAGAACACTTTAAGCCAGGAGTTAAGTTCCTTCCTGGGTTGATAACCAAACTTAAAAGTTTGGTTAAGTTCCTTCCTGGGTTGATAACCAAACTTAAAAGTGTAGCTATCTAATTAATTGTCTTAAATACTCAGCATCATGGTGTAAATGATGACCAAGTTGATAGCAAATAAAGGACTTCAATAGGACATGCAAGAGACTTTGTCCTTTTTTCCATAACTTTTCTAAATCTTGCTGCTAAGTTTAATGACACAGTTGAGGAAGATTTTCCCTTTTAATAGCTTAAATTCAAAGATTTTTTTTTTATTTCACTGAAGTGCAGTTACATATTTGACAGGCTTTGTATACTTGACCATCTTTTTTTTTTCTCAATACTTTGTGACTGAAATAGTAATGTCTGGGGGTTCCTGATTGGTGTTCTTTCCCCTCTGATGGAAAGATGTCAAAGGCTCGAAAGCACCTCATCCTCTCCCCTCACTTAGGAGCTTTAGAAGAACATATTGAAGTATAGCCAATTTTATTTTCTGATCCAGACTCCTGCAGGCCAGGAACTAGGTCAGAATCTGCTGACCTTCTGTAAAGAATGTCTTCTGGTGATCTGATAGGGAAAGCTTTTGATGATGGCTCTGTGCTGTCGGAGTTAGCGACTTGGAGTCAACACTGCTGGCTGTCTTTGCTACATGGCATAAAAGATGTACTTACATAAGATTATTTTATGACAAAGTCTTCACGGGAATATATCTAGTTCATGCACACCAACCAAAATATTGGAACTAAAATTTTTGAGATAAACTTTCAGAGAGCCAGATAATTTAAAGTTTAGTAGTTATTATTATTACTATTATTAATATTGTTGTTATTGTTGTTTTGCTAGCACTGAGGCTTGAACTTGGGGCCTGAGTGGTGCTTTTGACCTTTTTTTTGTTGTTTGTTTGTTTGTTTTTTGCTCAAGGCTGGCAGTCTACCACATGAACCACAGCTCCACTTTTTGCTTTTCTGTGGATAATAAGAGAAAACAGTATCAGTGAATTTCCTGACTGGACTGTTTGACCCACAATTTTCAGATCTTAGCCTCCTAAGTAGCTAGGTTTATACATATAAGTCACTGGCATCTGGTTTGGTAATGTGTATTTTAAAATACTTTCATTTTAGAAGAAATAACTGTAATTGAATACAAAAATGGAGGGATAATCTGTCCTCTAGCATTGATCATATGTTACAATCTGCAAATATTAGTTTTCTGCACATGTACATTATTTACGATAGCTATCTAGGCCAATAAGTATTAATAAGTGGAGGAATAAAGCCAAGGGAAATTTGGTCTCAATATAAAATATTAATAACACTAAAAATTATTGGCTTGATAATTGCTTCCCAGAAGATGTGGCAAAAAACCTTGGCTCTTAGGGTCATTTAAGAAGGCTGACTTAAATAAAGTACTTAGCCTCTGGATTAGGCAAGCTAATAAGGTTTGGCCCTCTCCAATTCCCAAGCCCTGTTGATTGCCCATTGGATGTCACCATTATCACTTTACTAAGTCCAGAGAAGGGCAAAACTCTTTATAACCCTCACAGGGATTATATTGTTCTATTATTATAACATCTTTTGTCCTGAAACTAATGGGAAGAGGCACAAATTACAGACATTTAGCACAGGGAACTCTCCTCCTTTTCTATGATTCTCCCTTATTAAATACTAATTTCTCACTCCCTTCTCACATTAACCCAGGCTGACAGTCCCTGGGAATGCAAGTGTTCATGAGGTCCTGGTCTTCCATGCACTGCTAATAGCCAGTGCTAGTCAGCAGCTATGAACATGGGTCTGTGACCTGCTGAAAGTAACTTATTACTCATGAGCTCAGTGGCTCTCTTTGGAGCTTACCTCAGATATGCTAAAGGAGCAATGGGTTTCTGGATAAAATTATATCCAGTAGGGGAAGGAAGAAAGACATTTTTGCTATTCAGAGGAGGCTGGAGTCAGAGGGCACTAAGCCAGGTGTTTTTGTCACTGAAGAGCTGTAAGCAGGGAAAAAGCCGCATAGCAGCAAACCAGACATTCTGAATAATTCATCACTGCCCTACACTCTTCTGAAGACATACTTTTATTTATAAACACAGATTATACTGTTATTGATTGCAATACTCACAGAGGAATTTCATTAACAGCAAGGATTGTCTGCTTGCATATGCTTTGTTTCTCTGAGAGTTTCCTTGTATTTGAACAGAAATTTATAGCCAGAGTAAAATGAAAGAAAATTGTCTAACAATTCTGAGACTTTCTGTGATCAGGAAGGGAATTCAAAATAGTTTCCTCTAGATACTCATATTGTCCAATCATTTCATTCCATTAATTGTGCTGTCAGCTGTGAGTGTGATAAAATCACACCCCACGATGTATAATTCCCACAAATCTCTCTCTCTCTACCTCATTTACTACCTTTGTTGCAGATGGATTATCTGAAATTTAAAATAAAAATTTCCCATGGTATTTGGGTTTCAAAGATATTTAACATAGTTAAGTGATTTGCAAAATGGTATAAATGTCTCACAAAGTAGCTCATAACCACGTTAAGTCAAAAGGTGTGAGAATTGAATTGTACTCAGTGCTGCGTGAATGTTTAGAATAAAAGTGGGAATCTAACTCAGTAGGACACTTGTTCACTAAGGCTCCCTCTTCTCATGAGTGCTAGCAAGTGATGCTTGTGTTTCCAACTACCATGGATGCTTCAGGTGAAGAGCCAAATTAAATCTAATTAAAACACAGTGGCCTGAAGACTGCCACAGCCTGGATACTGTCCTAAATCACAGTACTCAAATCATCCATTTTCAGAATAACATCAGGCCACCTAAGACTGAATTTTTAATCAAAACTGAATTATGAAGAGGGTTTTCCACAGCAAGAAAAGAAACTGACAAAACTCTTGGGCTACATGTTATAGTTGCATTTTGTCCTCCTGGATAATGACTTACAAGTTTGAAATCTACAAGGCTGAAAAGAAATTAATCACAATTTTCAGAGGAGATTGAATTTTCCAGATGGTAGATATGCCTATCTCAGGAATCTCTCCTGAATATCTGTGCCTTGGAGTACTTTAAGAATTGAAGTAGTATTAAACAATATCTGATAAAGGGTTTATTTGTATAGTTGCAAAGTAACTATACAAAGTAAAATGAATGAAGAAAACAAATGGACAGTTTTGGTGGCTTATGTCCACAATAAAGTACAAGCTGTCCTGAAGGTAGTAATTATTAAGATAATAGTTTACAGACAGTTTGGGCACAGCATTAGCAAAATCCCCCATCTCAGCAAATAAGCTGGCAGTTCTTCTTAGTGCCTGTAATATGAGATCAGAGTTGAAGGCCATCCTCAGATAAAAACAGATGACATTAAATAAAGGGCTAAAGGTGTTGCTCATGTGCTCCATTACTTGCCCAGAAATCACAAACCTTTGAGTTCAAATCCAAGTAGCTCCAAAGGAAAAAAGAGAAATAAAAAGAAAAGAAAAGTAAAAGAGAAAGAAGAAAGATATGCTTGTTAAAACAGAAAAAAATGGAAAAGAATGACTAGAAAAAAATTATATGTTGGCAAAGTAGTTTAGTCATTTCCTTGCCTTAGTATTTTTTCATATTAACTGTTACTATTTTTTTATTTATTCAATGTCCAGCTGAATCTCCCCCACATCCCTGAACTTTTTTTTCCTTAAGTCTGTTACTTAATGAATCAGTTCTCTGAGTAAGTATGCAACCATTTGTTAGGTTAGAAAAAAAAAATCGCCAGATGTCCCTTTAGTTATATTTCTTGGTTTTCTTAAAGCTTTTAATGAAAGAATTTGAATAAATTTAAAATCTCAAATACTGTATGTTTTTTAATATTATGTATTTTTTTTGTTTTATTGTCAGACTAGGTTCAGTAATCCATTCCTATTATACCAGATACATGGGAAGCCTTAAGTAGGAGGCGCCCAGTTACAAGAGGCAGTAAGCATAGTGGTCTCGGAAAATAGATGAGACTCTTATCTTAAAAACAAGTGAGGCAAAATGGAGCTGTGGGAGTGGCTAGACATGATTGAGAGCCTCCCTAACAAGTGCCATGCCCTGAATTCAAATCCTTGTACTACCAACATTGAGTAAGTAAATAAACAAATAAATAAAAGGTTTGTTTTCATATCTAGAACCCAATTTGGTTTTCCTGATTCTCAAGATTTCCTACTTGAAGCCTAAAATCTCAACCAATTAATTTATTGTTTAATTAATTTACTTAATAATTTGTTGGAAATACTATCATCCTGTGATTTTCATTGGTCTTGAACTATATGTCATAAGCAATCCTCCTGCCTCAGCATCTAGGTGGCTGGGAGGGTTCCAACAGTATCTTGGTCTCTAAAGTAGGCTAAATCATCATGTCTGGCTCTAACTCTCTTTAAACATTCTACTCATGTCAGCAAATAACAGGAGGGACCCAACCTATCAGCAATGTGCCAGACATATGACACCACAGTGGTGTCATTTCCAAGTCTACACATTCGGCAATAAACCTTTCCCCTTAAAATCCATTTGAACCTGTTTCTTAACATGGTTTGTTTGTCTCCACACAATGTGAGCCAATTATCCAAAGGAATGTTCCTCAATACTAGAAGAAGAGATGTTTTCCATTATGGTGTAGTCTGGTGACTCAGGTCACGAATCCCAGCCTTAGATGGATAATAAATAATGTCACCATCCTCTCTAGCATTCTTCATAGTTAAGCTCTACCTTTCTTCCAATGATTTTTAGTCCTGTGATAAAAATGATAATAACCTTATTTTCCGAGTTTCTTTGAAGATGAAAACCAGGGAACCCTGTCCAGTGTCAGGCTCATTAGCTATGAATAGAATAATATATTTTGATATTGCTTAATTTTAATAGTGTAATTTTTCAATATTAGTTTATATGTCTTTTTCAAGTTATTCAGTGTTTATAAAATTAAATAGGAACAAACAAACAACACTCTAGAAGGCCCTGTAGTGTCTGGGCTGTTTAATATCAAGGTGGCAGACAAACGGTTGTCTAGAGGTAATATTCTATGCATTTTTATGGACAATGACTATTTCTCCACTGCATACTGATTGGCAGAGAAGAAGACCAGGAAGGAGGGTGACAGGGATACCAAGAGAGGAGAATGGGGAGAATGAGGAGGAAGTAAGCAAAGGAGAGGTGAAGAGAGAGAATATGGCAATGAGAACAAGAGGAAGGAGAGGAAGAAAGAAAAGTGATTCTCACTTGTTGGATATTATTTTAACAACATTTCTTCCTTTAACCATCACCTCAATCTCATAAAACATTTGTCTTCCAAAGGCCCAGCTTCTAAATACCATCCCACTGGGGGAATTTGTCTTCAAGAAATACATTTTTGGTAAATAATGCTGCAATAAACATAGTTGTGCTGGTAGCTTTAGTGTGGTCTTGTTTGTAAACATTTGGGTAAATGCCCAAAAGTGGGATTGCTGGGT
>NW_012267217.1:10439182-10439573 GCF_000151885.1 Dipodomys ordii
AAAAAAATACATTTTTGGGAGAACATAATTGTTCACACGGAGTCTGATCAAGATCCATGATTTAGGGCATTTCTTTCATTAAGTTAAAAATAAACTAAAGATAAAAGCCTGCATAGCTCTTGTCCTCTGTTTGCCAAGCTACATAAATCTATAAGCCAACAATGTCCAGAACCAAACAGAGATTAAAAAAAATAGATTATATTGTATGAAGCAAAATCAAGGGGACTGTATATTTACTTACTTTGGTCCTATACTACGCATTAATATCTATAAATAAAACTTAGTCCCCAGAAGTATCTGGATGTCTAGAGATACCATTTTATATAAATGTGAAGAGACTTTTCCTGGGATCTAATGAAGAAATCTCCATATATATATATATATATATATA
>NW_012267217.1:10440628-10470188 GCF_000151885.1 Dipodomys ordii
TACACTCCCACCAACAATGAAGTAAGGTTCCTTTCTGTCCACATCCCCTCCAGCATCTGTTGTTGTTAGAGTTCTTGATCATAGCCATTCTAACTGGGGTAAGGTGGTATCTCAGTGCTGTTTTGATTTGCATTTCTTTTATGGCTAGGGAGGTTGAGCATTTCTTCATGTGTCTATTGGCCATCCTTCTTTCTTCTTTCTTCTTCAGAGAAGTTTCTCTTCAAGTCAAGGCTTGAGCCACAGCTCTGCTTCTGGCTTATTGGTAGTTAATTAGAGATAACATTTTCACAGACTTTTGGCCAGTTTTGCTTTAAACTACAATCCTCAAATCTCATCCTCCATCCTGAGAAACTAGAATTCCAGGCATGAATTATACAGGTTAAAGAAAAAATATATAATTAATATCATTTTAGGAAAATATGTAGATTCTGACATTTATTTACCTTTGTTAGAAGTTTACTTTTAAAGCTGCTCTTTTCTTTTGGCATATAAGCTCACCACAGATGCTTTAGGATTTTTCTGGTTTTAATTAATGTTGGGCCCAGGTTGTGATGAGTGTTGTCTTATTCTCCTGCCAAAATCCTGGTTGAAAGGATAGTGCAAAAAATGAAGAAATGATTCCCACTATGCTATGAATTTATAAATATTTATCTTTGTATAATCTTGAATGAGTTTGAGATTCAGCACAATTCACCCACACTGTAGGGTAGCATCTTCCAATATGTAACATCCAAAACAGTTACAGACAACTAAATGCTTATAAGCTACTGAGTGGAAGGGAAATGTTAATCATTTAATTTGCAACACTGTAAATTATGATTCATTTGACTATTTAATCAGTTAATGAATCAATGTTTTAAAAGTGTGAATGTTTCAAAAATGAATGAAAGAAAGCCTTGCTGTCAAAAAAAGTTATTTAGTAGAGGAAAATTTTAAATAAAATAGATGTTAGATCTGATAAATATCCTAGAGAGAGTAGATACAAGTGTGGGAGCAAGTTGAAAGTAAAGAAAGAGAGTACTTGTGTGCCAGTGAATCATAGCCATGATTCTAATTCCTCAGGCAATTGATACAGGAGCCAGGCAAGAGAGAGAGAAAAAAGAAAAAAAAACAGTAGCAACAACAACAACAACAAAAGCCCAGCAAGATTCTGTTTCCAAAATAATCAGCAAAAAAGCAAAGCTAGAAATATATATCAAGTAGACAAGTATGAGTCCTAGACTTCAAATCCCAATAGTAAAACCCCAGCCACAGCTCAAAGAGACAATAAAGCGGGTGCTGTTAATAACATTTGACAATGCCAAAGAAGAAATGTATGTATTCATTTCTTCAATCATTCAATATTTATCCAAATACATGTCAAACATTGATATAGGTAATAGGAAAGCAGTAAAGAAAAAAACTATTTATTTTACAAAGTAAATCAAATGCAAGTGATAAAACATTATACTTATTTATCAGAAAGTGTTAAACACTCTGAGGAAATGTGTGACAGATTGATAGTCAATGATACCTTACATAGGCTAAAATCCTTGATGGTGAGCTATTAAGGCTGAGACCTGAGTTAAGAGGAAATGGCTTTAGTTTTTCACCATTAAGTATAATGCGGTCTGTAGGCTTGTCATATACAGCTTTTATTTTACTGAGGAATGTTCCATGGATTCCTAGTTTTTCCTGCATCATAAAGGGGTGTTGGATCTTGTCAAATGCTTTTTCTCCATCTATTGAGATAACCATGTGGTTCTGATACTTGCTCTTGTTGATGTGATGAATTATATTAATTTGTACATATTGAACCAGCTTTGCATCTCTGAAATGTATCCTGTTTGATCATGGTGTATGATTTTTTTTGGATGAATTGTTGAAGTCTATTGGCCAAGATTTTGTTGAGAAGTTTTGCATCAATGTTCATCTTTATCAAAGAAATGGGTCTATAGTTCTCTTTCTTTCATTAGTCCCTGCCTGGTTTTGGGATGAAGGTTATGATGGCTTCATAGAATAAGTTCAGTAGTGAACTTTCTCTTTCAATTTCATTTAAGAGTTGGAGGAGTATTGGTGTGAGCTCTGTTTTGAAGGCCTGGTAGAATTCCACTGTAAAGCTATCCGGTTCTGGGCTTTTCTTAGATGGGAGGTCGCTTATTGCTGTTTCTATTTCAATGCTTGATATGGGCCTGTTAAGTTGGTTTAACTCATCTTGGTTGAGTTTCAACATGTGGATATTTGCTAGGAAAAGGTCAATTTCTTCCAGGTTCTCAATCTCATTAACATAAAGGTTTGAGGATTGATTATTCCTTTATAATATTCTGAATCTTGGTTGTTTCTGTGGTGATGTTTCCATTTTCATCTCTGAGTTTGTTTGGGTGTGTTCTCTTCTTTTTGTGATAAGATTTGCTAAGGGTCTGTCAATTTTGTGAATTTTTTTGAAGAATCAACTTTTTGTTTTGTTGATTCTTTTTATTTTTTTTTGGATTCTAATTTGTTTATTTCTGGTTTAATTTTAATTATTTCTTTCCATCTACTGGATTGGGGTTTAGCTTGCTGCTCTTTTTCATAAAACATCTCACATCAAATAAAGGTTGGACAAATGGGATTGCATGAAATTGCAGAGCTTCTGCATGGCAAAGGACATAGCTAGCAAGATCAATTGAAAGCCCACAGATTGGGAGAAGATCTTCACTAGCCAGACAATATATAAGGGTCTCATATCTAAAATACACTTGGAACACAAAAAATTAAATCCCCCAACAACAAATGGTCAAAGAAACAACTGTCCAATAAATAAGTGAGCTAAAGATTTACAGAAAGACTTCTCTGAAGAGCAAAGAAGGATGGACAATAGACACATGAAGAAATGCTCAACCTCACTAATCATAACAGAAACGCAAATCAAGACAACATTGAGATTCCACCTCACCCCAGTTAGAATGGCTAAAATCAAGAACTCTAATGCTGGAGGGGATGTGGATAGAAGGGAACCCTATTGCATTGTTGGTGGGAGGGTAAAGTTGTTCAATCACTTTGGGAAGTAGTCTGGAGGTTCCTCAAAAGACTTCAGATAGAGCTCCCCTATGACCCAGCAATCCCACTTTTGGGCATTTACCCCAGTGATCACAAACAATACCATACTAGAGCTACCAGCACAACTATCTTTAATTGCAGCATTATTTACCATAGCTAAGATATAGAACTAACCCAGTAGATGAATGGATCAAGAAAATGTATACACAATGTATACACAATATATACACAATGGAATTCTTTGTCTCCATCAGAAAGAATGACATTGCCCCATTTGTTAGGAAATGGAAAAAACTTGGAAAAAATTATATTAAGTGAAGTAAGCCAGGCCCAAAGAAACATAGGTCCCATGGTTTCCCTTATTTGCAATAACTAGTATATGTCTGAGACAAACAGAAAAGGTCAGATAAGTTGATGTGAGGCGAAATGAACCCCAAGAAAGGACTCAAATGTTTTTTTTTTCTATCTTGCAATTGTTTCTAACATACTTATAAGGTGATTATTTTTTGTTGTTTTGTATGTCCCTCCCCCACGGTATTACCCCTGTTTTAATTGTATTTGATGTTGGTATAGTTTGGGGAGGGGAATGGAAAAAACAAATTGTTTAAATATGGATACAGGTGGACCTATTGCAACAATGACATGTATAAGATGCTACGTCGAAAAAGGAACTTTACAACTTTGCCAGCGGATGGGGACGGGAGCAGGGGAGGGCAGGGATAGTAATGGAAAACAAAGGAGGAGGCAACAATGCTTGATAAGAAATGTACTCATTACCTTGCTCATGTAATTGTAACCCCTCTGTACAGTATTTACACAATAAAAAAACCTATTAATAAAAATAAAGGCTGAGACCTATATGCTGATATTGACTCTGTGAAGGTCAGTCCATTGAGTGTTGCAGGCAGGAACAAGAGCAAGCTGAAAGCTCTAGGGCTGGCCTAGTAATGTTGGTGATATTACTTTGTAAATTGAGGCTTGGGGGTGGATAGAATTCAGCCATATATGCAACAGCCAAATGAAATTGATGTTGCGTTTTAAAAATTATGATTCCCATGAAATAGCTTCCTTATGTTGGTTATTTCAGAGTGAGTCAAATGTTTCCCTCCTTTTTGTGCAGTTCTTAGTATTCTAGATGTTTCCTGGAGGGCATCTGGCTTCTGTCAACAGTGAGTAATTCCTCAGCAAATACAGAGGCAAAAAGGAAACTGCCTCTGGGATTTCAGGAGAGGATAGCTTTAGGAAAAAAAAAAGAAAGAAAAAAAAAAACTAATGGAACATACCATGCATTGACATGTTTTATATTATTATAGGAAATAAAAGAGTTTTTGGTTTCCATGGCTTGATAATTACTACTTAAGGTTAGTATCCAATTTAAACATGAGCAAGGTTTGTGTTTCTACATCTCTAATTCTCATTTGGAAATCATCCCATGTTTATGTCATGCTCTAATCTAGATATGGTAATATCTAGTAATCACCACCAATACCTTCTAACACATTTAAACATATTAGAAAAGCCTTAAGCATTGAGCTATTTCTTAAAAAACCTACATGATTTGAAAATGATATTGGAACTAGTAAGTCTGCCAGCTGATCACATTCACTTCCAAACAGTTTCAGTTTGCATCTGAAAAATAGCTAGTGTGAATTTATAAAGACAAGTTGGTGATAAACTGGGACAAACTTGATAAACTGGCATGAGTCGATAAATTACAAAAAAGGAAAACACCTGCATAGAATGCAAGACTCCTTTAAAAAACTATATAGCCACCTGATACTGGTGGCTTTCGCATGTATTCTCAGCTACTCAGGAGGCTGGGATCTGAGGATTGCAGTTCAAAGCCAACCGGGCAGGAAAATCCATGAGACTCTTATCTCCAATAAACCACTTGAAAATGGAAGTGGCGCTGAGGCTCAGGCAGTACAGTCTTGCCTTGAGCTAAAAAGCACAGGGACAGTGACCAAGCCCAGAGTTCAAGCCCCAGGAACGACCAAAAAATAAAAAAATAAAAAACCCCAAACACCTATATAGCCAACAAGAAGGGAAGGGAACTTGAGGAAAAATCAATAAGCATAATAAAATAGAACTTTTTCTTACAAAAGTTAATAAGATGATAGGTTGTTTTGCCTGTTTATGTTCTATGTCTTATGTATGTCAAGGAGAATTTTTGCCATTTCAAATTTCTGTTTTTTAAATATTATTTTTGTTCTTTTCTCCTTTACATTAATATTGAATTTGGTGCACCAATTCTCCTTAAATTAGTTGCATAAAACAACATATGCCTTGAGCAAGGTGTGAAAGTATATGTGGATATGCATTTTGTATTCATGTTTAATACTAAGGTCTTCAGGGCAAAGGAGAGTGGTATCACTTTTGTCATTCAGACAAAATCATTTCCTTTGGCAATTCAGTTATTTCCAGGTAAATGATTTTTCATTAGTGCTTATTATACAAAATGCATTATTTATGTGAGTGGGAATCCTCCAATAACTGCAGATCATAGAGACATACAAGAAGTCTTTTTGTTGGAAAAAATAGCACATGGACTTTAAAAAAATGTGCTTTATGTTGTATGACTTTTAACAACTCAGCTGGAAGGCCTTCAATAGGTAATGTATTTTAAAGGATCTAAAGTTGCAAAACTTTAATAGGTTGAGAGGCTAATGATTGGACAAGCAGAAAATATGTATAAATAAGTTAAGTGCCATAAAGGACTTTAATTAATATTAGGCTCTGTATGTGTGTTTGTGTGTGCACACACGTATGCATATGTAGGAGAAAACCAGACTGAGTTATTGACGTCAAGCAAGAAGGAGAAAAGAAGGTTTGCCTCCAAACCCATGTTTGATATGTGTGTCAAACACTGGCTAAAAGGGAGGGTGACACACTAGTATAGGAAAATAGATCATCCTACAAACATTTTAGAAAGAAAACATTGATTGTCCTTTGAGAACTAAGCCTCATGCCTCTAATTATACCCCTAAAATTATTCTTCCTAGGTATTAAAACTATAAAACTCTCATCTCCCTCAATATTATTTCCTTTTTTTTTTAATTGTGAAAATACCGTACAGAGGGGTTACAATTACATGGGCAAGGTAATGAGTACATTTGTTATCAAGCATTATTGCCTCCTCCTTTGTTTCCCCTTCCCATCCCTTCCAATCCGCCACCCCCCGTCCCATCTCCCCAGCACCAAAGTTGTAAAGTCCATTTTTTGACATAACGTCTTGTACATCTCATTGCTTGAGCATACTTTTTGAAAGATTTCCTTACTAAAATATAGTTTTAAAGTAGCATGAATAATTAATGCTTTTTCACATCAATTGAGGGAAGGCTTTATTCTTTTCATCTTGTTTGGAAAAAGAAAGATACACTGTTTTGTTTAAGGATATAGCAAGATTTGCCTTTGAACAAAGTTGATGTTACATTCTTTCCACAAGGGCGTCTAGCCTCTTACAGGTACAAACATTTTCTTGAGATGCTAACGGCTGTCAGGTACACGGGAAATCAATATGATAAAAGATTTAGAAATATTCTGGGTCTACAAATGAGATGCTCATTTTTAATAAACTTGTAAAATTTAAGAAATATTCACATATTCAGTATGGAAAATATGCTGTTCATATATATATATATTTTCCTTCACAAATGAAGTAAAATCAGAAGTCTAGCTAGGCCTTTCTTTTTCCTCTGAAAGGTACAGAGAGGCCTTAGGCACAAGTAGTTTTCTGGAAGCAGTAGATTTCAGAAGTTTGAAGTAAATTGTATCAGGCATGGAGAGCTGCCAGATTCTAATTCATTACTTCACTGTTTGGCATAGTTCTGTTTCCTATCAACAGGAAAACACACAGGTTTATTCTGGGGCTATGGAATATATTCCATTCCAAAAGGCAGACTGTGCTTGTATTTAATGTAAAATTTACAATTCTTAGAACAAACACAACACAAAAAGGTCTCGTATGTTCTTTGTAAGAAGAAAAAGACTCTAGAGAATTAGTGAAATATCATACTAATTTTTCTCATGTATTTGGGATGAATGTTTGAAGAGATGGAAACATGTCCCTAAGAAACTTGTAAGTCAGAAGAGCTACCATTTTCTGGGAAAGGATATGTATTGAATCTGAGAACAGATGAAAGATGGTGATTTGTACTGGTGTGCCTAGAAATGAGTGGTGATTTCTGTTTTTCAGCTCAGTGTTCAGCAAAATCTTTGCCACCTTACAAAGATAATTAATTCCCACATCACTCTGGTATAAAATGTGATCTTTGGGTCATATGGGGACTTCTGAATCTTAGAATTTATATATATATATATATATATATTTCTTCATAGTTTGCCAAGCTAAGTTGGAATTACAATGGACATGTCTTCTAGGGAAGGAAGTTGATGCTATCTGATTGCCAGTAGAAGCTAATTGTCCATCTTCGGATCCATAGACAAATAAACCTATGCCTGAAATGCATAAAAATGAAAACACAATAGCAACTGTATTAATGACTAAAGATAAAGAGATAAGGCACATATAAAGAGGGGAAACTTGGTCAGATACTTGGTCAGAAACCAAGTCTTTATTTTATTTTATTTTTTATTGTGAAAATATTGTACAGAGGGGTTACCAAAAAGAAGTTTTTTGATAGAAAAGCACCCTGGGAAATCACCCTATTTCAAGCAGAAGAAAGGAGGGGGAGGAGAAGGGGATAGGGGAGGAGAAGGGGAAGGAGGAGGAGGAGAAGAGGGAGGAGGAGGAGGAGAAGGAGAAGGAAAGAAGAAGAAGAAGGAGGAGGAGGAGGAGGAGGAGGAAGAAGAAGAAGAAGAAGAAGAAGAAGAAGAAGAAGAAGAAGAAGAAGAAGAAGAAGAAGAAGAAGAAACACAAGGGAATAATTATTCATAAAAACATTTTCTTTTGAAAAGAATACCAAAAAGATATAAAGAAGATAATACTTCCACTGACATTTGCGGGTAAAAATGACAGGCTTTGTCTGGATTAAAGTAGATAAGGGGTGAGGAAAGGTAATATAAGTAAATATTCAAAAATGGCACATGTTGAACCAGTGCATAGTCCTATGTTAGCATAGCAGTGGATTGTGGGAAGCGAGTAGAAGGCATTGAGTAGAACACGGGCAAAATTGAAGTTGGTTAAATAAAGGATCTTGTTGTAGCATGGGATTTATTTTTTAAAGGGTTAATTGCTAACTTGATTTCAAGCACTAGTGCAGTGGGGAGGTAGAACTTTCCAAGTTCTATTAAGTAAATGAACAGCACTCAGTGCCTGTGGGTACAAAGGGCAAGTACTATTTACTGTATTTTCCAGTGTTTTTTTTTTATGAGCAAGTAAAAAAGAAGAAAAAAAGTGCGTTATTGCATTAGGATGTGGTAATTTCCAATGGTTCTCTATTTATTATCCTCATTCTTATTCCTTGATATAATTACCAGCAGTTTTTTACCATCACTATTATTTCTTATTTTGTTTAAGTAGCACATGATGTAGAAAATAGTACTTGTAAATTAAAGGAAACCAGGAGAAAGGCTTAGGACCTGGTTGAAATGAATACAGATACTACTATTTATATTTATAATTAACATTCTTTTCAAGATATCTCAGTTTTCCATCTGTATAAGTAAAAATAAGATAAAGTAAAGCTTAATAATCTCTATTAATACTGATTTTTCACTTCTTATGGCAAGTTGCTTTAAGCTTTCTATTTTTGATTAGAACTCACATTAGGTTTAATCTGAAAATCATAGATTACAAATCTTGCCTCTCTATAAGCAGATAAAAACATCTTTTTCAGAATTTTCATTTCAGATATAAATATCTGATATTTTCTGCAACAAAATTCTTCAAGCTTGAGTCTTAGAATACTTATCTAAGAATTGGGATAAAAGGGAGTTTTAAGTATTAATTTGGTTAATTTGTATAAAGGCATTTTGTTTAAATGTTTATAAACATAAATGTTCTATATGCAAATACAGTTTATTCCTACTGCCTTTTTCTAGATTCACATTAAATAATATTTGTCAATAAAAGATTTAAAAATAAAAATATTTGGGGCTGGTAAGGTGGCTCACTGGTAGAGTGCTTTCCTTGCATGCACAAGGCCCTGGGTTCGATTCCTCAGCACCCCATAAGCAAAAAGAAAAAATCCGGAAGTGGCACTGTAGCTCAAGTGGTAGAGCTCTAGCCTTGAGCTAAAGAGCTGAGGGACAACACCCAGGCCCAGAATTCATGCCCCATGATTGCCCCCCCCCAAATAAATAAAAACAAAAATAACTATTCAACATAGAAGTAGAATTCCTTTGTAATCACTGTGTAACACAGTTACTTTGTAATCTATGCAAAATAAATAATCATAAAAATCAGACAAAATCCTTGGCTATTTACATTTATATTTCAATTTTTCTCTTTAACAGTACTTGGTAAGAAATAATTTTGCTATGCTTTCTTTCTTTACAATTACAAAGGTAATGATAATTAAATTATTCACATGTTCTAACTTTGCTGGATACATGTGCAAAATATGATGTTGATTTTTTTATCTCATCTATAAAGCCACCCACATTTCAGAAAGAAATCCACACTTAGGAGTTTTTTTAATGTTATATCCAATGTGACATGATCCAGGAGCCCATATCACTGAGACATTTTGTATGGCACTGGCATACTAATGGCAAGTTTTCAAGGCTCACAATTTCTAGAAGGACAGGTATCTATCTTACATTTTTCTCTCATACAAATATAGAGTATTTGCACCATACAGCACATTAGAACAGGGATTGGGGCTTGATTTCTGAAAATGTCCTGGAATTTTGTAAGATGCCTTAATTATTTACTTATGCTACTTGCAACACAGTACATTGTCAATGAAAGCGTGTGTAGATGAGCAATCCATTCTTCACTATATCGACAAGGCCATACAATGGTTTCACATCATAAAAATCAAAAGCTTAATATGTACATATATATATACATATATATATACATGTTTCACTGTGCCCAAAGTATAGTTGTGCATGTGTGTGTGTTTGTATGTGTGTGTGTGTGTGTATCAGTCGTGGAACTTGAACTCAGGGCCTCTGTGCTGTTCCTTATTATTTTGCACAAGGTTAGCACTTGTGCCACAGCTCCACTTTCTGCCTGAACTGACTTTGACTTTGATCTTTAGATCTCAGCCTCTTGACTAGCTCAGTGTACAGGCGTGAGGACATGGGGGCCAACTATAATATATATATATATGCATATATATATATAACATATATAATATATATATATATATGTGTATGTATTATATATATATATATGCATGTGTATGAAATCAAACTAGTTGGCTTGCTTATTATATTCATCCTGAACTATTTTTCAGTGGCTACATTTCCTCAATTATCATAGAAACCTGAATCTTTGAGAAAATGAAATGACTAGGCCTTGGCCAACTTTTACTCGGGCTTTGAACCGTAACTACAAGTGTCTCTATGTCATATCTAAAAAATGTAGAAGGACTTCAAAGGACATGCAGGAAAAAAATAACTGGAGTAAAAAATTTGCTAAGTTTTAAATTTAAATGAATATGTTGATTGATTCAGAAAAGTGGTTATTTTAAAGGGAGTGTTGGCTTCTTTTGCCTTAATCTTGTCATTTAAAATTAAAACTTGCACGGGTGTTCTAACCAAATGCTGGTTATTGCATATAACATAGAACAACATAATTACTCTTTTCGTTTCTCTTTGCCTCCCTATGAGTCCCTGCACATGTGCATGCTTCTGTTACCTAGGAGAGGAATGAGTGAATATCAGCTGTAAAAAAAAAAAAAAGCCAAGAATATAAAACTTGTTATAATTGGTCCCCAACTGTCTGTGGAGAGTTGCTTCACACAAAGAAATAGTCTCAAACAAATCTTTTTCAGTAGTATGGTGCATTCGAAGCACAAAGGGGAAGAAAAATAGAAATTCCAATTAATGTAATTTTGCAGGGGGGGGAATGACATGGAATATATCTTTAACATCCTTGATATGCTTATCAATTCTCAAAGCTACTGAGACTCAGTGACTTCTGAGGACTTAAAGTATGTTAAAAACAGACCCGCATTTAAATGCTGAGCTCAATGTTTCACTGGGGACCACTAAAAAGCCTTTCAGAAGGAAAGACCAGGATCAGCAAAACATGAAATCATTACAGCAGCAGACTTTCTAGGTCTGCTTTATATTATGCTTCTGAAAAGGACAGTTGTTTAAGGATATGATAGTTTTATCTTGTATGTAAAACTCCTTCATTTTCAAGGATAGAAGAAGGATGGAAGCGCAAAATGGGGAGTGTGTTTTGGTAATGAGATCAAAGACTCAAAACAAAAAGAGAACAAAGGTGTTCAAACCTCAGCTATTTCTGAGCATGCCCTTAGCAAAGAATTCTTCTAATACCCTAAGGAGGGGAAAAATGAACTGTACACAGAGTACATGTGTCCATGACACATAAAGAAATGATTTGGCTATCAAGAAGGTGGTAGCAGTAGGACAGATTGCAGATTTCCCAGGCTTCTTGCCAAATCACTCTATCTCAGTTATTATTCCTTTTGATGAAAAAGAAGAACTAAGTATGGCACTCTCTTCAAACCTCTTAATACAGCTGTGAACATGAGCCAAAGAGGTCACTTTAAAGTAAAGCAAAGGTATATTTTCTGCAGGGACAGTGCCATCTGTTTGAACTGGGAGCCTGAGATGGGCCCAGTGTGCCAACATGTAACCAAACATCATGCTATTGCTCTCCTAAAAGATAACCACTTACAGTTTAATTTGGGTGATGAAAACTTTTCCTTTTCCCCTCTTGCCCAGTCAAACTAAACTCACACAGACACAACACAAGACACAGACACATTCACACACACACTCTATATGGGTGAGTATAGATGTATATATGTATACATATACATCAACATACATATGCAAATGCATGTATATAATAATTGTTAGGATACAGCTATTTTAAATCTATCAATCTATGTCTGTCTGTCTGTATGTATGTATGTATCTATCTATATCTATATATCCAGCAATCTATCTATCTATTACTTTTTGTCCATCCTAGGGCTTGAAATGTGGGCCTGAGTGTCCCTGGTCCATTTTATTACGTAAGTGTAAAAACAAAAACAAAATAAAAACATAAAAAAAAACAAAAAAAATCCTCTTGCTTCAATATGAACTACATAACTTGCAGTTCATTTGATTTGGATCATTTTATATGTAATAGGTACATAGCAATTGAGATATTGTAATCCTCTGCTAGGACTATCCTAGACACATACTAATTATTATGAATAGGGAAACCATGGAACCTGTTTCTTAGGGGCTGGGTTACTTCACTTAATTTGTTTTAATGTACTATGTGAAGTTATTTCTTTCTCTTTTGCCCCCCCCTTTGGTTTATCTCTTGTTGTCACTGTTTTCAATTTTGATACCCTGTCTTGTATATATGTTTATCTGATATGGGGAAGGAAAGGGGAGATAGCAGAAACAGCGAGACAAAGGACAAAGGGTGAACCAATACAACAGCAATACTCACAAGACACTATGCTGGAAATGAACTTCACAACTGGCAGGGAGCAAAGGGGGAGGGAAAGTGGGAGAAAAACAAGGGAGAAGTAATACTGGTCTACAAAAGAAATACACATTACCTTGCTTATGTAGCTGTAACCCCTCTGTCTATCACCTTTACAATACGATATAATTTTTAAAAATAACATCTATATATATATATATATTACATTAAAGCAGCCAATTATCTCCCATCCAAAAACAAGGAGTTCCAAAAGAAAGTTCAAGGATCCAAGCACTTTGTTTTCAAACATTTAAAATAAGAAAATGAATAAGAACAATTGGTAAGCCCAAAAACAATGGCTTCAGATGCCTTTTCAGATGATCCATCCTGCTTACAGAATATATAAAATGCTGTAGGCAAGAGCTGGGGAGCAGAGAAACAGTCCATTAGGGTCTCATTCCTGCATTGTTTATCTACTTGGTATGTATAAAAATGCTTCCACTTGCCTCTGGGCACCTACATAGCAAAATTCAAAACCATGATTGAATAACTAAACTTTAAAAAGAGAGAGAAAATAATAGCTGTCCTTTGACAAACTGGGACCCCCACTTCCAAAAAGGGGAGAAGATGAAGAGAGAAAAAAATGAAAACAGTATCACCATTTACTTTGTGAAAATATTTTTCTTTTCTAATTTACTCTTAAGTGAAGTTTGTTTTGACTGAAGTAGGCTTTTCTGGCAGTGTATTTTTAATAAAAGAATGAGGTTGCCAGTTATCCACAAGCTTTGAGAGCATTTTAGAGTTGGAACCCCTTCATAAGTCCTTAATGTAACCACTGCCGCTTCTAAATGTGCACAGTCTCAAAGATTCCTGGAAGGATCTATTTTGGAGAGGGTCATTTGCTTGTTTCTGATGTTTCATGCATATTTTTGTGCACTTAAAAAATGTACTGAGCAGATGATTTTTCAAGATCTACTTTGACGCCGAAAATGGCAGAAATCTTGAATTAAGATGTCACTAGAGCTAATCAAGGACAATCATTCTGTCATTTGGTTTAGATTATTTTTGGTTTCAAAACTACACCAATATCTTTCAAAATGAAAAAAAAATACATGCAAGGCTTGATATGCTTCACTGAGCAATTAACCACACATCCACGTGCTAATTTCATTTGTTGTATATATGTTTAGATTTGCGGCATCTTAATTTTTAGAAAATTAGGCTGAGCATGCAGTTGTATTATGCAGCACATTTGTGATTACTGTGTTTTCTACAAGGAATTCTGCTTTGATTTAATAACAAATATAACAGAGACAGTTTAGCTTGAATTTCCTGGAAACATTTGAAGACATTTCAATGTCATTTTATGTTGACTGAAATGGAACGTGGACTATTTCCTCAATTACCTATCTAAAACATTCAGGAAAAAAAAAAGACTGACTAAATTTAATATTAAAGTCAAACTAGCTTTATAGCTGAAAAATTAATTCTTAAAATTATTGCCCTGCAAGTTAAGAGGAAAAGACTTTCTGATTATAGATATTAAAGCCTTATAATGTCATCATTGGAAAGCAAGTGCTAATATAAAATTCTTATAAAATATGATTTTGATGTCATTTTATTGATAGATATATTATCTCTTCTGAAGTTGGAGAATGGCATTGAAGTGACTTTCTAAGTGCTTTGGGAAGACTTTTCTTTCATTACACTAGTGTATTTTATATTCTATAAAAAATAGTGCAGTGAGTGATTTGCCTTTTGAGATGAGATAGTTTTCTAGTAGTCTTTTTACAGAATATCTTCAAGTAGTTATACTTGGGAGTTTCAATTCAACATGTCAGTTTATGAGTACAGTGTATCTATATCAATGTCACCCTTTTGTAATTCTCCCACATGTCTCCCACCCCATCCATCCCCTCGATTTTCTTCTCTTAGTCTTTATCCACATAAGACTACAGCTTCTTACTACTGGACTTGAAATGTTCCAGAATATATATCTCAACATATGGTAGAAATTCAATAAGCTTTCTATGTGGAGTCTTCTATTTTAAACCAAAGGAACAACAACATGAGTGATAAATCTTAATGGGATAAGGCATGCTTTCCTTATAGAAAGGAACAACATCTTTTTATTATTGAGAATTCATGTTTTGTCTTAATTAAGACTCTTGAGCTTTAGAGATACTAAATGAGGTGCAGTAAATCCCTCAATATTCCTATCATGTATGAGATAGGAAGAAAGGTAATTGAAAAGGTAAGAATACAAATTCAGAAATCTTGGAGGAAGCTCAAGCATCTAAATAGAGAGATATATCATTCAAAAATATCCTGTTCACCTAAATAATGAGACCTTCAAGAAACCCTTTTTTGTTTTTAGTATTTAATACTAATATTTAGACAGTGATTTGAAGACTGATTTGGATGGTCCTTATGCAATCTACACAGAGAATGATATTTTTACTGCTTTTTCTAAATTTTATTATTGTACATAATAGATAACCTTACAATTTATTTGCTGTGCTGGTGACTGCAATATGTTGTTCACATATGCTAGGTATAAATGTATTACTGAGCTACTACTAGTTTTATTTTTCTCATTTAATTCTGTTAGTGATGTAAATGTTTTATTTTAAGAGAAAGTTTTATTTCTCTGTAATTTTCATGTCAAACAGCAAAGAAGATAGGGAATCTAAAGAAGTTGTGAATATGCCCACCCTTTAATTCAATGCATGAAGGTACTTATAAAATAGAATGACTTATATACTTTTGTATGTGCAAGACAATGTTATAGGAATTGAGAATCAGGTGGTCAAAATGATAAATGGGATTTAAACCAACATGAGATATTTTAAATTCTGAACAATGTGATTGCTGAAGCAATATTTCCTTTACATCTTTCGCTTTGGGTAAAGTATACAGGGGAATGTTGAACATTTGTATATCCTGTTTTTATGTTTCTCTACCTAATACAATTCCACTTAACTCAGACCAACAGCTTTAAAAAGTCAGTAGAATGAGTTATATGGAATACCATACTGAAGATATACAATCTTGGTAATCTCTGGTTAGTTTAGTAGCATTTTTATTAGTGAATAATAAACATCAACCCTACAGGGACTTAGGGACCGTGACATTTTTACTCTTTCAATGTCAATTTGGTATATAACAAGTGTCTAATGTTTTACACATTTAACACATGTGCTTATTCCCAGAACTATAGATTTTTGTGACGATGAATATTTCATAAAATGTATGAATATTTCAGTAATTGACTGAGGTGGTTCCGAATTAAAAGACATTAGTTCTTTGTTTGCACTGTGTTTTCTGTTCAGTTTAGCAAAAACATCATCCATAATAGGACACATATTTAAGGCTTTATTTTCCCCTTACCTGAATATTGTTAATTACGATAGGAAACATGAATATTGTTCTTAGGAGTTGGTTATTTACAAATTTCAAAAGGTTGTCACATCATCTTCCTTTTCCATTTTGAAACAGTTTCTTTCTCAAATTGTTCTCTGGGAAATAAGCCCACCATCATTAAAGCAAATTAAAAATCTCTTCTGGAGATTATGTAGCAACACCAGAAATGGGAATTGTTGCTAAAAGAGTTCAAATTGCATTTTCTTTTTGTACAATTTTATATTAGAAAGCTTCCCAAATGTACCTTCTCTTTGCCTTTCTTAGACTAAAGGCTTTTCTCTGTAATAGTTACTGTTGCCCTGCAGGTATACACAGGCCTTGATTCCTCAAGGGAAGCCATAGGAAGTATATTCTTGGTCGTGCTTACTCTCCCCAAATAAATGTACAGCTACATGATTGAGACTCACATTATTATCTATAAGTGTGCATTCATTGTTGTTTTCCATTCACAATCAGCATAGCATTTTACATAGAACCTTGTAGGAAGTCTTGTATCATCAAGGAAGTTTCTTTAGAGAGGATATGCCTCATTTCCTTCTTTATTACCCTGGATATTCACCTGCTGTTTGCTTTGCTTCACACTGTCTGCCTCCACTTTTTCTTCTAGATGTTTGGGACTTTCCTGAAAATTTAACCCAAAATATAGAAGGAATTATTCATAGATCTATCTCTATATTATGAACCCCATAGGATGTGCCATTCTGTCCTCCTATCTTGTTTCTTCCCATTGCTAATTGTCCATTCTTCCTACTTTTCTGTTCTCATTTCTCTCTTTTCTAACACTTAGTGAACCCTTCCAATTCCACATATGCTTTTTTCTTGCTATTTTTGTCAATTCTGAGAACATAAAATAAATGATTCCATGTTAAAATTGTTTTGTTGATTTCTACCATTATACTCATAATTTTCTTTTTTTGTAACCTCTTTTGTCATTCCAAGTTATTCTGAAATGTTAGCTTCGCAAATTATATAGAATAACAAATAATTATATGGTATAAATATATGTAGAAATGCAAAAGAAAAAATATTGTGATCAAACTGACCTAGAAAATACTGCATGCCCGTGGCACATCATTCATTCATTCATTTGGTATATATTGACTTTAAGTTTTACCATAGCATAAGTGATGGGCCAAGTGCACTATGTATTCTCCATGCCCAGAACGTGACTTGCTCAAGAACACACTATTTCTTAGTATAAGACCATTCTTCACTTAAGAGGGAAGGATGATGAAAGAAATCAACATTGGAATTAACTTGGGACTTCATTATACTCTCTACCTTAGATTAATCAAAATGGTCTTCTTAGGTGTTAACTTAGAATAATTTATAAGTTTTTAAGCATGAAGTTCAAATATGCCTGACTTCTTCCATCTCTCTGAGAGGAAAGATTGATTTTTTTTTCTTTTCAGACCTGAATCAACAAAGTACTGCAATATATGTTTGTAATTATTATTCTTTTAAGTTTTATGACTTATAGTACTAGTTTGAATTAATTGCTTTGTAGGATTCATGAATTTTGCAATACATTTTTTTCTCCTTATTTTTCCACTAGTGGCTTTACTTTTACTTTAGCTCTAATAGCATTTTTGTTTCTCAGTTTCCAGAAAAAAAGCAAAGATATATATAAATTTCTACCTGTGGTCATCGTAATTAATGGCCAATTCTGGCAATGTGAGCCAGACACTTTGTATGACTAAATTCTGGACTCCAGGAGGTACATTTAGTCTTTGCGACAATAATTGGCCAAAAGTGCTCTTGTCATAAATTCATAGCCACTGATGTTAGGATGCATGCTTTTTTATGATTTAAGCCTTCCTGAAATATCAAGAATAGTATTGTTTTTAAATATAACACCACAGGGAATGATTAGAAAATATTTCCAGTAACAGAAGAAAAGCAACTGATGGAATTACCTTATGCAGTGTATAATAACGAAGGTAAAAAAAAATAACTATTAAATCTGGCAACACAAATAATTCCCTAACACCAAAAATATTTTCTAAACTAATTCAAATGATTTAATGATTAGTCCTTATCCTTTGTGACCAAATATACGATGGTAGTAAATGCTTTAGAGTTAATGGGAATATAATCACTTTCTTACAAGGGTTCATATTAAGAGAAGATTGGGTACTGCAGAGCAGATTGACAATGGTGTAATATAAACCTATAAAATTTCAGATAACTCTACTTAGTAACCAGATGCACAAGGTGTGAAATTTGGAAATAAAATGATAATTTTTGAAATGTTTCTATTTTTTTAAAGTAGCACTGGTATGTTCAGGATGAGTTCAAATCCTACCTAATAATGAATATTAATGGTATTGAAAATTCAAGAAAGAGTAGCTTACTACCAAGTCCCTATGTGGTCTTGTTTCACTTGCAGAGAATTGTGAGAAAAGAACATAAAGTTAGAATATTTTGCGTTACTATTCTGTTAGTTTCATTGGGAACTTCTGTGCTGGAATCAAATGGAGAATCTGGCCTGTTTGCAATATCCAACTGTGCTGTGCGATTAAGACTTGTTAATAGTGGCAAAAACTGAATAAGATTGTTAGCACATTCCAATGGCAACGTTGAGCAGTCAGAACAAAACCCAAATTATTTTAATGAAACAAATTTGATTCACATATAGTGTGACAGCTGATGTCAAAAGAGAGTCTTCCTTTAATGTTTCAGATGGTTATGTTATTTCTTGGGTGATTTGACAGAATCTTCCATGGTTTATGCAAAATAGGACATGGCAGATGTCAGGGCAGAAGAAGATGCTCATACAACTGCATCAACTAGAATTTTGCCCGTGAGAATCTTACAGAGTAGCATTTTCTTCCTAATACAGGTATCATAATAGTGTTTTGAAATCTGAGAGATCTGTTTCCTCAGTCCTCAGATAGCCATACTATAAGGGACTGACTATATATATATATATATATATATATATATATATATATATTCTCTTAGACACATAACTCTTCCATTTGTTTTCTAGGAGAATCGTGTGTAGCTTGATCAAAGAATTTTCTGGCTTTGATGTGTATGGGACATTTTCAATTATATA
Source organism: Dipodomys ordii (assembly GCF_000151885.1). Classification (NCBI taxonomy): domain Eukaryota; kingdom Metazoa; phylum Chordata; class Mammalia; order Rodentia; family Heteromyidae; genus Dipodomys; species Dipodomys ordii. The sequence continues at coordinate 10,459,663 of NW_012267217.1, forward strand.
TTAATATCTCAGAAATGTGTAAAATGGTAAATATAGATGGAAGGTGGCATAGACACTAAAACATGAAGGAAAACAAACTCATCACCATATTTTAAATATTTCATACAACTCATATAACTCACATGAATAATGGAGGAAAGCATCAAGTGTGGAAAGTGTGCCAGACAATGTGTAAATAGTCATAATATCCCAGCCCCTTCCAAACTCTGGAAACAGGCATGTACTATGTTGACCTTTTTCATAGGGGAACAGACTGCAAATTTATAAGGCTAAGAACTTGGTGGGAATCTCTCAAATAAATTGTAAAGATGGTATTTAATGCCACATCATGTGGAAAAGAAGTTCATGCATTTTTTTCAACTTAACTAAAATGGACTACTTTCCAGTCTCCTAAAAATTCTTAAATACCAGCTTATGTAGCAGTGTGTGTGTGTGTGTGTGTGTGTGTGTGTGTGTGTGTGTGTGTGATAGAACATTTTCATTTTCCTTACTGCATGATTTATGCATGACTACTGAAAATAAGACAGGAGTCAGATTGTTTATGGGCTTTCCTTTCGGGTTCGAACATTTTAGAAATTTTGACATGGAATTGAACATACTCTCCTCTCCTTTTTGGACATTTTTGAGTTGTGCTTTTTAGTGAAAGCCAAGTAATCGATTATAGACAAAGCAAATCAAATAATCCCTGTGGTTGATGACATTTTTAGGCCAAGCAGCATTTTTAGTAGCTGGAAGAGACTACCAGAGAAGAAAGAATTCCCTTTTATTCCTGTATATAAATAGCACATAAGTAGCTTTAACAGACTTGGTAACAATAGCACTTCCTCTCAGCATTGCACATTGAACAGAAAAAAGTGTAGAAAGGTTAAATGTTCTAAAATGTATTATAAAATTTTGTGTCACAGTAGCTGAAAGCCAATTTCTATTACAACATAGATTCAGTGCGCAAAAGTTGAGTCATCTCTATTTTGGTAACTGCTCTTTATCACCAAAGATAATTCATACTATATTTTCATCCTCATAATGGAAGCAAGAGGATCACCCCACAAAGTTTTGACCTACAAAATTACATTTGACAAAGCAGGCTGAGAGAAAAAGTGATAGATCCTTTGATGTTGTCACTAACTTTGTGATTTGAGATACAGATAGACAAGATTTGATTTAAATAGCTTTCCAACCACTTATCTTCCTCTCGTTACTACCTGCGTACAACTTGGCTTACATCTTTTCTTGACTAACTCTTTATTGGAAGTGATAAAATACTGAGTAAAACTTGAATAGAAGTCTTAGCTTCTCATATTGCTACATTTTAACACTACAGGATGAATTAAAATAACTTTCAGGTCAATTTATAAACTCATCTTTTCAGAAACATTTGAAGACATAGGAAAACGAATCCAGAGTTGTTTATTTTTAATGGTCTTTATTATTATTGGATATTGTATTACACACAATTGAAAAATAAAAAATGTTTATTTTTTAATTCAAATTGTAGTTTTAATTTCCATACCAACTAATTAGACAGGGCAATTTATCAGAAACCACAGTGTTTATGTACAGTTTAGATCATCTTCATTTCTATTGGGTGAAATGAAATATAGGGTATCAAATTCTCAAGTTACAAATTCAGCCTATCTTTTCACTTTTTCTTAATTCAGTGTCATTTGATTCAGTAAACTCATAGGAATAATCACATTTGGCAATGATGTCATTTGGAACAAAAATACATTTAAAGAGGAATAAGTAGTTGGTGAAAAACTCCTTCATTCCTTAGTGTATTGCTTAGATATGTAAGCTTAAGAATTTACAGGATATAATTTATCAATACTGGCTAAGAAGGTACCATAGCAGATCTCATAGAAGTGTTTTCTTGCTTTCTAGGCATAGGATCTTTTATCAAACCAAAGTAACAGTGATTTCTTGCTTTAAACCACGAGGTCTCTTATTCCACACTGTCTAATAGGATATATGAATTTATAAAAAAAACCTGATGGGAAAACATAAGAACTCTGTTCATAATGTAAATACATTGTTTTTCTTCTCACTTGTATATTCCTCCAAGATTTGTTTTCTAATTTTATTAGACTTTTGACAAATATTCTGCACAAATCTCTCAAGTTCTCCTTATCTGTATCCATAGTAGGTCCTCCAACCTGAACAGTGTTTATATATCACTACTTTTTAGAATTTTATAAACACTGTCCATTTGTTTTCTTATTATGAAGTGATCTTCTCTAGTGAACTATTCGCAATTGGCTTGATGTTAAACTCATACTTTCAGAAAACCCTGAGTTTTATGTAAATCAATGAGAAAAAAACATTTTTAAAAGTACAGTGAAGTATTTTCTTCTTCTACAACTATATTTATTAAAAGAAAATGGGGAAAAGTGGAGAACATAAATTGTCTACACATAGCTAGAGTCATCATCAGTTCAAACTGCAAATTTGGCTTCAGAACTCAGCTTGAAAAAAGAAATCCAACCAAAACACAAGCAAACAATAAAAAATAAAAAGAATAAAAATGGATAATAATAAGTTTTAATAATTTACAGCAGACATTTCATTTCATTATTTCTGAAACTGTACTACATCTAACAATCAACATTCTAAGGCTAAAATTTGAATGCTGTGTAGAAGCCTATTATGTGGTGAACTTAATGGCTTGGTAGAATCAATAAAATACTGTACCATTAAGAAAAATAGTAAATGGCTCAGAAGTGATTTGCATAAACCTATGCAGATTTTGTGGGCTATATATACAGGGAAACTCCATTTCTCCACTTGATTTCTCCTTTGGTCTTATTTCTCTACCAGAAAAATCAATCAATAAATTATGTTTTGTTCACATTCAGTAATCAGTCCTTTGAAAGACGCACTTAAGTGAATAGTTCAGAGTTTAAACTGCCATCTTGCTCATGTCACTTACCATATTTAGATTATTAACAATATAAAAAACAAAAAAACTATTGAATAGAAGTTATTCCTTTTTCAGGTTGCTCAGGCTTAAACTTGGTAAAGTTTTTGCAGTATTTTCAGTTGTGTTGTAGCAACAAGCCAGACAGTAACACAATCTTTTAATCCTTACTAAAGTGATTTAAATTTAAAAAATTGTAATAATGGGTATAGATATATTTCAAGGAAAGTGCACAAGTAAATTATCTGTGGAAACAAGATTTCAGTGACTGGTTCTCTAGGGTTGTCACAGTGCTGCATGAATAGCAGGGTTAGTGGCCATACATATGAATTTTGACGTGACCACATACATGAATCAGGATGAATTATAATGTCAAGAGGATGGCTTATTCTGGATTATTAATATAATTCATTATATAATAAAGACTGACTTATAGAATTTATTGCAAGCCATGTTTTTATCTAATATAAAGAACCTCAGGGAATGTTTTGAATGTAAATAATTCTGAATCCCATCTTTCCTATATTGAAAATGAGTAAAGAACATGATGTAACTATTAGTGCTTATGTTTCTTTTAATTGCATAATATTTCTGTCAATATTGGTAGAAGTGATTGTAACAATTGAATTGAAAAATGATGCCCATTAATGAGAGTGAAATTGTTTACTGTCAAATGCAAATATTGGATATAAATAATTATAAATTGAAAATGTGATTGATGCAACATTTTGGAGGAGTAGAGTGGCTTTAATAATTGTTTAGATTTGTCTAGGCTGGCAACGGTGACTCACGCCTGTAATCCTGGCTACTCAGAAAGCTGAGATCTGAGGATCGCAGTTCAAAGCCAGCCTAAGCAGGAAAGTCTGTGAGACTCTTGCGTCCAATAAAAACTACTAGAAAACCAAAAGTAGCATTGTGGCTCAAGCGGTAGAGCGCTCGCCCTGAGCTAAAGAAGGCAGGGACAGCGCCCAAGACCAGAGTTCAAGCCCCACGATCGACCAAAAAAAATGTATCTCACTAAAATATTCATATGCATATTTAGGTATTAAATCTTTCCCATTTCCACTGTGAATGTTTAAGAAGACAAGGAAATACCACACATCCATCAACTATGTTAGTATGTGAAAGTCATCCCATCAAGCATTGCTTTTAATTTAGTGTATGAAAAGTCAAAAGGTGAATATCAAGATATTTTCCTAGAAATGTCTTTTTATTACCTTTCATTTCTAGATGAGCAACAGGAGAAGTAGCAATGTAGTCATTTAGATAAAACAGAAACTCTCTGTGGGGAAGACTGAGTTGGTCCCAATCGTCCTCTTATGGAAATCTTTTATCTCTTTTGATAGAGATAAGTCATGAACCTAGTGAAAGAGGTTGTCATTTTCCCTAATAGAACTTATATATGAAATTACAGAATTGTAAAAGTCAAGGGCACCTATCACTATGCAGTCCATCTTTCAAGCAATGCAAACATTCCAATTCAGAAATCCTTATGGTCTTATTCAAGCTCAGTACAAATATCCTGATATATGAAACTTGAAATTCTAAAGAAAGTCTGCCTTATTATGGAGTTTCAGTTATTTATAATGTTAAAATCTCCTCTGTTATTTTTGTCTGATATCCCCATTTATATCCTTTGAAACAAAAATAAGAACTACCAAATTAGGAACTATGTACATATTAGGAACTAAAAGTACAAAATAAATGTAGCAGTTTATTTTATATTTCATTTATTTAGACACATCCAGAGGTCACATTCCAGATTTATGGGTTATTTTAAATCTATATATCTTTTATAGAAATCTCATATCCAAATTTTGATGGTCAGAGGAAAATCTGTAACAGAGTACTTTCAAGACTTGTTTCTCATGATTTGAGTATTTGATGTTTGAATTTTCCTTAAGGTCAACTGAGAAACATACATAATGCCATTTTAAATTCTGATATATAAAATAAGTATTACACAAATTTAGAAAATGCATGAAGTAGACAGACTAAGCAGAATAGTAATGAATATATTAGGTTTAAGTAGAAGAAATGGGAGAACTGTTCGTCCATCTGACTTGAAACTTTGAAGGCTATTCACCTTGTAATAGACAAATATTTTGAGTATTGTGTTAATCATATCTGTACTCATATATTTAAAATTCATGTTTTGAAAAATATTATGCTCTGTACATGTTATAAATTATGAGTAATATCTAACCACTTGTTTGGAATCCTCTATTACAGTCTGAAAAGTACTTTACATTTTCATATGTCATTATTATTACCTTCTATATCTTAATTTATTGATTTAAGCATGTCACAAGTAGTCAATCCTTGCTACACTTGAAACTGATGAAATGTCCATTCTTTGTTCCATAGATGTGAAATGAATTTTTATATTCTAACCCTAATTATCTATATATTTCCTCAATGTAGCACTAGATACTGCCATCACCATATCTATAGAAACTTTAAAATTCTTGGTATATAATTAAAATGAATGAGACATTTGAGTTTGTAATCCTCATGAAGAGAACAACTAATTCACATAGCAGTGGCAGATATAGGTAGGCATTTGATTATCTTGGGTGGAGTCCATGCATTGTACTGTGTTGAGGGATGTAGAGTCAGGGTTTAATTTCCTATTGAATACTTAGTCTATTATCAGAAATATGAAGATGTGATTCTGATCATTACAACATTCTTTTTTTATTGGGGGGGGGGTCCAATCGTTGGGCCTGAACTCTGGGCCTGGGCTCTGTCCCTCAGCTCTTCAGCTTAAGGCTAGCATGGTACCATTTGAGCCATAGCACCACTTCCGGCTTTTTTTTTCTGTTTATGTGGTACTGAAGAATCGAACCCAGGGCCTCATGCATGCAAGGGAAGCGCTCTACCACTGAGCCACCTTCCCAGCTCCCATTACAACATTCTTTAGTAGCAGAATCATATAATTATTATAGCCCAAATACCTGTATCAGAAACTTATTCTTTGGTGATTCCTGAGGTCCACAGTGTACTGCCTCCTGTAGCTGAACATAACTTATCAAGTAAAAGGTGAAAATAAAAGTTTGATGTATCCTTGTTTTTTTTTTGTTGTTGTTGTTTGTTTGTTTGTTGGCAAGGGATTGGTTTGCTATATTTATTTCCCTAGTTTTCTTGTCCCAAATATTTCATTTTTTATTTCATTCCTTTAAAATGTATTTGTATTTTCTAATAAGTAATATTAAAGTACAGCTATTGTTTAGATCTTTTTAAAATAAAAACGTTGAGCCTGATTTTATTGTAGAAACAATATATTGTTCAATATGTAATCAAGATATTAGATGTTTAGAAGTGTCTATAAAGTAGAAGTTTATATCAAAAATCACATGTACTAAATGTTGAAATTAAGGGAAAATATTTGTAAAATGTTCTTTTTGGTTCTGTTAGATAAATTCTATTTTTCAGTGATAAAGCACTCTTAGGGAGGTATTCTATCTCCTACCATCAGAAGATGATTTCACATCATCTCAAAGGATATGGGACTCAGTTTAGTCTCAGTGGTTTATGCCTGAAATCATAGGTACTCAGGATGATGAGATTGGGATGATCGTGATTCTAAGACATCCTAGGTAGTAAAGTATTTCAGAGTCTCCAGTTAACCAGCATGAGTTGTGGCTAAAGTGAAAGAAAATAAGTACAATGAGAGTGCAAGATATGGCATTCAAGCCCTAAAAGAGGAGAGAGAGAGAGAGAGAGAGAGAGAGAAATATAACCACCAAATAACCTCTTCTACACCTCTGCTTTGTAATAAATAGTAGTACAGCATTGTCAAAGACAGAACTATAATTTAAAAATCTGTATTTGATTAGAAATTACATTACCTGGTTCAAACAAGTAAATAGCTATCAATTTGAATTAAAAATATAAATGCATGATTTTGCTTATTTTGTTTATTCTTATTTTATTATTTTCATTAATATTTTATGCTCCTTCAGTAAACCAAAGTTCACTATAATAACAATTGTAATAAATTTCAAACCATTTTGCATTATTACATCAATTAATTTTCTTTTTTCTTATTCTAAATTATATTATCAAGGTGATGTACAGAGGGGTTACAGTTACATAACTGAGGTAATGATTACATTTCTTGTCTAACTTGTTACCCTATCCCTCTTTTTTCTCCCTCTTTTTCTTCTGGCAATCTTCCCCTCTAATTTGTCCAGATTATTCAAACATATTGTCTTGTGAGTATTGCTGTTGCACAGATTTCCCCTTTGTCCTTTGTCTCACCATTTTGTGTTCCTCTTCCCTTGCCTAGTTCAGATAAACATTATAAAATGCCCAGGGTATCAAACTTGAGTGCAGTGACAACAGGGGATAAACGATAGAGGAGGAAGTAAAACCCCAAATGAAAAAAGAAATCATGTAGTACATTGAAAACAACAACAACAAAGAAAACCTCGCTTGTCCATGTCTTGGAGTTCATTTCACATCATCTTATATGGTACATAGCCATTGAGCTATTCTGCTCATCTGCTAAGATTATCCTAAATGTATACTAATTATTACAAATGAGGGAGACCATGGGTCTTATGTTTCTTTGGGTCTGGTATACTTCCCTAAATATGATCATGACTGAAGAACTAAGAATTCACATACAATCTCATAACCAATCAATGTTTTTATTATTTTTTTTGCTTTTAAAAGCTTTGTCATCTTTCCTGAATTTGTTCATAGCAGCAAAATAGTGTCAGAAACACAGTGAAATATCTCTTACTGAAGAGTTAAGTGAGTACATCTATCTCCTGGTTCCTCCTTTGTGTGTGTAGAAAGTAAAATTGCTCATTCATAAGAAGAAAATGTAAGTCTACTAGGCACCAAGGTTTTAATATTTAATTTTCTACATTATAAAGCAGACTTGTCTCTGCCTTCCCATAAATGCAGAAATGGATAAGATTAATTAAACATTAAACCATTATTCTTCGTAAAAGAAAAGTCCTTTGCTATCATGTTTGATATACTTTTTTACAAGGTGATCTTTTCAAAGTCTAGCTTTCACGTCTCTTTATTTTTTTTAATAATTACTAATAAGGAATATATTAGTGTTTCTCTTTTGTATTTTTTCTGATATTATTTTTGAATGACTTTAATATGAATTGTGGATTTGATTCAGAATACATAATTTATTTGAAATTCTCAGAGTTACCACTTAAGTTCAATTATTTTGTTGTAGAACTGACTGGTAGGATTAAAAAAACAATTTTATTTTGTAGTACTTTTAGCTAGGGCAAAACATGTATTCAAAATGTACTCATACGCTTATGAGATTCACGTTTAATTCTAGGGAAGAACAGATGTTTTTGCATGTAGAAGCCAAACATGTTGGCTTCTAAGATTATCTTGTTCAGACCACTGACTCATAGTTTAGTATGATAAGTTCACAAAATAAAAAAGGTTCACAAAAATAAAAGGGTCCACAAATATTTAGGCACAGAATTTTCAATTGAAATAAAGTAAAGATGTTGGTTTGAAACACACAAATGCATGCACGCATGTGCCCGCACACACAAACACACACACACACACACACACAGTTTTCACATATTCAGCTTCTCGACCGCATAATTGCCTGCATTTTTAAACTATAGTCATAAGTATAACATCTTCCTTTAACCACAAAGAAGTTTTCTTTTACTTTTTTCATTATGCAATGTTAACTCTTCTTACTCAGAGGAACATTTATGTTCTGTACTTTACAATGATATAGTGGAAAGCCCACGGAAACATTCAGCAAAACTAGAAATAGAACAGAAATGCTTATAACTGTTATTTATAGTCATGTTACAACAAAATATTCTCAGAGGGTCGACTTCTTTCCTGGGATGTTATGAAACTAAAAAAAAAAGTCAAATGATCAGTACACTACAGAAAATATATGGACCTTTGGGAAAAGACAAAATGATTAGGTAGATGAAGCTCAACATTAATTCTGTTGTCCTCTCTCTGACACTTTCTGAGAGCATAGAGCATTTCAGTAATCCTTACTCAAGTATTTCTGGATTCTTTGCACCAGTTTGTAGACTCACTCCTCCATCCTGCTCTCCCAGGAGTCACCCCTACTGCAAAGTAATGGTGGAAGCTCCAGATCCCTGGGAGAATTCAAGCAATGGAAACAAGTGTCACACCATTGTCTACCCATAGAAGCCTCACTATTAACATACCATATCCTCTCATCCACACATTAAGAAAGAAAGAAAAAGAAAAGTTTACAATACATGCTAAGAGTGAAGTGCTAGAAGGGAAGAATAAAAGGATGATAATAATCCTACTGAGTGATATGAATAAAATAAAATCAGTAAATAAATAACCTTAGGAAGGCCTTTGGGGTATCCAACTGCTATAACTTTGATTAACCCCGCTGTGTCTCAGCACCAGGTCATGCAAACCCTTTGACACCATTTCTTTGAGATGTCAGTCACATTTCAATAACTTTTCAGCCTGGGCATGTAAGTCCTGTCTCTTCATTGACTTTGAATGAGGCAGGTTGCTTATGAATGCGGCTTCAAGTGTCACTCAGAGATACTGGCATTGTGCTCCCTTTGATTGGCATGTCTGGAGGTAGTGGAAAAATTCCAGCATATCTAAATGTGCCTCTCTAAACACTGAAGTTCTTAACATCCATGTTTTCCTCTGGAATTGGCTCATTCATCTCCATATGATGATGATCATTTATGGTAGTGTTCCTGCTCAGTATAGATGAGGTACATCCTAAAAGGATAGCTTCCTGGGCCTTGAGAACTCAGGCTGTTGTAATTCTGATTCCCTCAAGCCTTTGGCACTACAATTTAACTAATGGATTACATTAACTGCCACCTGCAGAGCCTAGCTAACAACCTCATTACTTTGATGAGAATACCTGTGTAATATCCTCCTACTTGGCAAAAACAAGTGCTGCTAAAAGGATCCCAAAACATCCAGTTCATCTGGAAAAAAAAAATAAGTGAGACAATTTCACTGCTTTTCAAATTATGCTTTGGACAAAGAAGTTTTCCTTTTCAAAATATTCACTCCTTTTAACAGATGGCATAATCTTTTCATTTTTTCCCTATGCACCCTAATATAATTAATAAGGTATGGTTTGACATATGGAAAATGCATGTGTATTTGTTTATACCACATAAAATCTTCATATAAAATCTTCATATAAATGTGAAAGCTGGCTTCTGAGATGACAGAGTAATTTGACATAATCAAAATGCCCTTCCTAACAACACAGGCCTTTTCTTTTCTAGCATAGACAGGCTACACATATTCTCTCTCTCTCTCTCTCTATCTCTCTCTCTCTCTCTGTCTTACACACACACACACACACACAGAAACACACACACACACACACCAGTAAGAACAGTTTGTGTCCTGAATGATTAGGAAAATACTCTTTGCCAGTATAATCTGACTTTTATTGTCTTAGAAGGAAATATGTACAGTATTTAAATCTACATAGAGATTTTGATCAGGAATTTATTTATTTATTTTTTTTAATTTAATTTAATTTTATTTGTGAACATACTGTACAGAGGGGTTACAATTGCATGGGCAGGATAATGCGTACATTTCTTACCAAGCATTGCAGCCTCCT
>NW_012267217.1:10470848-10552097 GCF_000151885.1 Dipodomys ordii
AGTGGGATTGCTGGGTCATAGGGGAGTTCTATGTGAAGTCTTTTGAGGAACCTCCATACTGCTTTCCAAAGTGGTTGGACAAGTTTACATTCCCACTGATCAGGAATTTATTAACTAAACGCATAGGTCATCCTGCTAACCCATTGAGCTGACCAAGGTAGCTCACTAGTACAACTGAGCTAGCCTCTTACGAAGTTACCAAAACACAAGAGAAAAGCCAAATCTAAGCTGAAGATTCATCTAGGTTTGGCTTTCTTTATTTATAACTGAAATCAATTGGTTTAGCCTCTAAATAAAAGTAATTAAACAAGGAATATCCTTTTATGATATAAATGACTCTGGGTTTATTGTGAGGTAATTGTCATTCATAGATTATTTACATAATTATATTACTCCATCCTTTAAAGAGATAGAAATCTCAATTGTAATGGAAATTAAGTGTCATGAATTAAAATAATTTGAAGATATCTAGATGGTTGTGTGTGCTAATGTCAAATTTCAGCTATTTAAATATTTGCTTACTCTTTATTGTTTTTAATAATTCATTTGTCTATGCTCTCTATTGGCCTATTTTGCCTTCTTCAGGCCAGAATACAAAAACAACAATGTATTTATGAATAAGTAAGTAATTATGTATTAAATCGGCCTTAGTGGATGATTCTAGACATCAGATTTTCATTGGAGAATGGATGCAGACATTCCTTAGCTTTCCACTCTCCACAAAACAAAAAAAACAAAAACAAAACCCAGAAAAAAACATAAGTCCTTTCGAAACAGGTGAAAAAATTTCACAGTGACTCTTTTAGAAATAAAGTCTCTGGTTGTATAATTTCAAGGTCTTAGTAGAAAATTACTGGTAGCTTGTAGGCATAATGATTCGAGGCCTGACAAAATTCATATACCTGGAAAAGCCCAGAAGTAAACAATGCAGACCAATAGGATATATAAGGGGAGCTAAGAGTAGGAAGAATAGAGTAATTTAACAAAAAAAAAAGGAAATTGGTAGAGACAAGGTATGTAACAGTAATCACATACTCAGAAAAAATTTTCCAAGTGGTCCAAAGAGAAAATCCAAATTAGCTTTCAAATTTCAACAAATCTCAAGTTATGCATGTACTATTTTACTACTTCCAATGGGAAGTAATAAAACTTAGGTCATTTCCAGGGGTGTGTGGGAGTATACTGCATAGGACTCACCAAGTGAGGAGCATAGCAGTAGGGAATAAATAGCTGCAACTTCTCAGGAGAGGCCCACTGGACAAATGATGTTGGAAGAACACACAGGGTATGTCAAACTTAACAAGAATACTTGCCTAACGTGTTAATTGAAGGCATTATAGCAGGCCCCACATTGATCTTTGAAACTGCTAAATTAGTAAAATTCCAATGGCATTAAACTAAATACATTCACATCATCCACAGTATTACATTAGTTAAGAAAGTCACAAGAATCCCTTTCTCAACGCCATTAAACTCTTTTAGTCCCACAGGAATAAAGCTTCCTGATTAACTTACTCATATATCCTAATTCAGCTAGAATCCATTCAGATTTCAGCAATGTTCATCGAGGATCCACCATTCCTTCTGCTTCCATTTATTCTAATTCACTGTGTATTTCAAAGCAAGACTTCCTTTCCTTTCTTCTGTCTCTTCTTCCTCCTCCAGTAATTTAATCAAGACAGGAGAAAATTACTTCCTTGTGAGGTCAATGAGCTACATGAACAAATAATGCCACAAAAAAAGGTAGAGTGATGTGCTAGTAGGTGTTAGGTTATTAAATTTAATAAAAGATAATGTTGCTTGAAGAGTGCTTTGGGTCTTCCATAAATTAATATTGGGCAGCAAACAATATGTTTATTGTTTTACAGCTAAGAACTGATTAAGAAGGCCCACAGGACATCCCACCTTGTTAAAGAATTAATTTTAACATGTTTTTCTATTCTACAGATTGTAAAGTTAAGACAGGAAAGACATCGAGTTATTTATTTGCTCTTATTTTTCATTACACATATAATAATCTTGCATACATGTGGAGTATTCTCTAAATGCATATTAAAATTTTCAAATAAATACATGTCCCTCATTGGCATTTATCCAATTAAGTTTAAACTTTCTGTTTGGTTTTATTTATTTATTATGGATTGCATAGATTTGAGAACACTGAATATCAATTTGATTTTTCATATCCTTAGTTGACAGAAGTATGGCACATAGAGATGTTACTACCTTGACAATATAAAGTAGTTAAGGATGAATTCATTTTTATTATAAAGACAAATTTAAAATTAAGAATAATTGTTTATATTACAACAGAATGTTCATATTCAACCATAAATCATATGAAGCATTTCGTTCATTTTTTCTAAATTATAAAGCATATTTTAAGAATTAAATAACTATATAAGCTGTTTCTTTAGGCCTGAACATTTAATTAATTATTAAAAATGTTTTCAGTATGAATTGTAATATACAAAAAAATAGGCATTATGTGGCAAGGTGTTTTATAAAGGACGAGTATCTAAGTTACCCATTTACCTCTTTTCTTTCTTCCCATAATTTCTTGGCAATTTAATCACTTCATAAAATTCAGAACTAGTTAGTTCTATAATACCTTATATTTTGTTTCAATTAAATAAGAATGAGATGACAGATTAAGTTTAATTGCAAGTAAAAACTCTTCTAATCTTGCTTTCATAGTTTACTAATCATACTGACAAATTTGATGGCTATCATGAATTTTATTTAGTGAGACACACACTGAATAAAAGAAAACCAAAATAAAGCTTAAGCTAGAGCTTATCCAAAGATAAAGGTAATTGAAGATGTCCTCTTGAACCAAGTATGTTTCTGAAGGATGGAGAACCTCTGTCTTGCCTTTAAACATGTGGATGAATAAAGTTGCTGTGTCAGAGCAGGGCTAATTCTTGATTTGCCAGAACTGGGAAGAGGTTAGTACAGAGAAGGAAGGAGCTTGAGTGGTTATGTCGCAGAATTTCTTATAGGAAATTGCCTGTCATGTTCATCCATTTGAAAGTCTAAATACAGGGTGTATTAGTGCATGTGCTTTCTACTCCTGGAAATTTCATGTTTGTAAATCCAGCAACAATATATAGGGAGACACAAAGCTTCTCTGCTTTGACATGTCTAGAACTGAGATGAGAGTTTGTTATTCCAAGTCAAAAGAAACGAATTACACACTTTTAAAAGTAACCATTGAAAATGAACCAATGCAAAGAATGACCACATAAAGCAGAAAGTTTAAGACTACACTGGATTTGCTTTACACAATAACTCTTTCCATTGTTGAATTTCTAGCAAATAATGGTAGTTTCTCAAAAGTATAAAATTAATTCATGGATGAACTTAAATACATAAAAAGCGATGTATATCCACTTTTTACCATGGAAAAATGGTTTGGTGAAATTAAACTCATATACATAAAATTCCCTGATTTATAAAAATTAGCTCACAGAGAGCCTCAAGATTCTTACCTAAAAAATAGAGTTTTGCACATCTAATGAGATTGCTGAACTGCAGAGTAGAAATTATGTTTAAGATGCCAAAGAATTGCAGGTATTCAGAGATTCAGTTTAATTTCCTAGGTATCTTTACCATGAGATGTATCGGGCTAATATATAGGGCTCATAATTTATTCATATAGGCATTAATTTTCTTCATTGTCTTTTGAATTGTAGGATATTCTTTTGAATTATTTACAAATAAAAAACGCAGCAAAATAAAAAGAAACGATAAAGAAGACCCTATACTCAATAAAGGAAAACTAGGTCAATGCATTTAAATTGACCTGATCAATAAGTTTAACCTGATCAATACATTTAATTTGCCATGTTGGGAACTATGAATAATCTTTGCTGAAGCATTTTAGAGTACATTCATCATAATAAACAATACCACTTACAAAAAACAGCAAAAAGTCTGCCTTTCAGAGAATGAACTATCAGAACAGTTTTATGAATTTTCTTTAAGATTACAGACCATTATTTAATATAATTTAATGGCAAAATTCAAACAACGACAATTACTTGCACTAATAAACATAAACAAATGTCTACTTCATCACAAAAAGAGAATAAGTGTGCACATGTGTGTGTGCACATGTGCACAAGGATTAAACTCAAGGATTGGGTGCCATCTCTGAGGGATTTTTCCCCCCTCCCAAGGCTAGCACTCTATTTTTTTGTCTTATTTCAGCATTTTGTTATTTCCCTTCCTCTCCTAAAATTAGAAAAAAATATATATACAAGATGCAGGGCACCAGAATAAAATACCGTGAAAACAGTCATTATACCATAGGGGAAGAACATGAAAAAGAAACAAAAAAAATCACATAGTACATTATAAATACATTAAAAAGAACAGCAAGAAAGAAAAAAAACTACTGTGTCCCTATCTTGGGGTCCATTTCACTTAGCATCATCTTATATGACCCTTTCTGTTGTCCTAGACATATACTAGCTATTAGCACTCTACTTCTTGAGTCACAGCTCTAGTTAGGGATTTTTAGTAGTTAATTAGAGATCAGTGTCTCACAGACTTTCTTGTGCAGGCTGACTTTGAACCATGATCCTCAGCCTCTTTAGTTGTTAGGATTGTAGGTGTAAGCCTCCAGCATCTGGCTCGAAAATAGTTTTCTTACAAACAAAGTCAAAGTTGTATGATATTGTACCAAAGAGTTTCTGTCCATTGCTATGCTACAAGTAGTTTTCCTAACCAAAAATTCTATAGAAGGTGTACACTTTCTAAAGACTG
Organism: Dipodomys ordii; assembly: GCF_000151885.1. Lineage (NCBI taxonomy): Eukaryota > Metazoa > Chordata > Mammalia > Rodentia > Heteromyidae > Dipodomys > Dipodomys ordii. Next base: position 10,475,619 of record NW_012267217.1, read on the forward strand.
TGATAATATATTAAAAATTAGAAATTGAGAATGTGTGATAAGAAGGAATGTGGAAACAGAAAAGAAAAAATAATTATTTCTGTATGATGGGAAAGCTTATGAAACCACAACAAAGACATTAAAAGTTAAACATTGCTTCAGGCAGCAATATGTTGTAATTCTCTGGCAGAACACAGAACAGATTTCCCCAATCCCAGTACAGTAACTCCTGAGGCCTGCAGGTCCAACACATTTTTAAATGACAGCTCATTCTCACTGTCTGCTCATGGGACAGATAGTTGAAATTTCTAGAGAAGCAAGAATAAGAATTTGTATGTTCAACACTACTTTTATAGTTTAACAAAATCAAAACATAAACCTTGAATCATAATGCTTACCTTGAATCATTTTAGACCAGTTCCCTAATTTAAATAAATTGATGCCTTAAAAAATAAATATTTTTAATGTAGAATTACATGTCTGTATACTACATGCATTATGCTACTGTTTTCCATTGTTGGAGAGATTAGATTTATCATTCATTTTTATCTCCAGAATATTACTGTATGTTCAAAAATCAGTAATTGATAGACAAACAAATAGATTGTGATAATAATGCACTATTCCTTCTCAGTAGAATACCACCTCTATTTCTATTTCCTCAGCAATAATTCAAATGATTTACACAAAAATATGTTTGAGCTATTTTTAGACATATGCTGGCTCCAAATGACAAATCCTGTACATTTTTTATGATCATGCAAAAACATATTTTTATCATTTATTTTAGCAAGTATTTAAAGAATACTTACTACATGATAGTTGAGATTTAGACATTAATTATACCTAGGTTTGTCATATCATACAAAACAGCTGATAAAGTATAGATGAACTATATATATGTTACTATGTAAGCAACAATGACAGAGAAATTAAGCTTGTTGTGAAGAGGAGAGTTACAGAAAATAACAGAGAAAGTAACAATTTACACTAGCTCTATAAGAATGGGTGATATAAAAAACAAAGATAAAGAGGTAAAGGAATCATAGAAAGGTTATGCAGAGTTGTTTGTAAAAGGAAAAAAATGAAAATAAAGCTGAATATGATAAGAAATGTGTTATACACACACATGTATGAGTAGAAATAGCGTAATGAAATCCTGTTCTACCACTAATATAAGCTAATAATAATTAAAAATACCCAATATTGATTCATTTCCATAATAGATTCATCTGCCCTGATTTATAAATTCCAAGGTAGTGACAATAATATAAATATAAATGCTCATTTTTGAGACAGAATCTTACTTATTTCCTCCTGCTGTTCTTCAAATCTTGAACCTTCTGCCTCAGTTGCCCAAGAATTTTAGGCATGTGCCACCATGCCTTTTGCTAAATAATCTTTTTTTTTTTTTTTTTTTCCCGGTCGGTGGGGCTTGAACTCTGGGCCTGGGCGCTTTCCCTGCGCTCTTCAGCTCAAGGCGAGCGCTGTACTGCTTGAGCCACAGCACCACTTTGGGTTTTCTAGCAGTTTATGGGAGATAAGAATCTCATGGAGTTTCCTGTATGCGGGTGGCTTTGAACCATAATCCTCAGATTTTAGCCTGCAGAGTAGCTATGATTACAGGCTTGAGCCACCGGTGCCCCAGCTTAAATAATCTTTTTTTTTGCCAGTCATGGTGCCTGAACTCTGGGTCTGGGCACTGTCCCTCAGGCTCTTCAGCTCAAGGCTAGTGCTCTACCACTTGAGCCACAACACCACTTCCAGCTTTTATTGCTTATGTGGTGCTGAGGAATCGAACCCAGGGCCTCATGGATGCAAGGCAAGCGCTCTACCACTGAGCCACCTTCTCAGCCCTTAAATAATCTTTTTTATATGAGTTACCAGCTTTCTTAAGACATTCGCTTAGATCTTTATCATTATCCCTTTTGTGTGCACAACTTGTATTAGCATTTACAAGTTATGTTCTCATATAAATAGGTTTGGGCAATGTTAGAAAACCTTTAATTCTTTAGGTATTTCACTTCTTAGGAACAGTATGAGATCCTTGGAAAAGTGGCATATTAGGTTATAAAGCTTGCATAAGATTAACCCACATTCATTGCTCTCTGCATATATTTTGTTTTCCTTGAAAAATATAAAACTTAAACTGATCATTGCAGATTTGAAAATATGACATAAAAACCACTATACTACTTAAATCCAGTGTCCCTATGTGAAACTGGCACTAATCAGGTAGCCATGTAAAACCACTCGAAATTTTTGCTTAAGCATTTCTAAATTAATTCTAAATGTGACCGAATGATTGTATCATTGTATCAAAAAATGCTCTAGGAATTTCTGAATTAAAAAAAGAGTGATATTTATGTAATTTATCTGTAAAGGGTGCACACATAGTAACTTTCCTAGCATTTATTGACTAGAAATTATATTCCATGACTTTTTTCTATATTATTGAGTAGTAAATTATAGGCGGGTGCCTGTGGCTCACACCTGTCATCCTAGCTACTCAGTAGGCTGAGATCTAAGAGTAGTACTTCAAAGCCAGTCGTGGCAGGAAAGTCTGTGAGACTCTTATCTCCAATTAACTATGAAGAAGCCAAGTGCTGCTGAGACTCAAATGGTAGAGAGCTTACCAGCTTGCCTTGAGCTGAAGAGCTAAGGGACAGCACCCAGGTCCAGAATTCAAGCTCCATGACAGACAAAAAAAAAAGTGTAAATTCTGTATTTAATCTAGCATCATATCTAACATTATAGATGATATAGATGAATTGATCTGAAAAATATCTTGTTGTCACATTTAATCTTTAAAAGGAGGAAATTTCATATGGACATAAATGAATTTTCCTTGTTTGGTAATATAATGCTGATTTTCATGAGTATAAACAGAAGGATATATTGATCCTAACAATTGCAACTTTCCTTGACAATTCAGTTATGTCACATGTATATGTTATGTGTATATATACTTGTATATGCTTGTGTATATATGTGCACATGTACACATGCACATATGGCACATGTGTGCATCTATGTCATATGTGCATATGTACATATATATGTATGCCCACGTACATATGTATATATGCATAATATGTGCACATATATATCTTCATACACATAGACACATATATACATATACATATGACATTCTATCCTGGTTAAAATCTGCAAGTTTTAAATGTAGGGGATTGAAAGTGATATCAATTCCCAAAATAAAAGAAAAAAAAGCACATAAAACATCTAGACCTGTAATGCTTTCTTTGAGCTCATATAGATTTTAGAAGGCATTCCCCTCCCATCTAACACAGCTTAGCTTAAAGAACATTCTATTTCTACTTGATATATTCTAAGCATGATCTTGCACATTTTGTGCTTTAATTTGCTGTTATAAACCACCTGCTACTGCAAAGAATATGTTTTAAATCCTAAGCACAACAAAATTAATAATCATATGATGCATGCCAGTTCATATACCTTATTCTTTCTGAGCAAATAAACTAATTTAAATAAGTTACTTGTTTTACATTTGAAAGCTGACCCTTGTAAATTATGGTGACATCCAGGAAATTACTTGTTATGGAAAAGTATTTAGGATAAATAGGGTGTAGTGTGAAGGTGCTGCAGTGCCACAGATATAAATATTTAGGAGCTTGATTAAATTTTGATCTTGAGTTTGGGCCAATCTTCAATTGAAAATAGTCTTGTTCTTTGGCTTCTTGCTTTGCAAAAAGCTATGACCACTTGGCAAGTTAATTTAAAGGTATAGGCAAGTGTTTCACTTTTCTTGACTTATAGAAAATTATGGTTATGTCTCTTACAGAGACAAAGAAGAAATGTTGCAAGCTCAATTTAATGAACCCCAAACAAAACTAAATGTGCCATATGGTAATTATGCCATACAGTTGAATTTATTATCAAATAAAACTGTTGGCTTATGCATTTCACAGTTTTTACTATGTATAAAATGTGTTTTAGAGAGCAGGTTTTTTTGAGGGTTACTTGTCCAAACTTCTGCAAAACAAAATAAAAATAATAAATTAATAAACAATAGCATGCCTTGTTACAGCAATTGTAAGAAAGGGGGTTTAAATGAGACTGGGAAATAGGCTAGATCATTCCAAGTGTTTTAAAACTGCCGAAAGCTAGAAATTCATTTATCCTAATGGAAGTAGCATTCAATCTGCTTGGTTTGGAGAGGTATATCCTTGTATTCAGTATCTATAGCAAGATGTTCTGCAGTATGCAAGATTGTGTTACTAAAGAAAAGTAGATAAATGTAAACCCTAGAGCCATTTAAATTTGCTCAAGTGAATTCTTTACCATTGTTTCTGAATGTGCTATAATCACTGCCAGTGATTTAACTGCCAGCTTGGTTGAGAACTTTTATTTAGTTTAAGCAATATTAGTATTGAAAATTTAACATATTTTTCACTTATTGAGTGATAGACTTTTCTTTAAGCATTACTTATTTTAGTCTAAACATCTAGGAAACTGAGTGTTTGAATAGTTCTTGTAGCCACTTGCTTAATTTTCAAATTCCAAAATATAAATTATATTTGAGATTTGACATTTGTATGACTCATAATCCTTTTTAATTTACAGCCTTAATTAGATCACATTAAAAAAGTGTAATCTTTCATCTGTGAAAGTGCACTTTTATATTATTACTTCAGATAAAATAGTACTCTATGGTTCAACACCTTTGTTACATATAACAAGTGCAATTGCATTGCTTGCATACCTAGACAACATTATAAATAGTATCCAGTGTAACATTCTTAACCCTGTCAGTGTTTACATTACTTTTTCTATTCTCTTTTGTGATTCTCATTTTTTATAAAGCAACTCTTAGCATAAACTTCAAATAGTGTGTTCCATGATGCTTACATTGAACTCATAAAAAAGCCTCCCCCAAAAACGAAATGGTGTAAACCCTCTCCTTACTTCCACTTGGATATGCAGTTTGACTTTCTCAATAAAGTTGGCATGGATCCGTAAGTCTGAAAGGGAAGGAGGATAATAGTGCTTTTCTTTGGCAGAAGGAAAAGATGCAAGAGAACACAATTAATTCTCTACTCTCCCCTTCAATGGCTCAATTCAGCCGGGTCTGATCAGCAGCATTTCCAATGATTGGCATGGAAAAGAATATAGAAAAATGGATCTACGGATTTGTTTTTCTACACAGACAACTCACTTCTCTGTAACTTGTCAAATTCCCCACCAATTACTGTCATTATTGTAAATACTTTGTAAATTTGTCAGGACATTTTTTAAATTGGTCTGCCCCACAAAAAGTTATTCTTGAAGTTTGTCAACCTCAATTTTAGGTTTCTTTCTTCCTTTTTAATGGATAATATTGATGTATGATAATATGAAGTTGTGAATAAAATTTGGCCCAGCTCATATGGAAATGGAAATTCCCTGAGAGGCAACATTAATAATGGGTTGGCACAATAAGTTTGCTAGAATGGATTTGATGGCCTGATTGCATTTCTGAGGTGCATTTGTTGTTGCTTTGGGGAAAGTATGTATATTGGGTTCAACAGAGCATAAAATTTTGAGTTAACCTCTTCTTTCTTCACCTTGAACACAATGATTTCAATAGTGTCTTCTTGTATTTTTATGCTGAATAGGACAAATGGGTGATAGTTTGATGTTCATAATGTTGCTAGCTTTATTGCAATCAGGTAACTTAGGAAATACCAGTGACTGCTTACTCAATTGTTTTGAGTATGACTCAATGTCGAGAATTGATATTTTAAAATCAAATTATTGTTACACCAATAATTTATTTCATTCAGATATCATGAATTCATTTAAATGATGTATGAATAATGCTCATAACATTTTCCTATATGACTTACTAAATATTGGAAAAAGCTAGAAAAATCTCCAGTTGATTTTCAAAAGTTATAACCAAAACTTTAAGCAACTAGCATTTAGGTCAACACTTCTAAAAAATGAGAAGTAACTAAATGTAACTTATATGAGTAAGGATTTCAAATAATTTATCTAATTTTCTAAAACTTGTTTTGTTATATTTCCAGTATTTTCTGGATTTAATTATTATCCATTTAAAAATAACAAAAGGTGTAAGTTAGTCTTCCAGTATTAGGAATTGAATAGAATTATATAAAATAGTTTACATTGGTTGCCCAGTTGTTAACTGCTTCCAAGAAGTCAGCAATTTAAAATGTGGAATAAAGCCAAGGAAAAAAAGTGACCTGCTAGGCAAAAAACAGGAAAAAGAAAATCAAAGGAAATGATAATTCAAATATACTATTATTCCTATTGTAACTCCAAACTGTTCCTAATTTTTAACTCCAACTATTACCAGCTTAAGTTGATTGCATGCATTTTCTCACTTATTCTTTTCAAAAGGACATGAGAAAGGAGCTGACAACATTCCCAGTTTGTTGATATAAAACATAAACACATTGGTTAAAAATAAAATTAGCACAAACCTGAAGGAATTGAAATTTTCAATCTCCCTTTCAGCTGAGGAAAGGGAAACATAAGGATCTAAGTCATACATTTGTGACAGCACATGTATTCAAATCAGAGTCTAACTATTTAGTGCTTTTATTACTAGTTATTAAACTATAATATTTGAAGTAACGTAGACATTCAATTTATTAATTAATGATGGAATCAATAAGCTATTTTACATCTCATCAGAAGGTTACTCCACAAAGCTGCACATTAAAGTGAGGTAAGAAATGATGAAATAAATTATTCAAAACATAAAAAAATCAAAACAAATAAAAACAAAATAATTCAATATTTGCAGGAGCAGGGTCAATTGCATTCCATTGTACAAAATTTGCATGGTTAATAAGATCTATTATGTTATGAATTCTATTATATAAGAGTTAATCATCTCAATTTTTGAGGACTAAAAAGACTCACCAAAGAATACTTAGGGGACACCTCTATTTGAGAATAGCAGAAGAACAATTTGTTGAAAAGTGTGCAGAGACTCTAGGAAAAATCTCTTTGACATTCCTATCCCTGTCTCCAGGAGTCCCACCATCATTAGTAGCAAAGTAAATAATATTTTCATGATTTTAAAACTCCACTTATGGTAGGATTTATACTGTTTACATTCAAATATCCTAACTACTTGACTAATAAAACTTAAAACTCAAACCAAGGAAAACAAGAGGCAAATATACATGTAATTATTATTACAAAACACTACTAACTGCTGATACAACTCATTCCAAAATAATCTAGAGACAATGGCCACAGAATGTCATAGAAATGTATTTCAAACATTGTGGAGTATTTGATAAATAGCTAAAGAAATTTACACATGGCTAAACCAAAATATCAATAATTAGCCCATGTTATGAATGATCCTTTCTCCCCTGCCTAGTAACTCAGATTATATGAACTACAAACAAAATCATATAAAAACCATACAATCCAGTTATAAGTATTAATTACATTTCACAGTCTTTCACACCTTTCAAAATACATTGTGAACTTGAAGTACCGTGAATTATTTTTTTAAAAAACTACTTTACAAGATAAAAAGTAAAAACCAACTATCAATAGCAAAACAAAGGATAACCCAAACATCATTTGAAGAGATATTATGTAATTCAATAGTTATTTCACTTTTGAAAGCACAATGGATTTTTTTTTTTGCATAGCAACATCTTTTTTTGCTTATGGACTGGGCATGCATTGCTTTGTTTCCTTATTTGTGATTATTATTATTTTTGTGATTATTATTTATTATTATTATTATTTTAAATATTTTTATTAGTATTATTTACTTGTGCTAGGATCACTGTTGGAGGTTAGGTGGTCAGGAAAAAGTTAGTGGTTTTCTGGCGACGGCCTTGTAGGGTCTGGGGCTAGGTCCCTGGGCAGCTGAACTGACCCCGGCCCTACCACCACTGAAGTAGAGAGAGGAGCAAGTCTACCAGGGAATCTACTCCGAGTTTCAGCACCAAATATTAGGCTCCATCAAGACCATCCCAGGGGATCACACGGAGGCAGGAAAGCACAGGAGAAAGATTATCATGAGGTTTATTAGAGGGGTCATAACTCCCTGAGGACAGGGAGTACATGGTGTCTGTCCCTACCCAGGCAGCAGGTAGCTCTGGGGCTGGGTAATGTGATAGGTCCCTACACAGGTCAGTCTGGGAGGAGGAAAGGATGTGGCCAACATTCTTGAAGGAACCCCAGAGCAGCAAGGAGCTCAGGTTTGGATGGATCTGAGGACCAGAGGTGGGGTTAATGCTATCAACTCGTACAGGGGTTTCATTTTAACATAATTGCATACAATATGTCTTGATCAGCATTTTTCTCTTATTTATTTATTTTTTCGAATTGTGTATATGTTTATCTGAATTAGGGAAGGTCAAGGAAAGAACAAAATGGTGGGACAAAGGACAAAAGGCAAACCAATGCAACAGTGATACAATATGTTGGAAATTAACTTGGAGGGGAAGATTGAGGAGAGAGGGAAAATGGGAGAAAATGAGGGAGGGGGTAACAATGTTCAACAAGAAATGTACTCACTTCCTTACTTTTGTAAGGGTAACCCCTCTGTATATCACATTGACAATAAAATTAAATTAAAATAATATTTTAATTATTGTCTAATGTAAAGCAACAAACTGTGAGAACAAGTTAAACTATATGACTGGAAGATGCTTCAAATTTTCTATTGTGGAAAATATATGTACAGTAGAGTTGGAGCTTTGATTATGGTACATTTTGTCATTTGACAAATACAGACTTCATTCGGGCCTAAAACTGTTTCTTGAGGAAGAGAAGAAAAACTCTTACTCTTACTCTTCTTATAATAACGAATTAATAATCAACATTCATATGTATACAATGAATATAGATTTATAGATGACATATATGTGATATATGTCATCTAGAATTAAATTTTCTTAGTGTTGAATGATGAAAATGTTAATGATCAAGATACATTGTACACATAAATTAACACTTTGAACTGAAATCAATTTGTACAACTATTTAAAGGTAATATTAATTATAAAAACACTTTATTAAAGGGGATTTTAAAAAGGGAAACAATGAAATATTGAAGATAGAACTTTGGTATTTTCATGGGAGAATAAATGACAAATCACAATGAATATTATCTTTGTTTTTTTCCATTAACTTGAAGCACACTGAGTTTATTGTATTATTTCATATTGGTCTAAATCTTCCTAAATTCAATTGCTAAACCCTTGAACTAATGAGCCTATCTAAATATTAGCAAAATATAGTACGTCGAGTGAGTATTTTGTGCCTAGAGAGTGCTCATTGATCATTGTGAAATAAAAGGTTGAATCAGTTTTAAATAGTCATATTATACTTTTGCTAAGTATGCATGACAAATTCTTTGAAATTTTAAAACTTGTAGTAAATTAAAAAAAAAGCTTCAGGGTGCAAAATAACTTGTCTAAAAGCCAAATAGGGAAATATTACAAACATTTGAGTCAGCTATTTTTATTAGTCTAAAGGACTATTTAGATGTAACATAAATACCTTGCTATTTTTAAAATGGCTTGATAGTCAATTTACTCTTACTTGGAAAAGTATTTTAGAAAAATTCTTATGACATTAAGACGTGAAAGATAAGTATTTTCTGGAGGCATTTATTCAAACAATGAGAATAAATATTGATTACAGCTTGGAAGCATTAGGTACAAATTTTAGAGAAACCTTTTTTAAAAAAAAATCAGTAGTGGGCTGGGAAGGTGGCTCAGTGGAAGAGTGCTTGCCTTGCAGGCATTAGGCCCTGGGTTTGATTCCTCAGCACCACATAAGCAAAAAGAAAAAAAAAGCCGGAAGTGGCACTGTGGCTCAAGGGGTAGAGTGCTAGCCTTGAGCTGAAGAACTGAGGGACAGCGCCCAGGCCCAGAGTTCAGGCCCCACGACCGGACCTCCCCCCCCAAAAAAAAGAATCAGTAGTGAAGGTTTAGGCCCAAACTTGGATCATGTCTCCAAGAATACCAATGAAAGACTGTTGAATCTGAAAAATTAAATATGCCAAATTATGTGATTAGGCTATATTACTGACTTAGCCAAATTAATGTCAGTATTTTCATAAGACACTATTACCTAAATCTCATTGGCAAAAGAGAATCTCTAAAAGCTACCAGCTCAACAATGTTTATTGCAGCATTATTTACAGTAGCTAAGATATGGAACCAACCCAGATGCCCCTCAGTAGATGAATGGATCAAGAAAATGTAGTCTACATACACAATGTAATTCTATTCCTCCATCAGAAAGAATGACATTGCTCCATTTGTTAGGAAATGGAAAGACTTGGAAAAAATTATATTAAGTGAGGTAAGACAAAGAAACATAGGTCTCATGGTTTCCCTTATTTGCAATAACTAGTATATGTCTGAGACAAGCAGAAAAGGTCAGATAAGTTGATATTAGGTGAAATGAACCCCAAGATAGGTATTCAAGTGTTTTTTCTTTTCTTTTTTTGTGATTGTTTCTAACATATTTATAAGATATTTCTTTGTTGCTTTGTATGTCCCTCCCCCATGGCATAACCCCTGCTTTCATTGTATTTGATGTTGATATATTTGTGGAGGGAAAGGGTAAAAACAAATTGCTTAATTAGGGATACAGGTGGATGCATTACAACAATGAGATGTACAAGTCGTTATGTTAAAAAACGAACTTTACAACTGGGTGAGGGAGGGAGAAGGGAAGGAGAACGCAACAATGCTTGATAAGAAATGTACTCATGGGGGCTGGGAGGGTGGCTCAGTGGTAGAGCGCTTGCCTTGCATGCCTGAGGCCCTGAGTTCGATTCCTCAGCACCACATAAGCAAAAAGAAAAAAGCCAGAAGTGGCGCTGTGGCTCAAGTGGTAGAGCGCTAGCCTTGAGCTGAAGAGCTGAGGGACAGCGCCTGGCCTCACGACCGGACCCAAAAAAAAAAAAAAAAAAAAGAAATGTACTCATTACTTTGCCCATGTAATTGTAACTCTTTTGAATGGTATTTTCACAATAAAAATTAATTAATTAAAAAAAAATGAATCAAGACCTGGTTTAAAAGTAATGTGAGGTCTAACGTGGGGGAAAGAAACATAGAGGGAGGGGAAATACAAAAGAGGTGAAAGTACAGGAATCCAATATTACCTAGTTAATCATTCCTCCCCCCCATTGTGAAATGTGCCTAATTCCCTAATTTACATCTTCAGATTGGTGTGACTATATACATATTGATGAAATATAACTTTTAAAATGTGTATGTTATTTTCATTCTGTATAGATGCTTTATTAAACACTAGGCTGAGACGACACACATTATTTCCAGTACAGCACAGGGTTTTCTTTTTTATGTATTTATTTGTTTATTTATTTATTTTAATTTTGTTTTGGTCAGTAGTGGGGCCTGAGTGCTGTCCCTCAGCTCTTCAGCTCAAGGTTAGTCCTCTACCACTTGAGCCACAATGCCACTTCTAGCTTTTTCTGCTTATGTGGTGCTGGTACTGAGGAATGGAATGCAGGGCCTCATGCATGCAAGGCAAGCACTCTACCACTGAGCCACCTTCCCAGCCCCAGCACAGAGTTTTCATTAATATTTTCTGCTATCATATAACCTGGATATGAGTCAAACTGCTAAAATCCTGCTAGGATATTTTGGGGCCTGATTAGTAATTCAGCTATGTGGGTCCACACGGTAATAGTATTTCTATAACATTTACAAGGTGAAAAATTCTTAAATTTATGTTCATTGGAGTAATAGAAAATTATTTCAATTTATTAAAGTTTGATTTTCCCTATTATTATGTAATATAACGAGTAATTTTTAATTTAAAATTGTGGACTTATTCAATGACAAAATGTTTACTTTACATGTAGAATGTGTGAATTTCACTAGATTCTGCTACAAACTTCTGAGTTATTCTTTATTTTTGTAAAAACTGCTTTGAATGGGCTGGATGCTGTACAGTAGTAGTGATGCAAATAGAGATTAGTTTCTTCTCTAAAAATTGTTTTTAATGCTTCCTTAAAGTTGTATTTTTCTACACTGTAAATAACAAAATAAGTTTGTTTACACGTCAGCCTTGATAGATTTTTAAATGTATATTCCTTCATTTAATTAATTGCTATAATTTAAAGCATACCATATTGGTTAATATGCATGATCTTCAGTTCCATATTGTGATGCTATCTGCTTACAAGTTAATGGTCTGTGTGTATCATTTAGTTATTTCAATTATCTTAAATGATAATGTATCCTGACACAAGATTACATCATCCTTAATACATCTAATTAAAATTAGAATGTGCTGGGTGCCTTGGGCTCATGCTTGCAATCCTTGCAACTCCAGAGGCTGAGATTTGGGGATTAAAGCTCAAAGCCTTTCCAGCCTGGAAACTCATCACCAATGAATCATCTTAATCATCAAAAAGCTAAAAGGGAAGGTGTGGGTCAAGTGATTGACTGTTAGCTTTATTTATTTATTTATTTATTTTAAAGCAGTTCAGACATAGTGCAGGCTCTGAGGTCAAGCATAGGTCCAATTCAATAAATAAATAAATACATAGATAAATAAGATAGATAAATAGATGGTAAAAGTACATTAATCATGATTGCCAAGTAATTTTCATCATAGTTGAAATCCTAACAGTCTAACAATTACTAACCTGCTACTTTTCACTTAAAAATAAGAAAATCTTTGTTGTATTAAATATGTAACAATTTCAGAAAAACAGTTAATGTTTAAGATAAGGTTAAATATCTAATACCTATGGCTAGCTGCTGGTGGGTAATTCCTGTAATCCTAGCTACTCATGAGGCTGAGATATGAGAATGGTCAGTAAAAGCCATCTTGGTAGGAAAGTCTGTTGGACTGTTATCTCCAAAAGTAACCAGAAAACCAGAATAGTGCTTTGGATCCAGGTGGTAGATCACTAGTATTGAGCAAAAAGGAGCTCAGGGACAGTACCCAGGCTCTGAATTCAAGCCTCCAAACTGACATTCATCATCATCATCATCATCTAACATTTATTTTGTAATTTATATATATGTAACATTTGCTTTATTAACATAAGGCAGTTAATTCATCATCTATCATAGATCAATATTTAAGGTCTATATTGGAAGAACAAAAGGACTGAGAAATAGCAAAGCCTGAATGTTTTGCTGTCTTAATGTTTAATCCTTATAATAACTCTAAAACAATACAATTTATGAATATCACTGCCTTTCTCTTGGGGGGTGAAGATTATGTTATAAACCAATCTCTCCAGTGTTTATTTTGTTAATGTTACCATGAAAACTTGAAGAGCTTGTCAGTAAAATCACTACTTTAGTAATTGCCTGTGTAGTGGTCAATAATTTAGCGGATTCTAGCCGGGCGCCGGTGGCTCACGCCTGTATCCTAGCTACTCAGGAGGCTGAGATCTGAGAATCGCGGTTCAAAGCCAGCCCGGGCAGGAAAGACAGTGAGACTCCTATCTCCAATAAACCACTAGAAAACCGGAAGTGGCGCTGTAGCTCAAGTGGTAGAGCGCTCGCCTTGAGCTGAAGAGCTGAGGGACAGCGCCCAGGCCCAGAGTTCAAGCCCCATGACCAACAAAAAAAAATCATATGGGTCATTAGCTGATTCTAATTCACTAAAAATATCCCAAATAGCACACTAATATATAGATATAGATATAGGTAAATAATAACATATATATGAATATATATCCATATATTTTAGGTATATCTCCTTATTCCATATGCTGATATAGAAACATGTTTATATTTCTGGTATTATTAGTTTTAATGATGTAATACAAAAATATCACATATATGATATACTAATTCTAAATATCATCCCTTGTAAATATATTGACACTATTATCGAAGATAAATAATAAATACTATTAATCAAATATGTATGCAGTTAATGGTCATGAATAAAATAGAAGCTAGATATTAAGAAAAAACAAATAGCCACATATTGGTGGCTCACATCTGTAATCCTAGCTACTCAGGAGGCTGAGATCTGAGGATTGTAGTTCAAAGTCAGTCCAGACAGGAAAGTCTGTGAGACTCTCATCTCCACTTGAACCTAAAGTGGCACTGTGGCTCAAGTGGTAGAAGATCAAAGGGACAAGCACCCAGGCCCAGAGTTCAAGCCCCATGAACAAAACAGAACAAACACAAACACACAAAAAACCACAAAACCAAACAAAAACAAATAGGAAAATAAAAGGCAAAACAAGAAGAAAAAACAATGTTTCAAAATGCTGTATCATTGCACATTTCACTAAACCTCAAGCGGTATGTACCTATTACTATGAAAATCATAGCTTTTTGTGGAATCAAATTTTAAGAAATTCAAGTTATTTTTAATATCCAACCTTTATAAAAACTAATTCATGTACTCATTTCATCTTTGAGCACATAGAATTATTTATGTCAGTACTTTCCTGCCAATGATCCATTCTTTTCCAGTAAACTGGAGTGTAGTTCTGAAAACCTGAAGATAAAGTGTATGGTATTTTAGATATGGAATAAAATATTCTGTTCCTTGAGTGCTTATTTCAAAAGTTTGGAGTTCCTTTAGATCATAGGGTCAATTTTATTTTCTGAATTACTCACAGAGCAATATTTTCCTTTTGGCCAGCTAATTTTATTTTTAGATCAACAAAAAAGCAATCTCTAATATGTTTTTGTTACATCATCATTCTGAATTTATCTGTGAACCAATTAGAAAGAAGGAACACAGAATATTGTTTTTATTTCAAGAATATTTGTGTATGTTAACTTATAATTTGCCTAGCATCCTTATTTAAATTAGATTTCCCTGCTGAAATCCTGTACCTGCAGTTGGTCCAAGTAGATTGACCTTCCTATGTCATCAATTTGCCATGTTTCCAAGATCATATATATATATATATATATATATATATATGGAGATGGAGATAGAGGCTTGGTGGGGTTGTGAGGGAAGTGGGAGAATGATGAATGGGGTGACATTAAAAGAAGTTGTACCATACCCACACACTGACATGTTGAATTAAAATTCCTTTTTACTACTTAAGGATAATAAACAAAAAAATGAAGACTATTAGTGTAAAGATGCAAGCATGTAGATAAGAGTTTTGAGTGAAAAGTAAGGTGATCTTTTAAAGGAAAAAATTCAAAGAGGATCAGTGATGTGGAACTTATTTAAAAGTCAAATTAAGAACTATTTTATAGAACAAGAGGATTCCCAAGGTTAAAACTATTTCACTATATAGCCAGATATGATTTTTATGATCGATCATCTAAAGAAATAATTTGTAAATGACTTTGTTCAGTGAATTTAAAGTCCTGTAGAATAACACATCAAAACCTGTTGTGCATAATTTGGAAGAAAGATGGATTAAATAAACAGAGAGGTAGAACAAGAAATGCAAAATTTTAGAACACTAGGACACTCTTGTATTAACAGTGTAGCTGATCTGGCAATACTATAGATGCCTTTAATGACTATAAATTCATTATCCATATTTCTTGTTCTTTTTTCCCAGTTAAATGTGGCCTTAAACTAAGTTAATTTAAACTTACAACTCCAGTATCCAGTTTGTAGGGGTCAATTATAATAGGAATAACATAAACTCCATCATTTCTTTTCAAGAGACAACAGAGAGGAGCAGAAAAATGAGACTGCTTCTATGCCCTATAGAAGTTGGTAGTAAAGCCTCCTTCTGAGCAGCTAATCTAAAACTAATTGGTGAAATCTATCAGTTAGCTTAGAATTTCAGATGTTACATTACTAAGATCACTAAATTCTCATGGAACATAACTTCTGTAAAGTGATCACAATTAGACTCTTTGCAACTACATACAAACTTGTTCACTTAGCCCTGCTCGAAGAACTTCAATGAGTCCCTACTGCCTATCAATGGTGGAGAAATTCCTTAGTCGGGCATTGATATCCGTAGACAACTCCCATTCTCCTGTGCATTCTAATGTGCTGGTTAAACTACCCTGCTTCTTGTCTATCATACACCACTTTGGTATTAGTTTATAACAGCTTTCTATACTGTAGAAGAACAAAGGTAAACAGTAAATGTATATAGAAAACCATGAAATATGAGTGAAAAATAAGAAAATGAAATTTTATGTCCTTCAGCTATAGATAAAATTATTGTTCCTAAGCTTAAAATTTCATTGAATGAGGTTTATAAACTTTTTATTTAGAATGCATATTTAAGGTGTCACCTTCTGGTCATGCTATTTGGTGTATGTGATTTTATGAGCATCTCTAATTCTTATTAGAAAGCAACTTATTGAAGGTTTAACTACTGAATCATGAGGCAGTAAGGGTTTTTAATTTATGTCAATAAACACCATTACTCATATTAAGTTAACATTCTAACAGGTAAACATGATGTGTCCGTTGTTCCAATCCTCCTCATGTATTCATTAGCATTTGATATTTTATGCTGTTGACACTCTACTCATAATCTGTTATTTTCCTGGTAGCGTTGTGATTTTCTTGAGCTTCAAAGAACTTAGTTTATTTTACATCTATAACAAGTGTCAAGTATAGGAAAGATAACATTTCTCCTATTACTGTTTTGTGAAGTTATAATACTTAGAACATTAGATATATTACATATATATGGATTAATAGTTTTTTAAGCATTGTTGCTTGTGTGCACATTTAATTACATTGTAGTGCAGGTACTGTGGATTGTACTCAGGGTGATGTTCCTTAGTTGAATTTGCTTCCTTGTTTGGATTCTTTCTTGTTTTGTTTAGTTTGTTTTGCACAAGGCTAACCCTCCAACAATATGATCCATAGCAGCTGTACTCTTGGTTTTATGGTGGTTATTGGAAATCAGAATCTCAAGAGCTCATCTCCTCGGATTGGCCTTAAACTACGATCTTCAGATTGCAGTTAGGAATATAGAAATGAGTTCCATAAATAAGATAATAATTTAGGTATGCCTTTATTTGTTTTTTCTCAATCATGGGTCTTGAACTCTGGGCCTGGGCAATGTCCCTGAGCTCTGCCATTTGAGCCACAGCACCATTTCTGGTTTTCTGGTGGTTATTTAGACATAAGAGTCTCATGGAATTTCCTGCTCAGGCTGTCTTTGAACCACGTTCCTCAGATCTCAGCCTCCTGAGTAGCTAGGATTACAGATGTGAGCCACCTGCGCCCAGATGACATTCAATTTCTTGAAAGTTTGAAGTGCTTTTTTTTATAATTTATATATTATTTTATTTATTTATTTTTGAAAAACATATATTTGTACTCAATTCCTTGTACAAGTATTTTACCATTTAAGCTATGACCCTCAAACTTTCTGCTTTATTTATTTTTCAGAAAAGGTCTAATATTCATTGACAGTAGGTGACCTCTGACCCTGATTATCCAATCTAGTTCTTAGATAAAATTTTAAATATACAACACCACACCTAGCATGTTTGTGGAGATGTGGACTCAATAATTTTTTGACTATGTTGCCTCTGAAGTAGCTGTGAATATCGGTGCGAGTCACCATGCATAGTCAAAATATTTTAATTTTTAATTGTTTTACATATTAAAACAGATATTTAAAGATTGTGTTATAAACATTAATATTTTTGAGTGACAGTGTTTTATATGTGTACATGATTACAAAATTAGAATGTCTGCAAGGCATACAATTATAAATGTAGAATATGTTAGGACCTGTCTGTGGAATTTGCTCTATGTAGTGATTAGATCATTTGGTTTCTGAAAGATTTCATGATTACAAGATCACTAAGCCACTAGTGAAGGAACACTTACTCTATTTGAAAACAATGTCTATACTATTTTAATTCAAATACTGGAAAGTATCCAAGACTAAAAATTGTACAGTAGTCCTTTCAGTACGACAGTATGCACCATTTCTCCTCTTTCTTATAGCTGATACATTTTCACCAAGCTTCCAAAGGACTAGCAATTTTCTGGTCTTTTAATGTAGAAGAATGACTTTTGTAAAGGGAGTTTTCTGTCTTTTTATGATAGTGAAAGCTTATTAAAATTCACATAAATACCAAAGCTATTATAGAAAGAAACATTTACAGAGAGACTTAGTAGTGGGAGTGATATACTGTGGAGATTCAGAGATCCTCAATTATTTCACAGCACTAGTATTTCATAAAGGTATGCTTCCACATTCTATTTAATCCCAGAGAGCTTTGCCGTACTGCTTAACAGGTAGTTATCAGTAGTTTATTTTTAGCTGTGCCTACTCTTTTCTTTTTTATTCTCTGTCACTGCAAAAGAAAGCCGACCTCACAATTAAAGACACTGTAACATAAACCTAGAGTTTAAGATGAATAGATTATTTATGCTGCGGTTATATGCTCACTGACTAATGCACACAATGAGCATGAAAAATTGTAGCTGGTGTATGTTTACTGACATTAATAGAAAATATATAGAAAAACCTCATGTTTTAGAGTGATACTACTGTTTTGGTCTAAACTTTCTGTTCTATGTATGCACTTAAAAATATTAACGTGCACACACATATATAGACTCATGTATTTTAACAGGTGATAACTAGATGAAAAATACACATCTGATTTCCATGGCAGCTAAGAAAACTATTTGTGATTTTTTTAAAGAAATCCTACGAACGACTTTGGATCTTGAAATGCTGAAATGTAAAATCACCATGAGTTTGCTGTTCACATGTGAGATAAAGTCTCTTCAGTTCATTTTTTCTGGCTACCTAGAAGTTGATTCGGTGAATGATGTTTAAAGTGCATCACAAACATACTTTCTGAAGTATGTAAACAGATCTTAGTTGTAAACAGATCATCTGAAACAGATCATGTATGAAAGCATGAATGATAATCTACAAAGTTGTGCTTGCTATTTTGTTTTCTCAGAAACTTCCATTGATGGATGGAATTGGCAAGGACATGAATCAGCAACAGCATTGTTCTGGGGGCGGACAAGTCAATGGGCATCCAAAGTCCTGCCTACCCCAAGGTTACTACAGGCATTGCAATTCAGAACATTGTTAGACATTCATGGACACTATCCAGGGCGAGGCCAAGTGATTCCATTCATGAACCATTCCCTCCAGAGCAATGCATCCATTTTAAAAAAAATTTTTGGAGTAATTATATTTTTCTTCTTAGCTCTATTTCTGTACTTTATTCAATGAAACTTCTTAGAGGTTTGTTTCCACAAATATTCTACAACAGCCTGATGTACAGATGTTCAACCTTAGCTAAATAGTCTGAAGAGGAATGAATAGCTTAGAGCAAATTGCAAGCAACCAAGCAATGAAATTCTCAGTGTTTGCTGATATTAGAAGGCAATTAAGGGGGGGAAGATACTTTAAAAAAATCTCTGAGCAAGAAAAGATCATTGAAATTACTTTCTAAAAGAATTATTTCCTATTATACATGTTCATACCTTTTAGTAATGATATGATAGTGATGCATATAAGCATATATGATATGCAGTAGAAGTTACATTGATAAAGATAGAAATTTTCAAGGGTGTTAGCAGGCTGTACTTTACATATGCATAATAATTTTATTGTGTTTCTTTGTTCACAAAAATGTCTAAACCATACTTATGATACCATGACACTGTTTTGTGTATACTGAATACTGAGTAAATAAGTTCCCTAATTTTATTAATAGGGAATGCAGCTATATTTCTTAACTAACTATATAATTAAGATAACTATAATTAAGATAACTATAATTAAGATAACTATATAATTAAGGTAATAGAAAATTAATTCAATCAATAAGTTTAAATGTGGTTGCTCTAAACTCCACTAAAATCATAAGTAATACCAATTTCATTAGAGACTGGAAACAAGAGATGTTAAGGAAGATGTTACCCACTTCAGAGGCAAGGGCAAAAACATCGACTTAGTGATATGTCTACTTTAATGTTTTCTTTTATTTTCTTTTAAATATAGTCCCATGATTTAAAATCACTAGGAAGAGTATGTTTGAACTTCTAGAGATGTGTAATAGATGTTATACGGTGCCATGGAGCACAGGGACCCATTATTATATTTCATTGTCTCTTTTATTACCTGAGGGTAAGTGCAGGCAATAGAACAAGGTGTCAAACTCACTTTTAACCTTTGCTAGAGAAAGAAGCTAGATGAAGGGTTGAAAGGTATTTCGAAGTTATTATCCTTAGAGACTCTTCACTTGCTGTCCCTTTGCAGCTCCCAAGCTTGAATGTTAGCCAGTCTGTGGTGTCAGCCCCTCTCATCAAGTTCTACTTAGTCCTGTTGAGTTCTCCACAGGGCCTTTCACCCGAGTGCCTCTGCTTTATGTAATGCATTGTAGATGAGTTAGTTTTCCACACTGTGCAGTCTAGTCATTTGAATTGTGCTTCAAAACATACCAATCTCCATTTCTGGATATTTATAAAAAGTCACTTCTTTGCACAATTCAATTTAGGATGTAGTTGATCAATTGTCAGGTTATTGATGATAATAATATATCTAAGATGAATAGTGAGGAAGAAACAATAATATAGGAAGTCATTAGAATATGCTTCATTTACTTGAATCTTTGCAGATGTAAGCATAGATTAAAATTTGAAGTTTACTGACATTTGATTTATAATATTGGGGTTATATTGGCCACAAGTTATTTGGTGCATAGCATTTACCAAATGCTGAAGAGAATGATCACGTAAATCTGACCCATTCAGTCAGTAGTCCATTAAGCCTTTGGGTGAAAAATGGAAAACTGGAGCACAAAGCTGAGAGCTAGAGTTTGAAAGAGCTAGAAGCTTGGCCAGAACAGTTAGAGCAACCATGGTAGGTTTCTTTCAATAGATCTACATTTTCATGATTTTGGTTTTGAATAATTTGCTGAAGTGCTTTAAATGAGAGAATCATAAGATTATGAATTCACAGTTGTTAATGTTAATTTTAAATATGGGAGTTTTAGGGCTGGGAAAGTGGCTCAGTGGTAGAGTTCTTGCCTTGCATGCATGAAGTCCTGGGTTCGATTCCTCAGCACCACATAAGCAGAAAAAGCTGGAAATGGTGTGCTGTGGCTCAAGTGGTAGAGCACTAGCCTTAAGCTGAAGAGCTAAAGTACAGTGCCCAGGCCCAGAGTTCAGGCCCCACAACAACAAAAAATAAGATAAAATAAATTAAAAACAAAATATAAGAGTTTTAAATAAAGATTGCATGTTTTTAAAGAAAGACTTGCCTGAGATGACATTTGTTAAAAAAAAGTAATAAAATGTTTTATGGTTAACTAAATGTATATCTTCTAGAATTAACTTGAAGAGCCACTCAAACTATCCTATGAGTACACTCTTACGTTGTTGTTTCTTTTTTAATTTTATATTGTTTGTTTTTCTCGTGGATGGAATCATTTATATTGGTCTAAATAGTTTTGTAATATTTCACCATATTTTAATTTACATTATCTAACAAATATATTTACACCATCATTCTCCATCATCTTCCAGTAATAAATCTATTCATTAGGTAAGATGAGATTGGAAAAACACATACTTTAAACTTATTTTCAACCTTGTTTGTATTATCACCTTTAAATGTTGTATTACCACTTGTAAAATGGTGACTATGTAAACAATGAAGCTTAAACAGATAACAGTTTAAATATATTAAATCAAAATAATATGGAACCTAATACTGTGTATATTTTATAGACAGATATGCAGATAGGCAGATAGCTAGATAGCTAGCTAGATGGGTAAAGATAGATAAACAATAGATAGGATAGATGAATAGAACTGGACAATACTTCAGAGATTATTTTTACCTCAATAGATCTGAATATTCATAGAAATGATGAATTTTATCATTCAAATATGTTACATTTATTTTGATGTTCATTTATTTCATACTTTTCATCAGTAAATTTGTTTTTAATGGTGTTTTTCTATGTCTTTAGTTTGTGATGCTTGTTGGTGTTAAATAGCAGAAACAGTTGTAATTTTGTTGTTCCTGTGGCATATTCCATCTTCAGAAAGTGTGTATTTGTTATGATGGCTGTGTGTGTGTGTGTGTGTGTGAGCGTGCGCGCGCGCGCACGCGCGCATTTGACTACATCTTCAAGAATGATTCCTACACAATTTCCTTAACTTGTGCAATATTATTTAGAAGCTGTTATTTATTAATGTGCTTTATACTTATCAAGCACATATATATTATTTTGAATTAGTGAATAACAATTACTTATCATGTTTATTCAACCCTCTGAAATCTATCCAGTACCAAAAGCATTGCCCACTTAGACTAACTATCTTAACTCTTCATTGGTTTCCTTACTTTTGAGGAAATGTATTAATTTTATCTATGTACCAAAAACTTACAAAGGTCTTTCATCATAACTTTTCTTTAATGTGGGGTTTAGAGTGTTAAAATCAAAGTTAAATTCCCTTGTTTTTCTTTACTAACAAAGCTAATGTTAGATCAAAATGGTTATGGGAGCACACAGTTCACCATGGCAGGTTGCAAACTATTTTCTTTAAGTTCTATCATAAAAAGTCCATTTCTTGTTATAGCCATTATGAGTTTCCTTTTTCCATAGCCAATGTCTTAACAAGTAAAGTGTATTTTCCATTTTATACTGTTGCTATAATTTTTCTATTATTTGATATTTATTTCAAATTGGTGACTACTCCATGTAGTTCAATTATTTTGCAATGCAACTCAATTTTTTTCAATTGGATATAATTTACACAAGGTCAAAAGAGAATAAAAGAAATAACATGATAATTTATAACTAATCTTACATCTATATTTTGAAGTTATTTCCATTTAAAAATGCTTAAGGTATGTATTTCCAAATTGTAGCTATCAAGGATTTGAACATGAAAACAAAGTTCAGGAAAATGATGTTGTGTTCTTTTCGCTTCGTATGTTATTATTTTTTTTTAATTTTTTTTTGTCTGTCGTGGGGTTTGGGCGCTGACCCTGCATTCTTCAGCTCAAGGCGAGCACTGTACCCCTTGACCAACAGCGCCACTTCCGGTTTTTGAGTGGTTTTTATTGGAGATAGGAGTCTCACGTACTTTCCTGACCGGGCTGGCTTTGAACCGCGATCCTCAGATCTCAGTTTCCTGAGTAACTAGGATTACAGGCATGAGCCACCGGCTTTTTAATAGACTTTATCTTTAGAACAACTTTAGGTTCACAGAAACATTGAAAAATGGTACAGTGAGTTCCCATGTATCCCCTAACCCCAGGGATACAAGTCTTCTCCACTAGGCACACCTTGAACCTGAATTACATAGAGTACATAATAAGTTTCACCATAACTATTAAAATAGAAAGGAGAGACAGAAATAATATAGAAAAAAATCTGCAGCACCTGTATCTAAAATGTGGTTGTTCTTTTGAGCACCAGAATAATACTTAGTGGATTTTGTAAAGAACCCTCAATAGGATGTTTTTTTTTAGGTGAGTAGTATCTTAACCTGTTATAATTAGTCAAGTGTGCATTCTTTGCTAAGCGTACTTACGTTTCTGACAACTAAATCCATCCAGTCTGGAAATGAATTGTTTTTCCATTTTTCCATTGATACAATGAGAACATAGTCTAGAAAAGGATTTTTTTTTTTTTTTTTTTGTCGGTCGTGGGGCTTGAACTCTGGGCCTGGGCGCTGTCCCTCAGCTCTTCAGCTCAAGGCGAGCACTCTACCACTTGAGCTACAGCGCCACTTCCGGTTTTCTGGTGGTTTATTGGAGATAGGAGTCTCACGGTCTCTCCTGCCCGGGCTGGCTTTGAACTGCGATCCTCAGATCTCAGCCTCCTGTGTAGTTAGGATTACAGGCTTGAGCCACTAGCGCCCGGCCTAGAAAAGGAATTTTGTGTGCAAATTCTGAAGCAAAAAAGGAGCTCCAGTGGCTCAATCAGTTAGCATGCACAATACTTATAAGAAATAGGATGATTTTCAAAGGATTTGGTCGAATTTTACTTTTTGTAATGTTGTTTGTCACAACAAACATATGGTGTTGTTATATGATAATTTAATTAAAACAATGACCATAATATGGTATAGTAATAAGCAATATTATCCAGCAAACAAGTGATTCATTTCCTCTTGCTGCTTTATCAATGGCTACATAATAAGAAAATGATATTTTCATGTTAAAGTTTCTAGTTTAGTTTCTGTAAAAATACATTCAATGACATATTAACAAATTATTTTGTGTCCAAAAAAGCCAACTATTATTTAGTTGCATATCTTTACCAGTGTAATGTATATAATTATAATGATGAACATGGTATTTCTCTCTAGACCTGAGAAATTATATATCTTTAGTTTGGCACACAAGAATCAGATTGACATTTAGTTTCTCTTTATTCATGCATGAGTTTTTCACAGAATATAAAAATTCAAATTGCTGGCGTTTTTTTTTTTCTCTTGTGTTATTCTTTAACACAATTTATTGTACATGATAAACTAGATTTTATCTGAGACCTTGCTTTGGAATCATTTAGTTGGCCAAGGAAATTACCAATTAATTGAGGTAGGCTCATTTTGTGCCTGTATACTATCGCATTTAACGGTTGCAATAAGTACATTGATGGAAACTGAAGAGCAGAAAATAATAATGCAATTAAAATCATATTGCTATAAAAAACAAAGGAAGACTGCAGAAAGAAATGTACCCCTACAAAGGGTGAACTAATTCAACAGTGATACTCACAAAATACTAAGTAAGAAATTAATTCTACAACTTGGGGTTGAAGGTGGAGAATCAAGGGGGAGGGAAATTGGGAAAAAACAATGCAGGGGTAATAATGTTCGAAAATAAATGTACTCATTACTTATGTAATTGTAATGTCTTTTTACTCACATTTACAATAAAATAAAATAAAATTTAAAAGATAAAAAAGAAAATAAATGTAAAAGTAAATGTAAAAGTAAATAAAGTAATGTGGGAGGGCAGTCAGGAAGGTGGAAAAGTAAAAGGAGATGGTGATAAATAATAAGTCCAATGGAATAATATATATATTTATTTATATATAATGCAGTATTATATATTCTATAGGTATAGAAAGAATATTATACAATATTATATACAGTACAAAATATACACAGAAAATACAAACATAAGTATTAAAATACATAGGCAAATATATACATATTTGTCAATACACCAACATGTAAATATATGTATATGCTGGCCCATGACATATGATACATATGACACAATTCATGATGTGTACGACATATGTGACATGCATATAGTATGTATGTGTCAAACCTGACACACATGATGTGCTAATGCATTGTGTAAGCCATGGATGAAAAATAAATGGAACATGTAAGATGCTCAGCATACATAACACATGCAACAATATATACATAGCATATGACATGTGCAACACATGCATGACATGTGTGTGGCGTAAAGGCAAATCTTACATACATGATATAGATGGCATATGTGGAAAATGTGTGAATCATATGACAGGCAAAATGCATGACACACAATGGATGCATGATAAGGCCATTGCATGCAAGAGATATGTGACATGTATATCATATACAACATGCAATAGACACCTGGCATACATGATATTTGTGACATACATGACACATGACCCACACAGCATGCATAATATACCCAACACACATGACATGCAAACTACTTGTGATATGTATTGAATGAACAAGACATATATGAAATGAACATGACAATTGTGTACATGACATGTGTGACATGCAATATGAATATCATGTTGCCATGCAAGTGGCATATGTGTCATCCATGACATGTGTGAAATAAATATGTGAGATACATGACGATTGAGCATATATGGTGTGAAAATGAAATATAAAACACACATGAAGTAAATGACACATCAGGAATAGGACAGCATGACATCAATGACAATATATGTGAGAGATATGACACAGATGATGTATATATAACCTGCATGAGAAATGTTGTTGTATTTCACATGGCATGTGTAACATGAACATGACATTTATTCAAATGTGTCATGAATGAGGCAAGTGGTTCACGCATCATATATAGCAATAAGATACGTGTGATATGGATATGACAACCGTTTGCATAACATAAATGGCACACATGTAATATACAACATATGTGGTATGAAACACAGGGCATTTTAGAAATGTATGCAACACATGTGACACACATGACACATGTGAGACAAGTCATGTATAGCACATCTGAAATGCATTGCTGTATATGACATGTGACATTTGTTACTTGTGACATTTGTTACCTATACAACACACTTGATGCAGGAAATGTATGAAGTGTGTGGCATGCATGTCACACATGACATACATCACAAGTATGACATATATGATATGCAGGACACACACACACACACACACACACATATATATATATATATATATATATGGCATGTGGCATATCTGTGATATATTATATATGTGGCATACATGCAGCATAAGCAACGTGCATGACATGTATGACATATATATGATATATACTACTTATGTGTCAATAAAGAATAAGATATATTTTGTATTTTTGATCAATGTCTATTGTTTGCATGTTGTAAATAACCCAATGGAATCTCTTTTTACATTTGCTTTATGCTAATACTATATTTTAAAGGAAAATTTAAAAATATAATTGGACCTCCAAATATTGGGGATTTTCTGCTTCACTTTCATTAATATCTAGTTTTATGCCACTATTATTTCACAGCGTATTTGATATGATTTCTATTGTTTTAATTTCTTAAAATGTGGTTTCTAGTGCAGAAATGGTCTACAGTAATGGTTCCACAGAGCTTGAAGATGATTTGTATTTCTCTATTGTTTTATAAAATACTCTATAAGTGTTAATCGTATTAACTGGTAGTGTTCTTCAGATTAAATATGCCTTCACTCATTTTCTGCCTGCTGGCCCTTTCAATTACTATTTGGAATGCTGAAATATCTATGTATTATAATGCATCTTTCTACTTCTTTTTGTAGTTCTTTCTCTTTTTTTGTTTTTATTTACACATTTGGTACTTTACTGGGCACATGTGAATTAAAGACTTTCATATCTTCTTGCATATATATGTATACATGTTTTTTAATTTTTTTAATGAAATGTCTCCTTTTAATTTGTGATTTTTTTCTTGCTGTGAGGTCTGGTTTGCTTGAAATTAATCAAGACTCTCCAGCTCTGTTTCATAAAGAAAAAATAATAATAATGCAGACCTACTCATTAATCTAATGGGTCCATCTTTATCAAACTTGTCTTCTCTTCTTCATTGATAGAAAAGTAGCTATCCTGGGAAATTTTTATCGACCATTGTTTTCAATTCTCCATAGTTTAATGTCTGTACAAACTCTGAGGATATTGCTGGTATTATTTTTAATAAAAATGATATTATCCAAATTTGGTAAAAATAACTCTCATAATTCATACTTTTAAAGTAATAAACATAAATTCCAGGGTTCAGAATCAGATAGGAACTTCTAGAAAGTACCTGAGTTCAGATCTAAACTGCAACAGTCAATATATACACTGAGTGAATTAAATTGTATTGTATAGACGTTGTTAAGAAACTCTGAAATCCTTCTTGGACACAGCTGCATTACATGCTGTCTGAGTAATTGGAATGCAAGTAACACTCGATTGAATCACACACAAGCTACACACTAATGCCTACTTCTGTGCTATTTATGCTTCAGTGAAGGTGGTAAAAATGAACTAAACAATTTGAAAGAATACTTGTTATTTGAAAAATATATGCTCAAGTTCTTAAATTAAAAAAAAATGTGTCATAAGGAAAGCCAAATATTTTACAGTGTTCCATTAGTTAAGGGAGACAAGTCGATTTTCAGCTGTGGATTGCTGTCCAGTTCTTAAAATATTCTGGTTTCTTGCCTTTAGTCTGAGTTATTGGCCTGATTAAAGAGCTGAAAATAGAAGATGGTAAGTAAGTCCATGACAGACAATGTGCCATGCTGATTTCTAAATACAGTATGGCAACATACTTTATTTTCCAAGGAATAACATTAAAAATTTTAGATTTGCAAATTGGATGAGAGAATTGAGATTTAAAGAATTAGCTTTACTTTATTGTATGTCAAAAAAGAATAAATATAGCTTTGTTATTTTATTTAGGGAGTATGCACGTGAAAGGAACAAGGAAGGAAAGCAGAGTGTGAGAAGGTGGGAAACTAGCAGGTAGTCAGGGAAGTTGACAGTTTCTTTTTCTGTTTGTTTGTTTTATTTTGTTTTAAATTTTATTGTCAACATGTCATAAAGAGTTGTTACAGTTACATGAGTAAGGTAATGATTACTTTTCTGGTCTAAATCGTTACCCTGTCCCTCATTTTTCTCTCTCTTTCCCTCTTCCCCAGTTTTCCCCCAGGTTGTACAAATCATTTCCAACAAAGTGTCTTGTGAGTATTGCTGTTGCATAGGTTGCCCCTTTGTTCTTTGTCTCACCATTTTGTTGTTCCCATTTCTTTCCCTAGTTCAGATAAATGTATGTGGCACCAAAAGCAAGTACAGTAACAACAGGGGATAAACCATATTGGGGGGGGGAGAACAGGAAAGAAATAAATCAATAAATCATGTAGTATGTTGAGAACAACAACAAAGTAAAACCTCGTGTGCCCATATCTTGGGGCTCATTTTGCTTACCATCATCTTATATAGTCATATGTACATAGCTATTGAGCTATTCTGATCATCTATAAAGATTATTGTATATATATATACTAATTATTACAAGAAGGACACACATGGGACCTATGTTTTCTTTACTTAATATGATTTTTTTCCAAGCCCTTCCATTTCTTTACAAATGGGGTGGTGTTATTCTTTCTGATGGAAACATAGAATTCCATTTTGCATATATACCACACTTTCTTCATCCATTCATCAACCGAGGGCCATCTGGGTTGGTTCCATATTTTACCTATGGTAAATAATGCTGCAATAAATGTAGTTGTGCTGGTAGCTTTAGTATGGCCTTGTTTGTGGTCCTTTCGGTAAATGCCCAGAAGTGGAATTGCTGGGTCATAGAGGAGCTCTATAGTCTTTCAAGGTACTTCCATACTGTTTTCTAGAGTAGTTGAACAACTTACACTCCCATCAACAGTATAGTATCATTCCATTTTGGCCACATTCGCTCTAGCATCTGTTGTTATTAGATTTCTTGATTATTAGATTTGTTATTAGATTTCTACTTTCTCCATTCTAACTGGGATGAGGTGGAATTTCATTATTGTTGATTTGTATTTCTTTTATGCTCAGAGAAGTTGAGTATTTCTTCATGTGTCTACTGACCATTCTTATTTCCTCTTTAGAGAAGTCTCACTAATTTTTTAGCCTACTTATTGATTGGGCAGTTGTTTCTTTGAAGATTCGTTTTTGGGCAATTTATTGTTTTAAGTTCTATTTTTTAAGGTTTAAGTATATTTTGGATATGAGGCCCTTGTCTGTTGTATGGCTAGTGAAGACCTTCTCTCAATCTGTGGGCTTTCTATTGTTCTTACTAGTTATGTCCTTTGCCATGCAGAAACTCTGCAATTTAATGAAATCCCATTTGTCCAAACTTTCTTTCTTTGATTTGTTGTGTTTCTGTGTTTTTATTTTAAAAAGTTTCAGCATGCGTCAAGGAGCCCTAGAGTTTCTCCTGTTCCTTCCTGTATGTTTTTTCAGGGTGTCTGCTTTTACTTCAAGGTCTTTGATACATTTGGAATTCATTCTGGTGCAGAGTGATATGTAAGGATCTAGCTTTCATTTGATACAGGTATTTAACCAATTTTGCCAGCATCATTTACTGAAGAGGCTTTCTTCTGTCTTATTTTCTTTCTTTTTTGGGGGGAGCTCCTTTTACTGAAGATTAGGTGCCCATAGTTCTGCCGGTTCATTGCTGGGTCTTCAGTTCTATTCCATTGGTCCTCAGGTTCCTTCCTCTATTTCATCAGAATAAGGTTGAGCTGGGCAGCGGTGGCTCATGCCTGTAATCCTAGCTAGTCAGGGACCTGAGATCTGAGGAGTATGGTTCAAAGCCAGACCGGGCAGGAAAGTCCATGAAACTCTTATTTCCAATAAACCACCGAAAACCAGAAGTGGCACTGTGGGTCAAGTGGCAGAGCAATCTCCTTCAGCTGAAGAGCTGAGGGACAGTGACTAGGCTGAGTTCAAGCTCCATGACCAACAAAAAAAAAAAAATGATTGGGATATTGATGGTATGGCATTGAATTTGTAGATAGTCTTCGGTAGTATTGCCATTGTCATGATGTTAATCCTCCCAATCCAGGAGCATGGGAAGTTTTTCCACTTCTTTAGCTTTGCTTTAATTTGATTTTTCAGGTTTTTAAGGTTTTCATAATAGAAGGTTTTTACTTCTTTGGTTAATTCCTAGGCATTTTATTTCATGAGAGTCTATTACAAAAGAAGTTGCATACCTGATCTCAGCCAGGCTTTTTTCATTGTTGATAGAAAAGCCACTGGTTTTTGAGGCATAATTTTATGCCCTGCTATTTTGGCAAAGTTTTGGATCAGCTCAAATAACTTGGGAGTGGAGTCTATGGAAACTTTAAATATAGGATCATGTCATCTGCAAAGGGGGAGAATTTTACTTCATCTTTCCCTATTCAGTTCCTCTTTATGTTTGCATCTTGCATTACTGCTCTAGTAGGCATGCTATTACTATATTGAAGGGGAGTAGAGAGAACAGACATCCTTGTCTTGTTCTTGATTTTAGACAAAATGGCTTTAGCTTTTCAACATTAAGTATAAAGCTGGCTGCAAGTTTGACATATACAACCTTTATTATATTGAGAAATGTTCCATGGATTCTGGTTTCTCCAGAGATTTCATCATAAAGGGGTATTGGATCTTGTCAAATGTTTTTTCTGCATCAATTGGGATAACCATGTGGTTCTTGTCCTTGCTCCTGTTGATGTGATGAATTATATTAATTGACTTGCATATAGTGAACCAGCTTTGCATTGATGGAATGAACCCTGTTTGATCATGATGTATAATTTTTTTATGAATTGTTGAAGACGTTGGCCAGAATTTTGTTGAGAAATTTACATTGATGTTCATCAAATAAATGGGTCTATAGTTCTCTTTCTTTGATAAATCCCTGTGTGTTTGGGGAATAAAGGTTATGCTAGTTTCATATAATGAGATTGGTAGTGAAATTTCACTTTGTATTTCATTGAAGAGTTTGAGTACTGTTGGTGTGAGCTTCACTTTGAAGGTCTTGTAGAAGTCAGGCTGAGTTTCTAAAGTCTGGATGGCTAGCACAACAGTGGTAGATATAGGTTACTTTCTTGCTATCATCACTATTAGTTATCTCACTTGAACATGCAACTTAACCTGAAGTTCATCATGTGTGAATAAAAGATATAAACAAATACAGGTTTTTAAGGGTAGAAAATATGCTACAAAATAGTGGCTTCATTCAAAAAATTACTAGATACCAAAAATCTATGCTTTATTTATTTATTTGTTTATTTCACTTCTCCGATTAAACCCTTTCTATTCACTTTATTGGCAGAGTTAGATAGTCTGACGCTTATTAGTATCTGGAGGCTGAAATAATGGCACTAAGATTTTGCTGAAAAAAGTCATAGTTACATGAATGGGACATTTGAAAATGAAAATGTAAATAGTAGAATAGTGAGAATAGTTAAATACCTTTCTCACCAAGTGTTATACTGAGAAAGTGTACATAATTGCTCTAGCTAATGGTAGGGACCAATACTTCTGTTTCTGAATGGCCAGAAAAAGTTCTGACTGCTTTTTTGTAATCTCTCTCTCTCTTTCTCTCTTTCTCTCTCTCTCTCTCTCTCTCTCTCTCTCTCTCACACACACACACACACACACACACAAATAACTTGCTTTAATATCCTAAGTCTGAACAGAGTTGGGCAAAAAAGTATAAACATTTTCAATGATAATCATTAATACACTGTTCACAGTTAAGAGGAACACATAGACATAATTTTTATTTTATTTTTGAATTACGTGAATCTTGTTTGATACAGCACTTCCCAATTTTAAATTTCCTTAAAACCAGAAAATTTTCAATTTAATTTATATTTATGTTGACAAATTATATCAACACTACTGAAACTGCACACTAAGTCCTCTTTGATGAGATCACAGATCTCTGGTTGCACAATTTTCCTGAGACTTCCCATTTTCTGAAGGTAATTCCCAACAGGTCTAAAAATGGCCAAGAGCTTCATTCATGTTTATATGTCACTGTATTATTTCCTTGAATAATAGATAATGGATGTGTATCATTATTGCATAGTCTGGAATTCCTTAAAACCAGTTATATTTAAAAAGATACATAGGCTACCTAAAGAAAAATAGGAGCAAGATGTTCTAATATTAGAAAAATTGTTAAAATATTTTTACATGAACTTGGTTATTCCAAAGTTTTTTGTTGTTGCTGTTCATAACCGTGGGATTATAGATAACAATCTTATTTTTTCTGTTTTAAACACTATGGAAAGAATAAAACTCTATTTTTATTTAATAAAATGAACCTGTCTTTATAGCTGTATACTTTGTTTTAATGCTATTAGTTGGTATTTTTCTAAGCAGATACCATAGTAAATTCACTTTGTATAAAATAGGTTCACAGCTGATAATGAATAACCGTTTCACTTAGGGTTTACTCAAAAATTTTGTTTGTATTGTATAGTGGCCCAACAATCTGTAACACTAAATAGCTAAAATTCTCCTCTAAAAAAATGGCTCATTGATTTGTATTGCACACATGATTATTTTTCTGTAAGAAGTCTAAACATGGAGTTACAACTCCATGTTACACTTGGACAGTAAAAGCTCTGGCACCAAGGATATTTCCCATTGTTCTTTTTATGGGAAATAAAATGAAATAGCATGGGGAGAAATCATGTAGTTAGTACTCTTGCAACAACAATTTTATCAAACAAGGTTGAAAATGTCTCTTTTGTCAGTGGAAAAGGTATGATGCTGACTGTAGTTCTAATCTTGATGAAATTTTTAAAAAATTTTATTGTTTCTGTTTCTTGTTTGTTTGCTCTGGATTCTAATAGCTACACCTAGATACACAACTGTGTACGTGGATTTTCTTTACAATTCAATTCAGAGTTAATGAAGAAATCCATAATTTACTATGCTGTGGAACTTGTGACTTTGCTACAAATCAAGTAGTACTAGTTTGTAGTCAAAAGTAAAATGTGGAAAATAATAGTAACATAAACCTGCCATTTTTAAATTTAGATGGATGTATAATAAACCAGATATGTAATACTGTATATCCTGGATAGAGCATTAAGTCATTTTAAATCCTAGAAAATAAAAACAACCATGTGAAGGAAACAAAGTTGTTGTTGTTGATGTTTTTGTTTCGGTATCTAAAAATTTCAATCAAAATAAAAGTAACTTTATTTTAAACAGATAATTTTAACATAGATTAACAAGTCCTGTATTACAAAAGTATGAAACTGGCCTTAGTATGTATCTAAAATTATAAGTCTTTTTTCCCATATGTTTTATGACTTTCTATGTAATAGTCTATGTCTATCTGTCTGTCTATCTATCTATCTATCTATCTATCTATCTATCTATCTATCTATATTTCATGTTCCTTTTACAAGTTTACCTTAAACTTCATAGGAACAAAAACTAATAACAGAATCTGAAAATATGTAAATCTCAGTAAATATCATTTATGATCTTAAAGTTTTTTTTTTATTGAAGATGAAAGTACATGATTACACTTAATTCTGAGGAGTCCCTGGTAGATAGATACTGTAAGTATGACCAGGCTATGAAAAAACTAAACAATGAGGGCTTGGAAGGTGGCTCA
This sequence comes from Dipodomys ordii, assembly GCF_000151885.1. NCBI lineage: Eukaryota > Metazoa > Chordata > Mammalia > Rodentia > Heteromyidae > Dipodomys > Dipodomys ordii. The sequence continues at coordinate 10,509,401 of NW_012267217.1, forward strand.
GTGGTATAGCGCTTGCCTTACATGCTCAAGGCCCTGGGTTCGATTCTTCAGCACCACATAAGCAAAAAGAAAAAAGCTGGAAGTGGCGCTATGGCTCAAGTGGTAGAGTGCTAGCCTTGAGCTGAAGAGCTGAGAGACAGCTGAGAGTTCAGGCCCCATGACCGGACTCAAAAAAAAAAAAAAAAAACGAAGAGAAAAACTAAACAATGAAATATCTGAAACAGAATTCACATTAAATTCTTGTCATAATTTAAACCAGGCCATTTTATGTACAGACATATTAATATACATATATAATTAATGCTTATATATTAATATTTTTGCTATATAAATCATGCCACCAATGAGAAGTAGAGAAAGATCAGATTTGTCATACTACACCACTGATAATCTTTCGGAAACAACAGGATCAGTCCTTGCATAAGATTTTGAACTGATTCAATTTCTTTCTCAGAATCTTGAACATGTTAGCTAAAATCTGCATATAACAGTAAGAGAACAACACTGGCAGCAAGTTCTACAAGTCACAGCATTTGTCATATTCAACAAAACATGATAATATTTGCAGTTGGAGTTCCATAAACTTTTACTTTTGTAATTTATTATTGTAGATTGAAGTTTACAACATGACACTGTATTATCATCAGCTTTTGAATTTTTCATGTAGATTATTGTGTAGGTAAAACATAGATATTATTTTGCATTTCAATTTTATAGAAGTTTATACTGTTTTCATCATTTAAATAAGGAACATATCGTGAGCTTAAATTTCACTGCTCCAAAGGGATACCAAATTCATTTAAATTAATACTTGAGTTCAAATGTGGTACGAATTTACAAATTCATTGGAGAAGAAACAAGTTTAATATTTTAAGAAAACATTTTAAGAAACATTGAAAGGAGAAAGAAATTGAATCTGAGTCATCTCATACCCATTGCCAAATAGAAGAAAAAGCACTGAGAAAAAATACAATGAAGTTCTAAAAACAAAAGCAGACTCTTAGATCTGCAGTGTTTAACAAAAACAACTTTGCTGTGTATTTTGGGAAGGAATTTAATATGACCATGATTGCAGCTACTTAGCCATGAAACTCAGATCAAATCATATACAGTCCCCATGAAATCATTCTCCATGTATCTAATTGCTTATTGTCTCAGAATCACACTGAGTTAAATGTGAACATGTAAAATTTGCTATGTTCAAGTCATTCTGGTTTATGCTGGGCACTGGTGGCTCACACCTGTAATGCAGCTACTCAGGAGGTTGAGATCTGAGAATCACGGTTCAAAGCCAGCCCGGCAGGAAAGTCCCTGAGAGTTGAGCTGAAGAGTGCAGGGACAGGGCTCAAGCAGAGTTCAAGCCCCACGAGGGACCAAAAAAAAAAAAAAAAGTCTTTCTGGTTTATGATGTATCTTCATTGGAAACATGTGCCTTTTTTCCTCTCACATTTGCTGACAAACATCCATTAGACTTTTTTTTTCCCTGTGGAAATTCTTTTTTTTTTATTTAATTGTATTTTATTTGTGAACATACTGTACAGAGGGGTTACAATTACATGGGCAAGATAATGCATACATTTCTTACCAAGCATTGCAGCCTCCTCATGTGTTTACCCTTCACCTCCCTTCCCAGCCTCCCCCCTTCCCCCCCACCCAATCCTTCTCCCCCTCCCCCCCCACCAACATTGTCAAGCTCCTTTTTGACATGACAATTTGTACTTCTCATTGTTGCAACAGGTCCACCTGAATCCTTAAATGACTTGTTTTTCACCATCTCTTCCATAAGTTATACTGACATCAAATATATTGAAAGCGGGGGTTATACTGTGGGGGAGGGACTTTTTATCCCTCAACATTTCAGAACTTTATCGTAATTTGGCACAACCATTGCATTCAGAAAAGCATTTTACTGTCTTACATTATCCTTTACTTGCCCTTAAAAACAAACATACATTTCTAAACCAAAAGAGTTTGACATATCTTAGCTATGGTAAATAATGCGGCAATGAACATGTTTGTGCAGATAACTTTAATATGGCCTTATTTGTGGTCATTTGGGTAAATGCTTAGAAGTGGGATTGCTAGGTCATAGGAGAGCATTATGTTTATTCATTTGAGGAACTTCGCTACAGCTTTCCAGAGTGGTTGAACAAGTTTACTTGTGAATACCTGAAAGGGAACAAAAATAGTCTTTAAACGTAAGTGTTAAGGAAAATATCTATTTGATCATAATTGCTGTTAGACTGAAAAGAACTTTTGAATAAATGTCTTCCCTTATGTACTTAAAATCATTATAAATATAGATAATATCATATATATTATATTCAAAAAATTTTTGTTCTAAGATAAATTTTTATAAAAAATAGCAAAAAATTATGGATTTCAATATTACTACTTAAATTCATAGCCTACATTTTATTATATTTCGAATATTCATAGTATAGTGTAATACATAGGCATGCTATATGTATAAAACTTATACATATATAAGTTTATTGTTCTCTCTCTGAAAATTGAAGGATACTTGGGGTCATATTTCTTGAGCATTATTATTAAATAGCAAACTTATTAAAATGCCATATAAAATATGATTTTATGTAAATAAGCCAATATGTTTCTGTACTTATATGCATTTCAATGAAGAAGGTGACATTTAATCTCTAATTATACATTCTCACAGGCAGTATATCATTTTCTTGCTAACTATTCTCCTCCTGAATCCATTATTAGGAAAGAAATATTAGAAAATGATGCATTCTTAGTTATTGGGGATATGTAGTCTGAAATGACCTTAAAAGTTCACATTTTATATGAAGGCATTGAATAGACATGAAAAATGTGAAATCAAATGGAATGCTTTTGTTTAATTGTCTTCATAAAGAGTAATCATTTTCATCTTCCTAGTTATCTTTTCTAACATTGTAGTGACTACTTGCAATCTACCCTGCCAAAAATTAAATATGATTGTATTATAATTCAAGTGTCATAGACCCTATAACCTTTGACTTCCTTTGCAAGTCAAATAGATTATATATTAAACATCTCAGCAATAATTTCAAACAATGTTCTTGACAATGCAGCAGAACTTACCAACGTTAGAATACCTGATTCCTTAACTCAACTATTCTGATCTTCATTTATATAATGCTCTTCAATACATTAACCACTTTTTTTTTATTGAATGAGGTAAAAATTACACTTTTTCTCAAGTCTTCCCAAGCTCTCCTAAGGAAAAACGATGACTCTTTCTGAAGAGGAGAATATATTGATTAGTCTGCCAAGGATTTAAATCTCCTTATTTGAGATACTTAGGTCATTGTTAAAAGACTTACCTGTGATTTTTTTCCTTCAAAGCCTAAAGTATTCTTTATCAACTTTATATTAAAAAATCTAGCAGATGATCTAGAAAGAACAAAAATGCCACAGATGAATTCTCCATAAAAGATATGTCACTGGCACATAGGAGAGGTTTGGTGAAATTTATCCAATGAACATGTGACTGGTAGATTAGTCCTGGTTTAGAAAAATCATCTAAATTTGCTGTATCCCCACTCACAAATGCTGCAAATGCTAAACCACACGTAATAGCCAATAGACCTGGGTTAATGTGATGCACTAAAAGACACTATGATCTCATTCACAAAACTAGACATAAATGTCACAGTAAGCTATTCAATCAGAAAAAAAAAAATGTTCTTTAGGCAGTAACTCTGGGAGACAAAAAAAAAAGATGAAATAGACCAAATTCCCTATATTCACTATCTTTCACATTGCCTAGTAGCAGCAATTCCTAATAGTGAGGCTCAGCAGCTTTTTGGGCTGATCAGGCTATTTTGGTGCTATATCAAGAGAAAATTTTGACAGTCTTGGCTGGCAATTTAACCTCCTTCAGAAGTGTTACAATCTGGAGGGGGAATATCTTCAGAATACTAAATATCTATCTTGTTTTTAAACCAGCCACTCTCTCATAAATAATAGCAGTATTTCATGCATGATCCTCTTTTTGTTTTGTTGCTAGAGAAGCAGACAGCTAGGGAACAGAGAAAGCAATGTAAACTAACATATTCTCAGTCCCCTTGGCATCTCTGATGAAAATGTCTATGTGGCTTTGTGATGATCCAAAAGAAATCAAAAGAAAAAGCATGTCAGCTTGTGTTGTAGAAGTAAAACACGAGTAACAGGAGAATGGGCCATGGACAGCCAATGTTTGCCAATTGAAAGCACAGAGATTGGAGGAAGATTGTTTTATAGCTCCAGAGCATGCTGTGGATCATGAGACGAAGCAATGAACATTGAATATTCTTTAACACTCAGAACTTGCCTTTACCATTTATCTGCTAGTAATGGTTGAATTACTTACTATATTAAAATTTATTTCTTAGGGAAGATTAGAAAGTATAAACCTTTCTCTCTGTAGATTAGAATAAAATGGGGTTTGTGACATATTTGTAAAATTGGTACTAAGAAGATTTATCCTTGTATCCTTTAATCTCTGCTCGCCTAGAGCATATCAAATTCTTTTCTAAGGCCTAAAATGGGAAGCAAAGGGGAAAATTGCAGCACAAACTAAAGTCCTGTCAAAATACAGGCAGTGTAGGTGTTGTCGACTGACAGAAAACCTTCAAAATGACTGTGAAAGTTCTAAGTGTCCATACATCTTAATATTCAATGAGAAATAACAATCATTCAATAAAATCTACGTTTGGAAAAGTCTTGAAATTTTCTTGAGCTGGTTAAAAGGTACAAAAGATGAACACATAGTAAATGTAATATTATTTTAGTATTCTGGAATGTATAATCTTAAAAACATTGAAGCATTTTGGGTGCCAACACTATGGTTGAATTTAGGACGTCACAATTGTTAATCACAAACTCTACCACTCAAGCCACACCCAGTCATTTTTGCTATAGATATCATTTAATCTTGTTTTATTCCCATGGTCCAGCCTAGACCAAGTTGTTTATATTTACTATGGCTCCCAATGTAACTGCGAAAGCATATGCATGACACTAGGTCAGCAATGGAGTCATCTTGTTCAACTTTTGCAAGGTCTAGCCTTGAATCGGAAGCCCTTTTATGGTGACATCTACTACATAGCTAAGATTGCAGGCATGAGTCATAACACCAGGACTTGAAGATTAAAGTTTAGTTCCTTATAAAATAAAAGCATTCAATCAAGAGAAGTGTAAGCAAGGTTTTGCTTTTTCTTCTCATTGCATAACTTAGAATGTGTGAAATTTGTCTTTCATTGGCCTTAGTGAACTCACACTTTACTAAGTTCAGAAAAATTTGCAGTGTTTTGTCATTGTACTTTTACAATGACAAAAAAACTTTTACAGTATCTTTCAGTTCCTTAAAAGTGAAGATTTTTGCTATTGTCACTTTCTGAGACACTATTATCTGTTTCACCACCACCACTTTCCTCATTTATAGCCAACTTCCTGGGCTGCATGGCCATTCTCTACAGTGTGTACATTTCTGCTATTTTTCCTGCTGTATCTCCTACACCCCAGATATGTTCTATCTGTATTTATTTCCTAAATGTTATCACATTTTACTGTTATGTTGTACTTTTATTTTTGTTGGCAAATTACATCTTTTAATTATCCCTATTTGTAAGGTACCACATGATATGTTTATCACAGGGGGTGGGGAAGGGAGAGAAGATAACAGAAATTACATGCTTTGCTTTCTATGCACTTTGAAAGATATGTCAAAATCAGCCAGTGATATTGTGATCTCTTTCTAACTGAACAACTAGCAGCAAGGTGTGTTCTGTGTGATCAACACATTTTGCGTGATGAGCAGTGCATACTGCCTGGTAGCCATGATTTGAACTATGGAAAATTGATGTTATTTAATAAAAACACACCTAGAATACATCTATATCTATCTATGTATTTATTTATCTATTTATCTATATCTCATATGTGAGAATTAAATGTGCCTTTATAAATAATTTGTTTTTGAATGATATGATTTAAGGTACTTTATATTTAAGGGTTTTCTATTCTTTATCAAAAATCAAAAATGAAAAGTCTATGGAAGATATATAATTTATGAAGTTATGTCTGTAAAGGACTTTTCCAATATGTTAGTCTTTCCATTATTTAGAAATACATTTAAGAAGAAAACTAGAGGATATATCAAATTGATCCTTTCAGGTCAAGGATTTTTTCCTCATTATACATTCTGAATTCTAACATCAACAATTCATTAGTATATGTGATGTGGCTGTAGGGAATTTGTTCATGATAATTATACAATAATTTATATTTGGAGATCTAATTATCCTCTGTTGGTCATTTGAACAAGCATATTGTCCAAATTTAACTCATTCAAATAAAGAGTAGATTATTTGTTGGGATGCTATTTGTCAGGCCACAGAAATAGAATGTAGTAAGAGCTAAACAACATATTTTTAAAAGCAAAAAGCATATTCTATCATTTGTCTCTATTTGAAAAATTCTGAAGATCTAAGAGCCATTGATTCAAATCCTATTTCCTTATGTCCTTTGTCATTTTGCCTTTAAATATCCACTGCTTTTATTCAACACTGTTTATCATTGAAAAAGGTGATTCATTTTATAACACTTCCATTGTAAATACTTGAAGTCTACAGAACAGTATTTTTGTGTATATTTGCAAATGATTAGCTCATAGCAAGATAACATTAAGGATATCTTCCTGATTTCCTATTATTTGTCTTTGTTGTTTTAATAGGGCTTTAAGTATTGATTTCTGTATAGGAAAGACAATATTTCAAGGACCAAAATCTAGATCATGAAGGAAATATTTACAATCTTTAGATTGTTTTTATATTAGAAATATTTCCACTATAAAGCCACTTTTAATTATTAATGGCAATGCTTATTCATAGAATAAATTCTCCTTTAAAGGAAAACATGGAAGGTGATTTTTTCTAATTTTAACAGCTAATAAAGCGTGAATTCATAATATGTGTAGCTTTTGATCAACAAAAGTCTCCCAATATGAAATTAAATAGCATTATTTGCCAGAAACTAATGAAACAGAAAAACACTTCCATTATCTTTAACATGTGTCTTATATTTCTAGTCAGTTTACCTGGACTAGAAAATTAAAAGAGAAAATATTTTTCAACTGCATTGTCAAGCTGTTAAGAAGTAAATGCTTTATAGACATATTAATAAATTGATTATGCCATGTGTTTGTATGTAATATCATAAAGAACTTTCTAGAACAGTTTCAAGGATGCAGTCATAGAATATCTTGTATAAACATGATGCATATTCTGACATGTTCCACTTAAAGAGTTCTTTGTGCTCTCAACTAAATTTCCCGCTAACCATTTTACAGTCCTTTTTTTCTCCTAAATGCCACATGAAAAACAAAAACAAAACTTTAAAATACTGGACTTACCTGGTCATATGAATTCACATTTAATGCCAAGTCCACAGGCTAATTATTTTCCAATAGTTCCTTTGATTCATCATTTTAAAATATTTTCTCTACCCTTCTGAAGACTGATATTTTAAATCAATCCATAGACACTCCCTTCACAATATTTCTGTTGCTTTCTCCAATTACTGCATCAAAGCTGACCTTGTCTGCCATTAGTTATCACAAAATGCACCTTACCCAGTTATGTTTCCAAGATGACTTTTGTTAGTACTATGATTAAAATACCACATTAATTATGTAAAACTCTATAAAATAGAATTCAACAGAGATAATAAATTCACATTAATAATATATAAGTTACTAACCTGTATATTCTGGTTGAAGATGAGATGCAAAATGTATCTTCAATGCACAGATTTTAACTGTAACTTTTATACATTTTTTTCTTCTAATCCAATTGAAAAACAATGAAACTTGAAACTTTGCAATGTTAGACAGTATAATTTTAATACATAAAACCTCATCTTTATACTCAAAGGTGCATAATTATTTAGTAGATTGAAAATATTCAATGTCATTCTTGTAATTTCCATGAACCTTCTTTTTCATTTAACAAAGAACAAACATAAACCAATGTTTGAAATACACAGAGTTTAGGAAGTTTTTTTTTTTATTTTTACAGCAAACTCAGTACATTTTCTATCATGTAATATTTGTAAATGAACACAATATCTTTCTGAAAACATGCAGACATGGGGACAATACATTAAGCTGTAATTTGAATTTTTCTCAATTTAGCATTTAAGAATAAAAATGAAACTGAAGAATGAAAGGTAATACAATATGAATGGATTACTTAATTGATGCAATCTTAAATTAAGAATTAAAACAGGGCTAGAAATGTGGCTTAATGATAGAGTGCTTGCCTAGCATTCATGAAGCTCTGCGTTTGATTACTCAGTGCATTGTAAACAGAAAAAGCCAGAAGTGGTGCTGTGGCTCAAGTGGTAGAGTGCTAACCTTCGGGAAGAAAAGCCATGGACAGTGTCCAGACCTGGTTGTGGAGCCTGGGTGCTGTTCCTGAGCTGTTTAGTTCAAGGCTACCACTCTACATTTTGAACCACAGTTCCACTTTTGGTTTTTGAGTGGTTAATTGGAGATAAGAGTCTCATGGTGACTTTTGTTCCCTGGCTGGCTTTGAATCATGATTCTCATATCTCAGCTTCCTGAGTAGCTAGGATTACAGGTGAAAGCCACAGGCTCCTGGCTTATTGTTTATAATTCTTAATGCACCATATAGCTAATGTTAACTAATCTCATTCTTGAACTGAGTGTTAATTGAGTGTTAACTTCACAAATATACTGGAACTGCATGAGAGCTTTTTGAACATTGTGTTACAAAATGAGAAATTGCTACTGTGCATGTGTATATTAGCTATAAATTTTCAAAAAGTAAAATTCAGAGAGTCCCTCCATATACTTATTACTAAAACTTCAAAACATGGTGCTCTGAAGTCTATACGAAATTCATATGTAAGAATAAAGTATTTATCATGGCTTAAAGGGTCATTTGTTAAAGTTTACATAAACAATGATTCAAGAATGATACCATTTTATTTTAAATTGCTATAAACTTTACTCTTTTAGCAAAATAGTTTCATTTCCACTGAAGAAATACATTTAGATACTACTACTTTATCCTGTACATATCTTGTCATATTTCAAATTATTGGACTAGGTTTCTTTTACATTCTTAATGTCCTTGTTGCATTGGATGGAATGTGTCATTCTAAATGCCTCAGTCATCCTGATAAAATATAATTTTAAAATCCCAGGTATTCTGTCACTTAAACCAAGCCTCCAGCTCTACCAATTATTTTCAAGATGAATCTCAGCTTACGGGCTGCCATCCTATGACTTCCCTGTCACTGGGATGACAGGCAGGTGTTACTGTGCCCAGACATTGTGTTTCCCCTTTTCAATGGTTATAAAATGATGTAATGCACCTCCACACCCAGCTATTGGTTGAGATAGACTGAATAGTTTCTTTCTTCTTCTGGAAGTCCTTCAACCATGATACTCTAAACTCTGACTCCCAGATAGCTTGGATTAAAGCTTAAACAACCAAAAAAAAAATCCCTTCTTCAAGTTACCCTAACATTGGTGTTTAATGTTTATCTAATATATCTTTGGGTCACTGTGATGACATTACTTTTTACTTCTTTAATAACCCATGATATTTAAAGTTTTTTTTTACTTCTATTGTGTGATCTTTTTAGCTTCTTTTCAAACCACCCACTTCAGATCTGTAATCAAGAATTGCTTCTGCATTTATTGGAATGCTGTGAAAGAATCATATATGAATATGAACAAGGAGTCCAAATCATGAATGTTATTTTATTGTGATTTATTAGCTTTACTCTCTTTTAAAGCAAGAGTCTTGGCAGCATAATGTGAAGTGTATTGAATTTATGAGCCTTCAAAATTTCCATGTTTCAACCTTATAAATAAGGCACAGTCCTCACCATCAAAGGGCTTGCAGTCTAATGCAAATGGAATATTTTACATGATGTACTTAAATGTAAGTTTTTAAAAATAAAAGTTTACCAATTGGAAATAGTATAGAGGGGTTATATAAGGCTTGGGATTTGAATTTGCCACTTTATGATAATTAGAGAGAAAGAAAAAAAGGGCATAAGAGGAAATGGAACAGCAGTTGAAAAACATGACTCTTTTGAGGAACAAATCTTCCAACAGACACAGGGACCAAGATGAGAGTTTTGCAAAACTTTTCTTTGTGATTAATGGCAAGGAACTGGAGACAAAGGGGTGCTTGCTAGACAAGAATGCAGCTCTTATAGTTAGGCAAGAAAAACCCAAGAGGCAATGCAAGCCTAAGAATTTTTTTTCCTAACTAATGGGTTATTAATTACCCAAAACACTCCATTTTTGGTGCTAAACAGAATAGGAAGTTCATGGCTTACACATTATTGTTGGAACCCTGAAGTCTGTGGCCAAAGATGGCTGTGTATCTGTCTGTAGAAACACAAAACAGTTTTATTTCATTAGCACTTGTGATAAAAGTACCCAGGAGGGAGCTAATGCCTCTGAAATGGTCTGAAACTATGTCACTATGACTGTGAACTTTATCTAAAAGGGTGACCATGAAAAATGCAGACTTTTATAGAGAAGTACACCTTTAAAAGAATGATCATGTAGGGTAATAGATAAATCCATATATACATTATTGTAAGGTCAATCATCCAGAAGCCACATTTTGAAACATAGACTATTGGAGTCTTTATTATACTGTTAGTAGGCTGCAGTTGTTATAAAGGCCTACAGCCCCCAAATACACAAAACACAGCTAGGAAACATGCTAGAGAGGAAAGAAAAAAATGAAAACAATACCAAAAATGCAACAAGCCATTTCAGCTCCAATGAAGAGCTGAATTGGGATGCCATGATGACTGGAGATGAGCAAGGAGACAGGACACAGGAGACCATCACGGAGACACACATGCCATGGCATAATGACAGGCTGGTCTGGGCCTAAATAGGTTAGGGCAGGGGGTAGATCCACAGGAAATCCCCAGTCCCAGGCACTGGACTGACAGATTCAGTAACTTATCAGCCAGTTGCCCACCCCTACCTCCAAGGATTCCTGCTTATTACCTGTGAGGCAGAGGATGACAAGGGGGATTTTCTTGGCCCCCAGTATGAAGAGAAGATGCCAGACCCCACAATCCACCATGTGGCCAATATGGCATCTGCCAAACCTGACCTCCCTACTTCAACATATGAAAGGAGGAAGTTGTCTACATAAGGAGGAAGTTGTTTACATAGATCTAATGATTACATAGAACACTAATTCAAATGACACCCAACCAAACAAAATGTTAATAACAGTGACTAAATGGCAACTTTAGGGAAACAACTGATTCAAATAATCGACAAATGATAACAAGTTTTAAAAATAAAGGAAGAGCGATTATTGTAAGTCTAAATCCATTATCGTCAAATAATGTTCATGCATCCATTCCTTCATTCTAAAACATCATTCTAAAACATATCCTATAATAGGACAATATTACTTTAGAAGTCAATGGTATTTCTAACATTGGAGAAATAGAAGACAAAATGCCCAATTCCCTTTGTAAATGCAGTTCACATATGAAAGTAATAAATAAAACAAACAAACAAAACAAAATCCTCAAAAAATGTCCTTAAAGTGCTGATTCCATTATGAGAAAAATAAAGTGATGTCTGTAGAGAAACAAGAAATGGTAAAGGGGTGAGGAGGTAAGAGACATAGTTGCTCTTTTAAATGGAGTAAGAAAATATGCTTCATAGAAATGATTATAAAAACAAACAAACAGGAATAGCTGAAATAGCTGACACAGCAGACTAATTGGTATTTAAAGGAGGATAACAGAGAAATCAAGAAAGGCGAAGCTCCTGAGTTAGGAGCATTTCTGAATTCAAAAATATTCAGCCAAACAGCAAGAGACTGCTGGAGTTTGGAGAAAAGACAGCCTATGTGGACAGCAGTGGAAAACGATTACAGAGGTCCATGAGCCTGCTGGTTAGGAATGAAAGTACCTTCAAGAACAGAGTTAAATTGAAGATACATTGTTCAGCAGGTGAGTAATTTGCTTTTTTATGATAACTAGAGGTTGGAATATAGGAGACTGAGTTCTGAAGCCGGACACCTTCATCTGTCATTCAGGTACTTAGGAAAAAAGGGCTGGTGACAAATATAGTATGATTGTTTCAGATTTTAGATATATTAATTAGATCTAATTAGACCTTTAAAATGTTACCATTGCCATTCAATTACTGTGGTTCTCTTCTCAGAGTTTGGAGTAGTGGCAATAAACATATGTTTATGTTACTTTGAATTTGAAAATTACACTCTATATTTTACATATAGTGAGTGGGGCTAGCAATCTGCCTTGAATAATTCCTCTTCTAGTAGTAAAAAAAACAAAACAAAACAAAATTTGTTTCGTGATTTTTTTTATTGTAAAGACACTGTGCCAAGGGGTTACAGTTACATGAATAAGGTAATGAGAACATCTCTTGTCTAGCATTTTTAACTCCTCCTTTGTTTTTCTCCTACTAAACCTTCCCTCCCCACCTCCCTGACTACCCCCACCACCCGAAGTGGTAAAGGTCATTTTCAACTGTGTTATACATCTCATTGTTACAATGGGTCATCCTGTATCCTTGTTTCAGCATTTTGTTATTTCCCTTCCCCTCCCCAAATTAGAAAAAAAATATATATACAGATATATATGTATAAAATATATATACACACATATGTATGTATATATATATACGTATATATATGTGTATATATATGTATATATACATACATGCAAGATATAGGGCACCAGAATCAAGTACAGTGATAACAGGGGTTATACTATAGGGAGAAGAACATACAAAAGAAACAAACAAACAAAAAATCCCATAGTACATTAAAAACAACAGCAACATCAACAGCAAAAACCTCTTGTGTCTATATGTCATGGAACTTTTGATTTTTTTAATTAACTGTGATATAGAAATTAATGAGGGCTTTTCAGATGTTAATTCATGTAAAAAAATGATCTCCCTTTCTCCTGGTCCAGCTGGTAAAACTCTCCAGAATGACCAACACACCACAGATTTCCTTATGATGACTTTGCATTTCCATAGTCCTCATAGCTCTTGCTGATTTAAACTTCAGTCTTATAGTGTGCTAAGTAGCTCTTAGCACACAATAAGATTTCTTCTGCTTCATTATAGAGCTATTTGACTTAACAATTAATGATGCATGTTAATCGCTACTCACATATTAAAAAATACCCCCTCATAAATTTAGTGAACCTTGTCCATTATCACAAATTCAAATGTTCAGAAGTCCTAAATCACTAAAAATAAAATCTCTTCCAGGAAGCCGGGCACCAGTGGCTCATGCCTGTAATTCTAGCTACTTAGGGAGTTGGGATCTGAGGATAGTGGTTCAAAGCCCGCCTGGGCAGGAAAGGCCATGAGACTCTTATCTCCAATAAACTACTCAGAAAGTCTGAAGTGGTGCTGTGGCTCAAGTGGTAGAGCCCTAGCCTTAAGCTGGAGAGTGAAGGGACATTGCTCAGGCCCAGAATTCAAGCCCCATGACCAGAAAAAAAAATCTCTCCTAGGTAGAGGTTTATATATATTGTCTTGTGTAATGGAAATAACAAATGTAACCAATAAAGCCAGTGAGTAGGAATTATTGGAAAGAACCACCATGTTTTGCTGTTGTTGTTGTTGTTTGTTTGTTTTAAACTGTTGGGTTTTTTTATTTCCTATACTATTATTTGCCAAATTTATCCTATTCATTTCTCCGTTCAAATGGTTAGACTCGACATTACAAGTAGAATACCTCAGATTTTCTTTTCATTTTTTATTTTAAATTTGATTAAATATTTTGGAGGATTTTTTTTCCAAGAGTGAAACTAAGTTGTAAGCATGTACTTAGCATGAATGAAGTTTTGCTTCAATTTCTACTACCATGAAAAATAATCAACAATGTATTTTTAGCTCTGCATTATAATATAATGTTTTATCAAGATTCTTTCTCAAATTCTTCCAAAATTTTAAATGGAAACAGTAGAATGACAGCGGAGCTCATTATTCAACAACATAGTAGTTACCTTAAAATGTTGAAATATTATGATACACCAGTGGTTTTATTGATCATTATAACTATTACAATTCAATAAATGTTTTAATAAGTGAAAAAGAAACAAAGTTAGACAATTCTAACTAGAATAATTAGATAAAATCTTTTGTGTTGTTAATAAGGAAAGCAATGAGCATTGTTGCAGTTGTTTTGTTTCAGCATAACTATAGACTTGCGGGGCTATATGTAGAAATATAGAACCAGGTACATAGATGTAAGGTGTGATGGAATTTTAACTCATGAAAAGCAATGAAGAGATTTTCAAACACCAACTGAAAATAGTGTAGCATAATTAAGAAAGAGGATAATAATGATTCTTCAACCCCTCAGAAAGAATGAGTCTTTGTAAAGGAGAAGTTAGTGATGTAAGTAGTGAAGCAATTGTGAAATATTTGCTTTCTTACTGCTTACCTTTATAGAATTCAGATAATAAAAGTAACATAATGAAAATTAATTGGATTATTTCAAATGTTGTAGTCTAAAAATAGGACTTCAAAAGCAGAAAGCATGCATTTAAGTGAGAGAATGCCCTCAAATTGTTTGTATCCTAACCAGTGAGCAGTAATAAAAAGCTACATCTGTCTGTTTCTTTTACTTGTTATTTATGTCAAATCATTGTATTCCCAGTTCCTTTCTTCTTATTTCCCTCTTTCGTAACTGACCTAAATGGCTTTCTTTTCAATGCGCCTACAAGAACAATAATCTTATTCCCAAATGAAAACCAGTTGTACAAGATTTAGGATAACAGAGCAGTTTGGAACAAAACAAGCTATTTCAAAAGAAGGAAATGAATGTGAAAAATGATTGATAGGGTGGTATATATTCCTTGATGATCTGAAATAGTTTCATCACTTGACTATCTGCTTGTACTAAATATTTTAAACAAAAAAAGTGTCTTCTCCTCCCCCCAATCCCTATCAAAATAATACACAGAGGGGTTGCAAAGAGAAGGACTCATCATAACTGAGCTATTCTCCATTGGAAAACATGAAGCAGCAAGAAGTGTCTATACTTAGAAAAATCCTTATCACCATCTTAGGTTTACAGTGTCTGATAAAGGATCATCTATTTCAATTGTCAAAACTAAGGGCTGGGTTTATCACTCAGTGGTAGAGCAATTGTCTAGCATGCTTGAGACCTTGAATTATATTTCTAGAATCTTGACAATTAAAATCAAACCACAAAACAAATGTAAACCATAGATTCATATATGTTGAAAGACTGCATATAATGACGTTTTATATGGTACCCTGAGTTCAAGGACATCTTTTGCATATTAACATTAATAATTCTAAACTTTTTTATACAATTCCCTTTTACTTATAAATCATTCATTAAAAGTATATCAAACAACAATATATGCTTCAATGCACCCTTATTGTGTCTGGAGGACATTTGCCAAAATTTAACCACCCAATTTAAAAAAATAGCCTTCCCTATGATATGAACTAATTTCAATAATTTAATATGTACAAAGACTGCCACTTTCTGTCAAATTTTTTCTTTGCTCCTTGATTTAATAAGTTCTTCTTCCATTCCTCTTCCTTCTCCCCCTTCCCCTCCTCCTCCTCCTCGTCCTCCTTCTTCCCCTCCTCCTCCTCTTTGTCCTTCTCCCTTTCCTCACTATTGTTATATTTCAGTATGGGATTTGAACTCAGGACCTTATACTTACAAGGCAGATACTCTACCATTTGAGTTTTATTCTCAACTCTTTCTACTTTAAATTAGTTTTACAAAGACAGTTTCATATTTTGTCCAGAGGGGCACAGTCCACAAACCACAAACCTCATATTTATACTTTCCACAGAGCTGAATGGTAGGTGTTTGCCATCCAACTCCCCTTTTTCTTTGGTGGAGATGCAATCTCACACAATCTCTGCTCAGGCTATTTCTGGATTGCAATTCTCCTGATCCTTCCTCCCCAGACACTAAGATTACAGGTGTGAGCCACCGTACCATCTTGAAGATTTACGGTTTTGTTTTTTTAAATGTATTGTTTTTCTGACCCATTTAAATTAGCTATGTATTATTTATTTATTTATTTACAATTTCCCAACCCAGATAATGTGAGCATGCAGGAGTTCTATTACATTAATCACATTATACTTTAGTAAGTTTTGTGAGCTTTTTCAGAATATTAAGCCAAGTATTTTTTTAAGTGGTGTCTTAGCATTGAGTTGTCACTTTTTAAAAAATTTTGTGTTGATGTGATTTAAATAAAAGTCTTTTGGTTCCATAGGACAGAATATTTAAAATAATTTTCTAAGTAATTGTGATGATTTTTGCTTTTAGGGATACACTTATTTTCAATGTTATTTATGAATTTATACATCATATTACACAAAGGTACTAATTGGCTTTTTTATAATATTCAATGAATTTTTGTAGTTTATATTGTATTCTTTGGGATGTGGTGGATGAAGAATATTTAATTGACATAACAAAAATGTCATTATCGGGGGTAAATATTAAATTTGATCATTCTACTCCACTTTCTGTTTTATGCCTGGAGGCTAAAGGACTACTTGTAGGGAGTATTAGTTATTTTTATCCTTGAGGTGAAAAATCTCTGAGGACAAAATTTCCTTTGGTGCAGTTAGCAGAAATACATGTGTAAATCTGAATAGCTTATTTTCTCAATTTGTTTTGTCAAAATATAAGCCAAGCTATCTTGAGTTCAAGAGCTTGATAAGAGGAGCAATTACATCAGACCCACTGAGTTAAAAATCTCTGGGAGATGGGGGACAAGCAATCTGCATATTAACATTGTTTGTATCCAACTGATGATTTGAATACAAAGGTTTTGGGAAGTAAAGTACAGAGAACCAATTTGTATGTAATTATTTGATTCTTAAAGTCAAGATCTAAATTGAAGAAATAATTTGAAATACCTACTACAGGCCCCAGTGTTGCTTATGGAAAGAGAGCTATTAGAATGGATAATTTACAGAGGAGTTACACGTTAAGGTTGAAAGTAATGATTTTGGATGTCCTCTGCATAATTTAATTGCTGGCATGGCAATTGCATGCTTAGATCAAATAAGAAAGGTTCAACAGGGAACAGTTGTTTTGCTTATGCTGTGTAATCAGTGTAAACAGGCAGAGCAAGTAAACTACTGCAACAGTTATGAGCTTGAAAAGGCAAAGTTTAAAAACAGCAAGGCGATATTCAGTAAATTGCACAGGTGTTAATACTTCTCACACTTAGCACTGGAAGGCTTTCCTGTTCTCTGTCCATCCAGTGTTAATGATGGATTCAGAAACTTCACTGTTACATGATTTTTTTTTTAACCTATGAAAGTGGTGTGATGTGTCTTTTTCCTTTCTTTACATCAGTTATTCTTGGCAATGTAAGACATCAAGTAGAGGCAAATCTTATGATTGATCTCTTTACTTTTTTAAAAAAAAATTGTTTGCTTTTGTTTTGGGTAGGTACAAACAATCAAGACATAAATATTTCTTACTTTTATCTTTGCTGAAACGAACAAGTGATTTGTTAACTATTAAAACCTCGGTGTGGAAAGTAACTGTTTGACTTAAAATTCATGATTACATGCTAAAAATTAAATATTTTAATCTACATATCTTAGTGACAGAAATGATAAAAAGTCAAGTACCTCCAAATTACACCTGAAGTATTCTGAATAACAATATGTCTAGATTTGAGGAAAACTCAATGAAACCTCTCAAAAGAAGTCTTGAGTCTTTTCCTTGATGTTACTTAAAGGATTATAAGTAGTCATCTCCCCAATATAGTGATAGGGATGTGACCTATAATCTTTTTTTTCTAACAATTTCTTAACTTTTGGCATAGTAAGGCAATTAACACAACAGATTTTTTTTATCATTTAATTTATTCAAATCTGTTCCCATTAGCACTATTTATTCTTAGCCCCTATTAAGATAAAGAGGCAATGATTTAATTGGAAAAAATCTCCTCAAAGTGAACAAATGCAACATTTTCCACCGCAAATAAATTGTATAGTCTGCTAAAACAAAGTCTGAAGAAAAGAAAATTTTTTCATTTGTTAGTTTTTAAATTTTATTTTATTGTAAAGATGCTGTACGGAGGGGTTACAGTTACATGAGTTAGGCATTACTTGTCCATCACTGTTATCCATCCCTTGTTGTTATCCCACAATCCCTTCCCTCTCCTCCTCCCATACTTCTCCCCCTCTGAAGTTGTAAAGTTAGTTTCCAACATACTGTCCTGTGGGTATCATTGTTACAATGTTTCAACCTATGTCCTTGTTTTACTGTTTTGTTATTCACCTTCTCCTCCCCAAATTAGAGAAATCTATAGACAAGATGCAGGGCACCAGTACAGTGAGAACAGAGGATATACCATAGGAGGAAGAAAGAACATACAAAGGAAATAAAAAAAATAACATAGTACATATAAAAAACAACAACAAAGATGGATATCTTGTGACCATATCTTGGGGTTCATTTCACTTATCATCATCTTATATGGACATATGTACATAGCTTTTGAGCTTTTGAGTTTATCTGATAAGATTATCCTATATGTATACTAATTGTTGCAAATAAGGGAAACCATGGGACCTAAATTTCTTTGGGACTGGCTTACTTTACTTAATATTTTTTCCAAGAAGTAAAAGCAGACACCCTGACAACATTATAGGAAAGAATAGGAGAAACTCTAGGGTTCCTTGGCACAGGCCGAAATTATCTTAATAAAACCCAGAAACACAACAAATCAAGCAAAGGTTGGACAAATGGGATTGCACAAAACTGCAGAGTTTCTGCATGGCAAAGGACATCGCTAGTAAGATCAATAAAAAGCCCACAGACTGAGAGAAGATCTTCACTAGCTATAAAACAGACAAGGACCTTGCATCTAAAATACACTTAAAATTCTAAAAATTAAATCTTCCAAAAACAAATCCTCAAAGAAAGAACCACCCAATTAACAACTGGGCTAAAGACTTAAAGAAGACTTCTTTGAAGAAGAAATAAGAATGGCCAATAGACACATGAAGAAATGCTCAACTTCTCTAGCCATAAAAAAAAAAAAAACGCAAATCAAAACAACATTGAGATTCTACCTCACCTCAGTTCCAATGGCTATAATCAAGAAATCTAATAACAACAGATGTTGGAGGGGATGTGGCTAAAAGGGGACCCTACTGCATTGTTGGAATGTAAACTTGTTCAACCACTTTGGAATGCAGTATGGAAGTTGCTCAAAGTACTACTCATAGAACTTCTATGTGACCCAGCAATTCCACTTCTGGGCATATACACAAATGAAAAAAACAAAAAAACAAAAAAACAAGGCCATACAAAAGCTACCATCACAACTATGTTTATTACAGCATTATTCACCATAACTAAGATATGGAACCAATCCAGATGCCACTTAGTAGATGAGTGGATCAAGAAAATGTAGTGTGTGTGTGTGTGTGTATATATATATGTATATATATATATATATATATGAATTATATGCTTCCATCAAAAAGAATGACCCTGCACCCTGCCCCATCAGTTAAGAGAAAATTAAACAGTATTCCATTAGCCTGATACTTTCCAGGATCAGTATAATCTTATCACCCAAAAGTTCTGATTGGTATTCAAAGTTCTTGTTTTGATTAGAATGTTAAGTACCAAACATTTTTTTTAATTGCAAAGGTATATATTTCAATTTTATTTTTGTTAAGTACTATCTTCTCTGGTACCTAGGAATATTGGCCCTACATTCAATTTCTACTTTGTTGAGACTTTGGGAGAATGTGCGAAATGGAGGAAAAATATACTACAATATAGAGCAATATATAATATATAATATAATATGTTAGCAATAAAGCAAAAATTCTCTAATGTAAGTAGTGACATTCATTAGAAAATGATTACAGATTGAATTCTTTCATTGAAAGAGCTTGGAGGGCTGGGAAGGTGGCTCAGTGGTAGAACGCTTGCCTTGCATGCATGAAGCCCTGGGTTCGATTCCTCAGCACCACATAAGCAAAAAGAAAAAAACCTGGAAGTGGCATTGCGGCTCAAGTGGTAGAGCGCTAGCCTTGAGCTGAAGAGCTGAGGGACAGCGTCCAGGCCCAGAGTTCAGGCCCCACAGCCGGACCCCCCAAAAAAATCCTAATGAAAGAGCTTGGAACCAGACATATTTCTCCTTTGAGAGTTTTACATCTTGCAAAACTTCTATAAACCTTGACAGCTTGGATGATATCCTTGGAATCATCTATATCTATATCTAGAGATATTGGTATTGCTATATAGATACTCACTTCTAAGCTCCCCAATTTTGGACGTGTGTGTGTGTGTGTGTGTGTGTGTGTGTGGACAGAGAGGTTGGGTTGTATACTAGAGCTTAAAATAGGCTACACCTTTGAGATTTTTTGGACAAGGTTAGTGTTTCACTATTTGAGCCACAGGTCTGTTTCCAGTGTTTTTATGTTTAACTGAAGATAAATGTCTGACTTTCTAAATTCGACTGGCTTGAACCTTGATTCTCAGGACTCAGCCTCCTAAGTATCTAGGATTAGAGTATGAGATCATTGTCCTTCTAGATTTTCCTCCTCCTCCTCCTCCTCCTCCTTCTTTTCAATTAACTGACCTAGATGTCTACTTTCATAGTTAAATTGAAATGGATGGATTACAAAAGCAGATTAGTTATAAGTGTGATAATATTATCACTAGAAATAAATAATGGTTGACAAATAGCAAGCATGGAAAGAAGGAAAGGAAAGAACAAAAGAAGGAAGAAAGGATGGAAGGAAGGAAGGAAGGAAGGAAGGAAGGAAGGAAGGAAGGAAGGAAGGAAGGAAGAAAGGAAGGAAGGAAGAAAAATGGAGAAAGAAAAATAAAAGAATAACTCCTATAGATGATTTGAGAGCTTGGCTTCCAAGTCTTGTCTATTCAATCAATCAGCAGCTGAGTTCAATACAACCAATCAACAAAAATACTTCAAAGGATAAAAGCCAGGAATTCAATATCAACTTGTACTTCCTGCTTTTAATATAATTCTGAAATGACACAACAAGTATAGAGAATAATATTACACAATTTTAATCAAAATGTACTAAGATTAAAATTCACCCTGTAAAGAAAAAAATAAATGTACATAAATATGAAAAATGAAGAGGATGCTTGTTTTTATTTCCTATTTGCCATTTTTTCCTTAATCAGGAAAAAAATGGTTAACTAGAAACCCTAGAGTTTTGGTGCAATATTTGTTAAGCCTTATTTCTTATAGAAGACTTCATTTTAGGTTTTAATACAGGATAATGTACATAAATAAACCAGAAAACTTCTATCTTTGCCATTTTAATCGAATTATATATATATATATTTTTTTTTTTGTTGTTGTTGTTGTTGTCAGTCATGAGGCTTGAACTCTGGTCTTGGGTGCTATCCCTCAGCCCTTCAGCTCAAAGAGAGCACAATACTGCTTGAACCACAGTGCCATTTCCAGTTTTCTAATAGTTTATTGGAGATAAGAGTCTCACAGACTTTCTTGTCTGGGCTGGTTTGAACCATGATCCTCAGATCTCTGCCTCCTGAGTAGCTAGGATTTCAGGTGTGAGCCACCGGTGTCAAGCAAACTATATATTTTCTGAGTCACATTTTCAGCCCTTTTTTGAAAAAAGATTTTTATTTTATTTTATTTTATATATATTTATTGTAAAAATGTTGTACAGAAGTGTTACAGTTACATGAGTAAGGTAATGAGTACATTTCATAGCGAGCATTGTTACCTCCTCCTTTGATTTGCCCCTACCCTCACTTCCTTCTCTACCACCCCAACTCCTCCTTCCCTACCACCGCCCCCCTGACATTGTAAAGTTCGTTTTCAACATAGTGTCCTGTACATCTCGTCGTCACAATGGGTCAGCCTGCATCCCCATTTAAGCGCTCCTCAGTATCTCTTCCCCTCCTTGTATATACGAAACTGTGTACACAAGGTGCAGAACATCAGCATCAAATCCAATGAGAACAAGGGTTATACTGTGGGGGAAGAACATACAAAAGAAACAAAAGAATCACATAGTGCATTGTAAGCACATTAAAAACACTTGCAAGAAACAAAAAGCCACTTGTGTCCCTGCCTTGGGGTACATTTTGCTTAACGTTATCTCACGTGGTCATATGTACATAGACTTTGACCTTCTCTGCTTGTCCTAGACATGTATTAATCATTGCAAACAAGAAACCATGGGACCTATGTTACTTTGGGCCTGGCTTAATTCACTTAATATAATTTTTCCAAGTCTTTCCAGTTCCTAACAATTGAGGCAATGCCATACTCTCTGACGGAGGCATAGAATTCCATTGTGTGTGTGTGTGTGTGTGTGTGTGTGTGTATGTGTGTGTGTGTACATACACACACACATATAATATATATATATATATATATATGTATATTCCACATTTTCTTGACCCAGTCATCTACTGAGGGGCATCTGGGTTGGTTCCATATCTTAGCTATGGTAAATAATGCTGCGATAAACATGGTTGTGCTGGTATCCACCCGTTTTTAAATACTGAATTGATTGGCTAAAAATGTTCATATTTATCACTTATGTTTTAGAAAGATAATGTGAGATAACTCTTAATCCATAAGTCATTATATTTATTTTTAAGCATATTTCTTAAGATAGAGGTGGTTAATGAGATGAAACATTATATTGTTATATTCTGTCTTTATAACCACAAAGTTTAGTGTAAAGTCAGTCAGTTTTTATTTTACAAACAAGACAGGAGGTGAAATTTTAGTCTTTCAAAACATACATAGATTTTTATATACAAGTCCGATGGCTAAATCATTGAATTGATATGGACATCAAGTCTAAACTGAAAGAACAATAGAAGAAATCAAAGGAAAAAAACATTTTTATTTAAATGAACTAACTCTGCTTTCTAAACTCTCAAAACATTACAGTTTTGATGTCAATTATCTCACTCATAGTTACATTATTTATGAAGTAGTCTTGGGACTGATACACAAAACCAATTCAAAATTAATTTGGGGGTAAAGTTGTGTGAGCACATTATTTTTTAAACCATAGCATGTGTTCATGATTAATCAGATTCTAAATTTAATTTTATCTTCCTAAGTTTTATTGGAGCTAAAGTTCAACAAATATCTGAAGCTAAATTATAATTTTAGACAATTGAAAACATGTGAAAGAATAATTGTACCTTTAATTCAAATATAACTTTTTGTATATCATTTTTAAATTAGAACAATCATGATATTTTTGGAGAGTGAATAAAGCTAAACTCTTAGGTGCTGGTGTTGTAAAATATTTCTTCTTAATTTTTATTTCTTGTTACTAGGGAGAAGAGAATATTTGTTTTTTTTTAAATATCTTTTGATCTTTCATCATTGCAGGGGCTTACCCTGACAGCAGGATTCCATGTATGATTAACATTGTGTAAGCATTCTTCCCTCCAGATTTCTGACAAGATATCAAATCTTTTGAGTTTTACATGAGAAGCAATCCCAAGTGCCAATGCCAGTATAATTCTTCCAAGATAATCTAAATACTTATCATTCTATTAAATCAAGTAATCCTTTATGTTCACTCAGGCTTCATTTTTGTAGATAAACACACCAATTATCTATTTGACTATCTAACACTCTATCAATCATTCATATATCACAAATGTATCCAATCAGCCTACTTATCATCTATCTCTTTGCACTGTATATGTGTACACATGTATGTATATATGGATGTGTATTTTCCCTTTAAATATTCTAAGGGATTGTTAAAATTGTGAACCTTTTGTCTTTTTAATGTTCTTTAACTAAACACATTAAAAAGTTATGCAAGATCAACAAATTACATCTTTTAGGAAAGGTCTAAATCTGGAGAAAATATGTAATGGAGGGACATTTGTTGTGATTACTAGAGTGTATTCTCAGTAGGCTAGGATTATTGTAAGTAAAATTGATTTTGCTCATGATTTGATTTTAATCTAGTTTAGCAGAATTATATTCTACAAGGAACAGATATTTAATTTAGTATACTGTGATGAAAAGAGTTCAGTTCAGAGACATTTAATGTGTTTGGTATAATAAAAGCAGCATCTGAGTATTAAGTTTTTAAAATAGGTTTTCATCATTATTGTATTACCACTTAAATAATTTCTTGTGTTTACATATTTTTATTACATTTCAAAAATATGTTAGGTCCTTGTACTTCTACTACATCTTCTTGTCTATGTAAAACAAACAAGTTAGTAAGGAAAATATAGAATATGTTTTTTTCTGCCCAGGGTTTTGGGCTTTCTTTTTTTCCCTTTCTTTCTTTCTTTTTTTTTTCTGATCAAGAGATTGTCAGAGAAACCACTAGCCATAGGGTGAGTGGAGCTGCCTTGTTACAAGCTACCATTGTAAACAAGGGTCTATGGAAACCAATCTCTTACAATTTTCCAGTCTACTGTTTTCCAATATCAAGGAGTTAGAATACTTGGCAATTTTGAAGCTGCTGCTCAACAGAGGTATCTAGCACTTTAACAGTTGCTACCAGATGGGACTATTTTCTGAAGTTGACACAAAGGCCAGGAGAACTATTGAAGCAAAGAAATAAAGCTAAGAAGGAATTCAGAGGGTAGTGTGCCATATTTCCTTTTGCTATTGAATAATTTATGTAATAATGCTCTTGTTCTCACTCTATTTTTCCTCATAGGCTGTTTTCTTCTAGAAATATAGAAATTAATCATATTTTCTATATCTCTGAAATACATTCACTGTACATTTTTGTGTTGAAATAAATACCCTATATATGTCTATGTGCATATGTGACTTCCTGTACATGTGTACATATGTGTGTGTGTGTGCCCATGTGTTGCAGTCTGTTCTTTTCTATAAATGAACCATTACAACTATCTTTTAACTGTTTGTCTTTGATTTGCTTCCCTGACATGGCTATGTCAGATTACACAGTTAAATCCAAATGGCTCTTGTTTTTAATTTTATTTTAATAACTACAATGTATGTGAAACCTAATTAACAAATTTGTTTGAAACATGGGGTAGCAGATAGGAGGATAGTAACTAAGTCAGAGAGAAGTAAGTTTTTTTTTGTAAAAATTCTTAAATTTAATGAGCCTCAGGTTCATTCAGTAGGTGAAGGGGACAATAATATCTACCGACAAGAGACACTGTATATAGTATCTCCCAACATTAAGAGCTTAGTAATTCCTTAACAAATTGTGTCTGCTGCTTCTGATACTTATGGTTCCTGGCTTCTTTGTGATGTATAGTCCATTATGAACAGTGCAAGTGAATTATGGTTGGGAATGTGGTTTATCCCAGTGGCTTGAAGCATGAAATTTACATTGGGGAGATTGTTCACTATATACTTACCTATGAAATGGCAATGAATAAGATTCCAGCTAATACTTGAAACATCAGCTCAGATCCCCAAATAACTATAACACAAAATAGATTTCTTTCTGGCTTGTTATAAACTTCCTGTAAGATAATGAATACACCTCTTTTGTTTTAAACTCTTATGAACTTGAGGATATTTACTGCAGTGTAATCCATAACCTAGCCTATGATGATTTGCATGCTTCTAAACATAATTTACGAATATGACCATAATGCCACCTCTACTTTACCTGCCACATTTTAACTGCCTGTGTTGATCTCAAGTGGGAAGCTATAATACATGTTATTTGGATTGTTCAGTTTCCCTTTTAAAAGATAGGTAATGAATGCTGCATGTCCTTTTGTTCTGGAACATATTTGAAAGGACTTAATCTACATCATCAATTCAATTAAGCTGAAACATGTTTTGTTCCTTTGTGTTCAGTTGTCTAAGGACACAAATTCATTCCCATTTTCTCTGACTTCAGAGATAAATGTTTAATTCACTTGGTTGCTGTATGAAATATATCTGTTTACAATTCTGTAAGTTTAAGACCAGATGTTGCCCAGAACACACAATTGTTCATAGTTTTTGATGATTATCTTTTTCCTTCCTTTTCAACCTATATCTGCCTTTGCAAATGTGAGCTAGCAGTATACAATGTGCAATATGCAGTTATACAGGGAAATAGCAGGAGATGTGCTTGCCTTTTATGTTATCTAAGATGGTTAATGTGGTGAAAGAAATCCTGCATTCACTGCACATTTCTTTTGTACAGTTCTTGGGAACTGCAAAGAAGGCTTTTCTTTTGTCAGATGACTCAGTCTCACACTTGTGCTCATTCAGATAAACACTGGAATTTTTCCTGCAATATACTAAGGGATTTGGAATGTAGAGCACAAGCTTAAGTGTGTTCTGTTTTATTTTTTTTTCTCTTTAAAAAAAATCTATCTATCTAATCTCTCCTATTTCTTGTCTGTGTTTCACTATCTATTTGGGGCAAATAAGATTGATAGTGGTACCTTAGTTTCTTGTCACTTGAGGCTGGAAGAAACAGTATAAGACACATCACCTAGGCTGAATCAGGGAGCATTCCTCCCTTCCATGCCTTATCAGTAATCTCTGACTTCCAACAGCTGGAACTGCAAGAGTGCCTCACTTCATCTCCTTCTCCCTCCTCCACATTCAGGAGTAATGAGAATTCCCCTGTTACTACTGCCTGCGAGTCCCAGACCAAGATTACATCAGTTCATTTAGCTTCGGCTTTTCAGGCTCTCCTTGGAAGGAATTGATTTCCTTATTTTGGTCGCTTTGCTTTTGGATTCTGCCCAAAAGAAAAATTCAAGGAAGTGAAATTTGTCCTTACAAGGGCTATTTCAGATAATTACCTGAAAATGTTAGAGCATGTAAGGCAGTAGGGAGATTGTCTTTCTTTATCTGTAAACCCACTAAGAACATGTCTATAATACACTTTACAAAAGGCCCATTCCTTCAGAGTTTTCTGAAAGGCAAGAGACAAGATCAAAACCAGAAAATGAATGGATTTGTCTTTCAAATGATTTTTACTCGCTATATTCTAAAACAGTAAAAGTCTGAAAATCACACAACAATAATGTATGGAATGTATCATCTATCTAATCTATCTCTTTGTCCATCCAATTATGTACTTACATACACATAAAACACGTAGTTTAAAACTAATCTTCCCCCCTCTCACATCAATCATGATGATAATATACTTCTTACCACCTTTAAAGACACAGCATTTACATATAGCAATTATTCTATAAGTATACTAGTTAGACTACGTATATATAGTAATGTGGTTAAAACTTTCCTCCTATTGACAAAGGTATTGAAGTTCAAAAGAAACATAATATCTGGTGATAAATAGTGTGATTGAAAGAAACTCAGGGTGTCATCAAACAGTATGTCTCCATTGCTGAAGCTCCAGTAAACTAAGTAGAGAAAGAGCTATGGGAATAAAAGGATCTCTTTTGAAGGGTAAGAATTAGTTTTGTTTCTGTTTTTATAGCCATTAAACAATACATATTTTTTCATATTTTATTTGACATAATCTAACTCCATGCAAGCACAAAAACAGTAATTAAAAATTTAAAAAGTCACTTAACTTGTCAGCTATGCAAAACATAGATTTATTGGGTTCTTTAATATTAATTTATAAAAACAGGACAAACCAGTTTTCTTTTAAACAAGATGCTCTTACTTCCTTCCCGAAGATTTTATGTAGGTTTTAATTTTAGTGATCTTATAGGAAGCTTCTAATGAACACATGACGAAAGGTACAAGTACAAATACGTGACAGTGAATGACCAGGATTTGTTATAAAAAATGCAATGTTAGACAATTTTTTGTGTGAATATCATAAAGCACACTTAGATGGCATAGACTAAAACACTCTTGCATTGTAACTCTTAGGCCATTAATCTGACTAGCATTTGGCTGTGTTGAGTCGTGTAGGTAGTTCAAACACAATGATAGCTATATGTATATCCAAGCATAGAAAAGGTGCAGTAATAATACAGGATAAAAGATTAAACATGGTATATCTGTACAGGGCACTTACCACATGTGGAGTTTGCTGGACCAAAAGTTGCTGTGAGTATCAAGAGAGTCGGTAAATGAAAATCCCAGGACATTACTGCAAACTGCTATAGATTTTAAAAATACAACTTTGTATGTAGTTTTAGTAGACAAATGTATGTATATATACATACATTTATGTATATATACATACATTTGTCTACATGCGTCTATATATTATATAGACACATATACATCTGTGTATATATTATACATAAATGTGTACATTTGTAAGCTACTATTTCTTCATGAATAAATAAATCTTAGTTTATTATGAATTTTACAATGTAAACTCTTTAAATTTTTCACATTTTAAAAGCAGCTTAAAGTAAACATGTTGTTCAGCTATGTAAAATATCTTTTTTAGTATCCTTATTCTATGAGATTTAATCTATATTACAATTGAAATGCTTTTTCATGTTACTCTTTTTAAAAAATTAAGACATAAACACACCATTAGGATGGGTCTATAGAAGTTCAGAGTCATCAATATTGTGGTCTTCAATTTCCTGATCTGAAAGGTCTTTTCGGCTGGAGCATACAGCTCACTATTGCTTCTTATGATAAAACATCTAGAATCCATCATGAGGTACCTTCCCAAGATCCTCAAAATTAACTGTGCTTTTTTATAATTAGAAAAGTAGAACCAGAAACAAGAATAAAATATATAGAACAGTTTTATATAAGTGATGGTATTTCCTCACTTCATTGAGTATTATATACAATGCACAATTGTTTTTCATTCATTTATACAACTAAGCATACATAATAGGTGTTTTACCCCAGCATTACCATAAAAATCAAACACAAATGCAATTCATTTTACTATGGTATTAGGATGGTTATGCTGTCTAGGTAATAGGAACAATTGAGCTCATAATTTGGTGACTATCTATCCATCTATTTATCTTCTTCTATCCTACCCTCCCTCCCATCTCCTTATCTAAGTAGTTCACACTTGTTTACACAACTCTGTTCCAATCCATGAGGGATTATGAAGTGAAAATCCATTCCATATCACCTTCATTTTAAGTCAATCCAGAGTGGATAGGAAAGGTATAGGTCACTTTTCATGTTCTGCATTTTCATGGTGTTGAGTTTGTGATTGCTGCATTGTAATGTTGTTCAGCTATTAACTTGAGAAGAGGGGAGAAAATAGAATATAAAAGGCTGATTTGAATGTCATTATGTGTCTATTATTTGGTGATAATTGTTAGGCTTGTGTTGCCAGTAGTGAGAATGGAAATGAAGGGATTGATAAAAGAGCCATTTCAAAGCAACACAACACAATAGGCAGGTCTTGGAAAATGATTAGCTATGACAAACAAGTGAGAAAAAAAAATCAAAAGCATTTATTTTTAAGTGATATATCAGAAAGAAAAAACAGAAACATATTAACAAAACCGCCAAGTATGTGTGGTTACAAAAGTCCTAGATTTGGAGTTTAACTCTTCACTTCTACGATGTGAGATTTGGGGAAATTACCTAACTTTAAGACTTACATTTCATCCTAGATGAAATGAGAGTAATACTGTATAAAGCACAGGCTATTGTAAACATTCAACTCAACACAGATAATGGCCTTTGGTTATGTGGAACAACAGACAAGTCTTAGAGGTTTTGTGTGCCTGACCTCATGAAATTTTTGCTTCAATCTGTTGACATGTTCGCATCTTTTAAGATTTGGAATAGAAGTTAAGGGATTTGAGCAAACTGTTCATTGTGACACAGATAATAAAAGTACTGCACAATAAGAATTGATATCCAGTGTTCTGCCTTTAAAGTCATACTTGTTCCCACACAGACTGCAATCAAAATATACCTTTTCTCTTTATCAATCATGATTGTAATTGATGTGCTGTTGAGCCTCAAGTAAAAGTTGTAGGCCCTTCTCCATTTAAACATAACAACAACAAACAAAGGTTGTCCGTATATGGACATGAATTTCTAGTGCTATAAATTCACTGGAGGTACTAAAGACCTCTGAAATTGTAAATGCAATTTTCATCAGAAAGCCAATAAACAATAGAAATACATGTATCCTTTCTTTCAAAATATATATTATTATGAATCTGACTGTTTTACTGTTTGATTAATCAAATGTTTGGTTAACTCATCGATACCGTGAAAGCTTATTCAAACGATCATCATTTACTTCGACTCTTTCCTTAAGATAACCACAAGGCTATATTCCTTCCTGTATAATTCAGGTCTCTGTTCAAAAGCCATTCTTGATTGCCTCCTGTAAAACTACCCCCCACTCTGTGTTGCATTATATGATCTGGGGTATTATTCTTTATACCATAGAGAGCTGATTGTCATCAAAATTACTTGTGCAGTTGTATATTCTCCTCTGCAATGAAAAAGGGATACCTGGTTTATATAGATTCAATATAAATGAGTAAAACTGTTTTCACATAGCAAGGAAAGTCAATGACAATACTGCCATGCTGGTGCTTGAGGAAAAAAAAAAATTCAACGTACATGATGGGAAAAGGTAGTTATGTCTCAACTTTTTGTTGAAAGACCATGTGAGAGCTCAGATTTCCCTTGAAGGACAGCTGTTTAAGTAGATGAAGAGAAGATACCAGGAAGTTAAGTGGTGTATATAATTACCTCACGTATTTCCAGTGAAAAGCTTACTAAACAGAATAGCAAAATTTTAGTAATCCTGAAATCTTAGCTCCTTGGTGTCTGAGAAGAAGGGGATTGTGGCTCAAGGACCATCTAGGTCTTTGATTGGAAGACTCTATCTCATTGGAAAAAAACAGGGTGCAGTGGTGTGTGACTGTCACCCCAATGATGACAAGCAAAAGAGGCAGATGATGGTCCAAACATATGCTCTAGCTGGAAATCTGACCCCCTCTCTCTCTCTCTCAAAAAAAAAAAGCACACAAAAGATCAAGAGGTGTAGATCAGTGGTGTAGGTTTAGCCTCACAAGCATGAGGGCCAAAGTTAAAACCACAGTGCTGTCAAAAAATTTAGTGAAAATACCCACGCCTAAATGCAAATATATACCATGTGTTTTCAGGGCTTAGAATGTTGTCTCATATTTGCAGGCTAGCTCAGTCTGGTGAGTTTTAGGATATGGGGCACCTTTGTGCCCCATGATACCTTCATCTCCAGCTAAAAGACTTTTCAAAAGGTGTGCTAAAGTATAGAAACTATTAATATAATTATTTGTTACTGGGTGAGTGTCAGAGGTGAGCTAGTTACACAAGGGTTCTTTTAAGCATTGATCATAGGCATGCTGTTATTGCCATTTCAGATTACCTGCATTCTTCAAAGGAAAAAAAATGCTGTTTCTTCTCATTTACAGCAATACGTCTGTAGTGAGAGGAAAAGTGTGTGTAGTTATAAGTTCAATTACAGCTCCTGGTTTATCAGTGGCAATGTCCTAGACTAGACCATGGCCTTGACGTGGGCAATGCAGTGAAAAATGAGGATCATGTAGAGTACAATGGAAACTTAAAATGAGATTGGGTTTAAATTCACAGCTGGGACTTGCACACTTGGCACAAAGAGAACATAAGGTCAGTCTATGGAGATAAGGAGTATTCAATCATATCCTGCAGAGAAGCTAAGATACTGGTTTTGTAGTTCTTGTTTAAATGGCTTGAACTTTTTTCTTGAATGATGTATATAGTTCTACGTGTGTGAATGTGCATGTGTTTATACACAACAGATATATGTGTATGTAGAACAGATAAAAATGATTTGTCTGCAAAGAGATAAAATTCTGAAGTTATAACAATAGTCACTGTCAGCAACATAGTAAATACTTCTTTACAATGTTTTTGAGAAAGAACATGCCACATGATGTAAAATATATGATTTTAGAAAATATTTCTCCTTTTTTAAAACATTTTTTTACTAAATTCTATATAAGTTGGGAATATGCACAAAATTCAGTTTCTGGAATTTTTGCTTGAACATCTATAATTATATTATTTCAGAAAATGCTACTGTTATTCTTTCCAGAAACAATAACAGCATGAAATTGTTGGCAAGACAGGAAAAAAAGAGAGGAAGAATGTCATTCATTTTGACCAATTTTCTTTTTTGCCCCTATTACACTATTTACCTCAAGAGTATCAAAGAGCTAAAAACATTTAAATGTCATTATTAGAGAAAAGAAGACTACCTTTTGGAGTCATTTAATAATCTGATAAATTTAGAATTGCTAGTGGTTTGCAGCAGTGGTATTCAGAACTAAAACTTTCTAAACGTCAAAATCTATTTTCATTCTGTGTGACTTCAGCCAGTTTTTCTCCTCATCTATTGAATAAAATAATTATTGTTTTGTTTGTTTGTCTACTTTGTTTCTGAACACACAATTTAAAAATGTTTATTCAGAGGATATCAGAGAGCAGGCCGAATTTAGTACTGAAGAGGCTGAAAATTCTTCAAACCAAGAGTAGTTAACAGGTCCACTTTAAATACATTTCACCTCTGGATGGCCAACTATGGGGCTGATCAACTGTGACCTGTAAGATGCACATTTCAATTATTTCCAGAAGCTGTCATGCTATGAATTTTATCTCTCACTCATTTCCCTGGATCTGTTGCCAATGGATAAAAACATTGGTTTGTATCCATGAGAAAGAGGTTAATTAAAAGACAGCTAGGCTTTCCTTTGGAGTTCTGTCATTTTAAAAAAAAGAAAAGAAAGAAAACATTTTCCTTAATTCTGAAACACTTTATATAGACACTGTGCTACATCTTGTTCTGATTCCAACAGAGCATAAAGGTTTTTACGTAGTTTGTGCACACAAATTTACAGATAGGAACTATGAAGAAGAGAAATGAGGCCTATAGTTTCTCAACATAACTGGAACATGCAGAAGAGAAGAACAGCCAAGAAGCTCTTCCTTATTGTTCTCATCAAGTCCAACAGCACAGCATTTAGTGAAAGGCACTTCTTTTGAGAAAACACAGGGGATTTTAAATAATTTGTTTTAGACTTTTTCAGTTTGTTTTTGTTTATTACATATGTACAGTATGAGCACATTCAGCCTAAAGCTTAATGGTTAAATCATCCCTAGACATGATTGTATTTAACATGTTTTACTCTACTAGGTACTCAGTACCCGGCAGATATCAGTGTAGGAGGCAACACTCATAAATAATAGTTACTTAATAAGCTACAGAAGCATTCAGTTAGCAGTTGTGGGTAATGTTCAGTAAGTGCCTACCTTGGTCAAAGTAGAAGTGTATTTTTTTAGGATTCCTGACTGTATCATGAGTTGTTTTGTGTTCATAGTACCATTTTATGATATAATACCACAAATATATTTTTGCGATTAAATCTTATGTTCTATCTAGTTAACTTTCCCACACAAAATGTTTGTAATAGAATATATTAACAATATACTATTGCAATATATTGCACCTTAGTATATTAACAATAATTTCCAATATAGTACATTATATGTTCTGAATTCCAATAGACCTAAAAACAGTACATTATATTTCCATACATTTTGTTTTTTTTTCTTTGAAAATGTGTATACACACACATACACACACATATAGTTAAGAGCTATTCAAATGGGTTTCAGTTCAATATGTGAATTTATGATCTCTGCCATCTCCTTGGTTCTGTGTTATCCTGCCAATGGGTTGAACAATAACATTTAAACTAAAGTCCATGCTTCTCTGTAGATACAGAGTCAGCTTTAGTAACTCTCTCCTGAGTTCTGACAACCAGATTCAGGCTGCTCAGTCAATTCCACTGAGCCACAAATCAGCTACTTGTCTAAGAAAAATACATTTTGATTCATGGATGTCAGCCTAGAGAACACTGATCAAAATTCATGCTGCGTCTTTGTTAAACAGCATGCATTTCCAAGCTTGCTCCAAGTTACATCAGAATAGATGGTGTTGTAAGTGGAGAGCTACTCGTCTTCAAATACATTAACCTTTCATTAAAATAGTTGAAAAGATAATTCAGAATTGTGATTTATCTTTTTGATTGAAATTTATGTATGTATGGATATGGTCACTTGTGTAAAGTTAATAACACAATTATAGAATAAAGACTTACTCATTTTTATATTCCTAATTCTTTGTACTATAAGTGTGTAATTGTGCATATATTATCAATGTTCACTATCATTTCTGTTCTTGTGATATTGTGGTAAATGATGATAATACTGATGATGAAATGATAATGAAAGCATATCCACTAACACTAAGTATAGTGTAGGGTACAACGTGTAGTACATATATTTGCAATATCTGATAAACTCAAGTGTCATTTTTATTCCTTATTTATTATAAAAGAAAGTGAATGGATGGACAGGTTAAGCCAAGGTTGAAAAATTGATATTGAGCCATGATTTGAGCCCAGATATTGTGATTCTGGATCAAATTTGTTCCTCTTGGATGAGGAAAGAATTTTAAGGAGAGTAGGAACCTTGCTTAAATTAATCTGCAGAAAGATACTTATACAAAGTTACTTTATCATCTGCAATATTGAACCTTTCTTTTGTGTTTGAGTTGATATAATTAATAATTTACTGTGCTTTTATGGGGAGCAGGAAATCAAATAAACACTGACATACAAAAATAGACATAAACATATGCATATCTTTTCAGCTAGCTAAATATAATAAATGTACTTTTCTGATTCAGGAACAATAACAATCTTATTAATTAGAGTTTCAGTTCTCTTTGCTATGTACTATCCATTTTTTTCTAAAAGTCAAAGTATTTATGTCCCAAATAAGTACAGTGAAAATCATTATCAAATTTAGCTATCTAATGAGAATGGATTAGATCAAATACATAAAATAAATAACTGCAGCTTCTTCTTTTAAATTGTGTTCAAACTTGAGGATTTTACATTAGCAAATCTGTATAGTTTTGCATAGTGTATCTTAAATAATCAAATTGTTTGCTTTATAAAGATTGTACTGTGTATAGATAGTATTTGCTAGAATCTGATCTTGCATAATTTCATCTGAAACAAGCAATATTCTGGAGAGAGAATTTTGTATTTCTAAACATTAGTGAATGTGGGCTGGATTATTACTGATTTGGGCCCAATTACTGAGTTAGATCCATATTTACTTATCTTACACTCTCAACACGTGTACCAGAACTTTTAGAAATAAAACATAAAAAAGCAAAACAAACAAAAAAACAACTTGATATTCATAAAATAGGATACTTCGGAGTTGATTTTGACCACTGCCCTGGTTATTTTGTTGGGCTCATGTTACTGTGCTCATGTATCATACTTTGACAAGAGTGTTCATATCAATATGAAAAGCCTTATAATACAGAACAAATTTAACTGTCACAGTTTCCTCAATGAGGGAAAATATGTAAGATCAAATTAGTTCTGTAAGTCAGCTTTCTATCACTATAAAAAATAACTAAGACAATCAACTTAAAATAACAAAGTGTGTATTTCACTTAGCATTTTGGTGATTTCAGCCTGTGATTGGCTCAATCATTTTTGCTCTTTGGCCTGGGCCCATGCAGCACAGCAACATTTTAGTACATAGCACAGGAATTCACATCTTGGGGCCCAAAATCTTTGAGGACCCACTCAAAACGACTTCAAATCTCCTAGTAATAAGTGACACCTCTTAAAGTCTACCACCTTCCAGTATCACTAAATGGGGAACAAAATCTTTTTTTTCTATCTTTTTTTTTCTTTCTTTTTTTTCTTTTTGTCATTCATGGGGCTTGAATTCAGGGCCTAGTTGAGGTCTCTGAGCTCCTGTGTTCAGGTTTACCACTCTACCACTTTGAGCTATAATGCCACTTCCAGTTTTCTGGTGGTTAATTGGGGATAAGGATCTTATAGACTTTCTTGACTGGTCTGGCTTTGAATTATGATCCTCAGATGTCATCCTCTTTAGTAGCTAGTATTACTGGCTTGAGCCACTAGCTCTCCAAGGTGGGACCAAACTTTGAATGTATTCATAGGACATTCTAGATGTAAATTAAAATGGTGTCTTTTTTTATTGAAAAGGTGATGAGCAGAGGGATTATAGTTACATGAGGAAGGTAATTGGTACGTTTGTTTTTAATCATTGTAACTAAAATGTCTTATAAAATCAAATACATCAAAGGGAAACTTCATTCCATGAAAGAAGCAATGCACCAGTGAGATCTTTAATAGGACCTTTAGCAATAGTTTGTTCCTCAAAGAGAGAGATGTATAGAACTGTACAGCTGAATAATTAGGGATATAACTCTCTGGTCATCCCACTTACTTACCACCCAAAATTATATTGTTTTGAGCATGTGTTTAATACAATTCAGAATACTAGCTAATAGGCCAGATACATGGGCATAAGCAATCCTGATTACAGATTATGACTTTTCCCAGAATTAATTTGTTCTTATTATTTTCCTCAGTAGATGAATGGATCAAGAAAATGTGATTATATATACACAATGGAATTCTATACCTCCATCAGAAAGAATGACATTGCCCCATTGTTAGGAAATGGAAAGACTTGGAAAAAATTATATTAAACAAAGTAAGCCAGGCCCAAAGAAACATAGACCCCAGGGTTTCCCTTATTTGCAATATCTAGTATATGTATGAGTCAAGCGGAAAAGGTCAGATAATGTGATGTTAGGAAAATGAACCCTTAGATATGTATTTTAATGTTTTTTTCTTTCATGTATGTGTTTCTAACGCATTTATAAGATTATT
Organism: Dipodomys ordii; assembly: GCF_000151885.1. Classification (NCBI taxonomy): domain Eukaryota; kingdom Metazoa; phylum Chordata; class Mammalia; order Rodentia; family Heteromyidae; genus Dipodomys; species Dipodomys ordii. The sequence goes on from NW_012267217.1 coordinate 10,546,144, forward strand.
TCTTTGTTGTTTTGTATGTCCCTCCCCCACAGTATAACCCCTGCTTTCACAATATTTGATGTCAGTATAACTTGGGAGGAGATGGGGAAAAACAAGTCGTTTAAGGATACAGGTGGACCTGATGCAACAACGAGAAGTACAAGTTGTCATGTCCAAAACGAGCTTTACAACGTTGGTGCAGGGAGGGGGGGGGGAGGATTAGGACTGGGGAGGGGAGGGGGGAGGCTGGGAAGGGATGTGAAGGGTAAACAAAGGAGGAGGCTACAATGCTTGGTAAGAAATGTATGCATTATCCTTCTCATGTAATTGTAACCCCTCTGTACAGTATGTTCACAAATAAAATTAAATAAATAAATAAATAAATAAAAATAAAATAAAATAAAAAAATTATTTTCCATCTTAAATCTTTCAAACTTTGTTTTTAATTATAACACATTTATTAATATTAAAGTCTTGCAGTATTTTCTTCTCTCTTTCAATGTGTTGAAGGATGGCATATCAACTCTGAAACTTTACTAGTATTTATTTAATTTCTCAGCCTTCTAGGATTCTAAGCAAGCCTTTTCATCCAAAGGCAGGCCATTCATGAGAATTGAGGATAATGAATCTAAAATTTTTGAACCACTGTATGTAAATGATCACATATTCTAAGATACAGTCAAAAAAGGAATTTTTCTCCTGTACATATCCATGTATATAATAAAACGTCATTAATTTTTAAGTTAAAAAGATGAAAATAGAAATAAAACAAATTTAAGTATTTTTAATGAAGTAAATTATTGTGACCAAATATATATTTTCAATTAATTTTATCAATATTTTAAAGACCTCAGAACTTTTTTCACTATATTTAGAAGCACTTTTGAAAATTGTTATTTTTGTACCCCAAATCCTTTTATTTTATAAATCTCTCTTTAATTGTCATTTGATGTGTGAGGTATCATGGGGAGAAGAAATCTGGTGTCTTCCATGGATGATTGTTAAGATTTGTCCCTACATAAAGCATCTCAGAATAGAGTTTTCTTCCACCGTGAAATGGGTCTGATAAAAATAATTCTCAATAATTTTTATGAGGATTGAATAATATGAAAATTATACAAAGTTTAAAACACTACTTTGCTTAAAGTAATTGCTAATTAACAGCTATATATTATGGTGGTTAATATAGTAGTAATCATGAAACTTGTTTCACACATAGATGTTGACAAATATTGGAATACTCAACTGAACTATGTCATGTGAATCATCAAAATAGCTAATGTATATGTCAACTTGGCTGAAAAGGTCAATCCTAATTGTATATACATACATATATATATATATATATATAATTCTTTCTATGGTAAATAGTGCTGTGATAAATGCAGCTGTGCTGGTAGCTTTAGTATGGACTTGTTTCTGTCCAGAAGTGTGATTACGGGGTCATAGGGCAACTTTATGTTTAGTCATTTAAGGTACTTCCATACTGCTTCACTAAGGTATTTCATATACTTTTTATTTGTATGTTTTTGTGCATACAAACAGAAAGAGATGAATTCAGCAAAAGTCACTTTAAAAAAATTTAGGTAGTTAATGGTGTGGAAAAGAGGGATCTCTCTCTATCTCTTTCTTTCTTTCTCTGACATGATAGAGAATCCCAATGTCTTTTATGTGTATTTCAGTCTCTGTCCTCCTTCCAAACCCTTTATATTTTTTTTTTGCTCTTAGCTTTTATTCCCTTTATTCTAAAACACTTTGCTGTTTCTTTTCCTATGTCCTGGTTACTCTGCTATTTGTGGCTTCATTATCTTTATACTCCTCCCTTCCTTTTTGGGGACTGTGGAGAGAACAGTAAGAAAGAAAAGTTCTAGGAATATGTATCACACTTGTTTGGCATCATTTAATTTTGGACAAGAACTTCCATTTTTTTTTCATTTGCAACAAATGTATTGAGCAACTAAAATGGAAATTGGAATAATTGTTTTTGTCCCTATACAAATTGCAGCATATATTGTTTTTACTGAGATGATCTTTTATCTGCCGTGGGGTCTTTCTTCTTCTTACTGGCTTCTCTGATGAAAAACATTTTGTAGCACATGAACTCTTCACCCTTTTTTAAACCTTGGCCCACATCAGGACACGACTACATATTTTCAAGATCTGATAAAACCATTTCCTTGTTACACACATATGGGCAGTGCCATATGGACATCTGCAGCCCAACAAATTCATTCTGGTGCAAACAAGAGCATCCGCTGTTCTGATTGTGTGGCTCATCTCAGTAGAAAGCACAACTACCTGCTCAAACTAGAACTGAATTTTGCTCTGATCTCCCACCCACTAATTCCACCATCAGAAAAGTCATGAAATTTGATTCTTTGGACCTAGTATATTCCTTGTAGATTTGTATATTGTTATAATGTGTGTATATATGTATATAATGTGTGTGTGTATATATATATATATATATATATATATATATATAATATCCCATTCCAGAAACCCTCTTGCATGTCCACTTCTTTAGATCTATTTATTTTCTTCTATTAATTAATTAATTAATTTTTGCTGGGGAACTTGAACTCATGCCCTACACTCAGGACTTGAATGTTCCGGAGCTTTGATTTTTAACTCAAGAGTTGCACTCTACCATTTGAGCAACAGTTCCACATTTGGAGTTTTGGGGGGGTAGTTTATTGGATAGGAGAATCACAGATTTTCCTGCTCAAAATGGATTTGAACCAATCCTCAGATCTCAGCCAATAGAGTAGCTGGGATTATATGTATGAGCCACCAGCACCTGGCCTACCTGGCAGTCTTATGTACATTCTAATATAGCAACAATGTGCCTTACTTATAGTTTCTAGGGTGATCTTTGATGCAAATATGATTCTCATATAAAACTCTCTATAGATTTTTATTTATTCTTTAGGTAAGCTCCTAAATTCTTAACCAGGCTTATAAGTTGATGAGAGCTGACACTTGCATACTTCACTTTTTTAAGGTTCTTGAATCCCTCTCAGCCTGAGGCACACATTTTCCCTACATGAAATAGCTTCCTTTCCTACACCTACCCTTTTTTAAAAGGATAACTTGTACTTTCTCTTCAGTGTTATTTTATCAGGAGTGCCCATTAACCTCCTCCTACTTGGGCCTTGGTTGAAAATATTATACTGTTTGTTCACCTTAATCACTCTTGCTGTTCATTGATATCTCTCAGTACATACCAACCCTATTATTTTGGAAATTGATTTTTAAGTCAGAAACATAACAACCTAATTCTAACTATAATTCTTATACTTGAGATATGGTTTGTGAAAATTTCTCTGAGTTTTACATTCCTCTTTTTATTAAATAAGGATAATAGTGCCAGTCTTACATGTATATGCTGTTAGGATAAACTCAAATAATATCTAACATTGTAGGAAATTTAAAAGACTGCATGAATATTATCTATTGTTATCTGAATATTTCCCAACATAATGTGATCTAATCATTTTCCCTATGAAATATGTATTAGCATATAATTAAAAATTAAATATGTATATGTATTTTATATAAGCATATATATATATATTTGTTTACATCTATCTATCTATCTATCTATCTATCTATCTATCAATCTATCTATCTATCTATCTATCTGTCTCTGTCTGTCTGTCTGTCTAACCATCTATCCTCTCTCTATATATAGAGAGAACCTGAATAACAGGGTAGGTTTTCTTTTCAAAGTTGTGAATACTGCCGTTAGAAAACTCCCTTTAGGATTTAGGTAGTGTTTTCTATCTGTTCTTTTTTTTTTTTGGCAGGGGGGGTTGTTGTCTTTTAATATTTGCTAGATGATTGTTGTATTGTGTCCATGCTTTCATGTTGCTGTTCTATTGTTTTAACATTTAGGGTATAAACTACAAATATGCACTACATGTACAACCTTCCCTAAATGACAGAAAGTTCATTTCATGATTATGGAATTACTTGAGTCACCTGTAAGATAATAAAATATCGGATATAGGGTGCTTTATTTCTTTAAATGAAATGTCTTCTAGCAAATAAACTACTCCATCATTCATAAATTTGTCCTTTCACAAAGCTTCAGGCACTGTTCTTAGCAACAGTGTAGGGAGGATAAACTTACTCCAATTTGTGGTAAAATTCTGAAAACTAAGGAATGTGTCCCTTATCTTCTCATTTTCCAAGCCCTTATCAGAATTGTTTATATTAATATACTTAAAATAGTCTAGAGATTTTTCTATTGTTTTCCTTCTAGTTTTCTAACATCCACCAATACATTACCCATTTGCAAAGTTGCCTCTACATTTTCAGGGATAGTCATAGCAACTATCTTACACCTTAGTAACCAATTTTCAGTCTTACTCAATTTTTCATTGCTATAATAAAGTAATCCTGGATAGGGATTTTAAAAAAATGAAGTTTATTTAGATCATATTTTTGAAGACTAAATGTAGAAGATTAAGTGGTACCACTGATTTTGACTTGGTCAAGGTCCTTTGGCTTGTGACAAATAGCAAATAATAATGTGAAAGATGCAGGCCACTTGGGGAGATTGAAAGAAGGAATCAGGGAGTGGGGAAGAGCGAAAGGGGCTGGAGGGAGAAGGGGAGAGAGAAGAGGAAGCAGAGGAAGGAGAGAGATTCTACCTGATTTTTATCACAAACTCTTATAAGAACTAACCAGAGGGTCCCAGCAAACTACACCTCCAAATATCTGCTCCCAGTCACCTAGTAACTGTCCACTGGGCTTACCTCAAAAAATGGCATGATCTCATTATATCACAAAACTGGAAACCGAGGGAACTAGAAACACTAAGAGAACAAATAATTTTCAAACTATAACCAGAACTTAGTGTTTTAATTCCCTTTATTTCTGTGTTTGAATTTTAAAAGCATTATCTGGAAATAAAATAGTTTAACCCAACTATTCTAATAACAGGTGCTCTCATGCTTAGGGAATATTTTGGAGCAGCTTATATTTGGGGAATCTTTAAAATCCTTTGCTCAGAGCTTGACTCATAGTAGTATTGCATCTTTATTTGTGGCCATTAATACAATTCAAAACTAGGGAATAAAATTTCTAATCCCCTAAGGCTCTACGTCTATTGCTTGTTGAGCTTTTAGTTATATTTTTTATTACTAACTCTTGACATGTTTGTATATGTTGAGGATTTCAATTAAAATAGACAGCAGGGTGATATTGAATCAATACTTGTTGTTTTGTATCCAGGGAAAAAGAAGCAATATGAAATATGAAAATCTAAGGAATGTAAATGCTTTAGGACATGCTGTGAGATATTCCCTCTTGCTTGTCAAAGAGACATGATTTTTAAAGCAGAGAATTTGCTGGCTTAAGGAAGACAACTTGCCAGTTTCATTACTTTTGTATCTTATGCTAGACAGTCACAGTTTCCATCATTAAAGTACCCTCCATTAAGTTTGAGTCAAATGAGAATATCTTTTAGAAGTGCTTTGCATGATAACAATGTGTAAGTGCCTACTGCTTCTAGATGAGTAAGCTTGTGATAACTCTACGACAAACTGGATTCTGCTCTCTTCTATTATTCTTACTCATGTTTAATTTTTCCTTTCCTCCCTTTCTCCTCTTTCTTTCTTTCTCCTCTTTCTTTCTTTCTCCTCTTTCTTTCTCTCTTTCTTTCTTTCTCTCTCTCTCTTTCTTTCTTTCTTTCTTTCTCCCCTTCCTTCCTTCCTTCCTTCCTTCCTTCCTTCCTTCCTTCCTTCCTTCCTTCCTTCCTCTCTCTCTCCCTCTCTCTCTCTATCCTCCTCTTACTCTCCTTCTCCCTCCCCTCCTCCCCCTCTCTCTTTCTCAATTGTGGGCCTTAATCTCAGAGCCTGTTGCTGCTGCTGAGCTCTTCTGTTCCAAGGGTCGCACTGTACCATTTTGAGCCATAGCACTACTTCCAGTATTTGAGTTGTTAATTGAAGAAAAGAGGCTCATGAGGA
>NW_012267217.1:10552957-10564534 GCF_000151885.1 Dipodomys ordii
ACACACACACACACACACACACACCACTTACAAGATCAATATCAGAGCTTGACCACAAGCAGGGCCTCTTGTTAGGGCTCAGCTATCTTTGCTCCCTAATGGTACTCTGCAATTTGAGCCATGCCTGCAGTCATAAAGTACCAATGTAGTAGAAAATGAATGAGCAGGATGACCCATTTTCATTCCTATCCTCTATCTGTTCAGGATTCTATGAAAATTAGAAAGGAAAAGCAATAAGTTGCTTAGACATGCTTGAGGAACACTTCAGAATAAATGCAGTTGGAGCAACGGGTATTTCTTGCAACCCAAACTGGAAAATGATATCTACCTGCAAAGAGCAACACTCTAGTGAAGAAAATAACATATTTTCATTTTTAAAGGCAAGGAATGTCATTATTTTATGCCACACTGTGCACCCCACATAGTATCAGCCTGGGATTCAAAAGAAACTGCAGGAAACCTTGTGATAAACATTTTAGGTCAACTAGATAACATTTTCATTCTCCATGACTCCCTCTGAATTTACTATTGTTCATTCTCAAGTCATTGTTCTCTGAAGGCAAGAAGCAGAACAAACACTAACTGTTGGATATCATGTCTTGTTGTCTGGCTGCAGAATTTTTAGCTGCATGGAGTTTATCAGAACCAGGTAGAAAAAATGTATTCATATTTATATGTTTTGTGTCTTTCATGAACACAATATTTTCCTACAAATTCAGTTGAAATTTCTTAAAATGCCAATGCACAAAATTTTCTGAAATTTGTAGTTATTTCTTAGAATGGAGAGTAAATATTTGTGTTATTTGAAATGTTAATCCTGAGCGAAATATAGGACTACTCCATACACTACTTAGGAGTCATTTGGCACCTTGTTTAGACACATGACTTTTATAGTCATCTTCAGGAACAGATTCCTAAAAGAAAAAGAACTGCCTTAATAAGTAACTGATCTATACCTGTACCTCCTGGGTTTACACTGCACTAGCAGTGAACAGAGAACTCATAACAATCTGTCCCTTGGGATAACTGATCAGTGCTAGGAATAAGATCCTACTTCTTTTCTATAATGCTTAGATAGTATTTTTATTCCTATTTGTAGATATCCAAATTTGAAGTGCAATGTAGTAAATGACTTGTTGATTTTTCTTCCACTTAAAAATTTCCATTGTGAATAACATTATTTCTTCATCTATGTCATAGATAGGCCTGAATAAATGATAAGTTTAAAATTACTTTTTTAAAGCAGTTGCACTGGATTCTTAAACTAATTAGTTCTGTGTTGCATAGATACTTTTTTCCATTTATGCATATGTTTTAATAAGCACTGAGGGCAGAGTATTCATAAAAGCTACTTTCCATAAAAACAAGAAGTCCTCCTTAAGGAGGGCTAAATTTTAAACATTGACTATTTCTAATTCCAGACTATTGGAAATAGCCGATAACCATGTGTTTCCCACCTAAATGTTAATTTATCATTCCGAGGTGACTAAAATGTTGGGTCTCTTAAGCACATGTCAGCACCACTAACCCTGCAGTGCTTCAGAATGGTAATGTCCTATGGCAGTTTGGCTTTCACCTCCAACTACAACCACCTGCCACTATAAGACAAGTGCCAGCAGATGATGAAGTCCTAGGAACACGATAGAAAACACCTACGGTAGGCCAAAGTTGCGTGGGTTATTGGGCAGTGAAGAATTCGGAGTCAGCAGAGGTCTTACTTGTCACCAAGACATAGTCAGTCAGAGTCAGGGAAGCCATAGTGCAGGTTTGCTTTTGATAAAAGCCCACTGGCTTCAGAGAGACCCAACTCTACCACATTCCACTCAGCCCCCTCTTTTCACCATCTTTCCTCCATTTTTGACTATTTCCAATTTCTTTCTCTTGGCCTCCTTTCTCTGAGGTTGAGTATACATCTGTGTGGGAACAGGTGCCCTGAGTCATTGCACAACAGCATGGGAAACAAACAGAAGGCCCAAGGCAGCAGCTCCACATTCTTGAGCCGTAATTCAGCACAGCCTCATTCCCCTCAGATCCTGACAGTGTCACTTTAGGCCCTGAGCATATGGGTGAGGGCTTTTCTTTCGAGCCACTTATGACACATATCTAAAATTTACTGTACCTTCCTGAAAAAATGCAGCACTTGAGAACCATGTGGGATGTAGAAAGATTTATAGATGGGGAAAAATACACTTACTGAAGCTATTAAAAACATGGATTTCCATGCCACTTTCAGCCACTAGGATATGAATGAAGAGCTCTGATGTTAGGCTGTAAGATGAGTGAATGTTTGGATCCTTTTGAAATCAATTACTTTTCAAGATCTCTTTTAAGGTTCAATCAATTTCACGACTCCCGTGTTTGGAATCACAGGTTTCTTGAGGTCAATGTTCAGAGACAAGGCCATGGACAACATATGTAATGAACATTATTCTGCTCTTACTGCAAAGAAGTACAATATCAAACAGTCTTTTTTCAAGTAATTAATTTCCTTCAATTGATTTTTCAAAGAAATCTGCTTTATAAATGACACTATACTTTTCTTAGTAGAGAAAATGATAACCAGTTCTACAGAAGTTTAGATGAAATATCATGAAGATGCAAACTCTATGTAGGACTTCAAATTAACCTTTCAAGTTGGCTTTATCATCCCCATTTCACTATTCAGGGTATATTTAAAGGTCACAGAATTGGCTTTTGGTGAAAATAGGCCTATGATAAAGTTGAGTTTGGTGGCATTCTGTTAGGCCCTGTTTAAGTTGAAATGTTACTATACATTCTCATTAATACATTTATTTTTACTGAACGATACTATATTCACTCTTCCCTGAGTTCATCTGTGAAACTGTCTCAGGAATGTCTCATGGTGAGAGTGTGGATTGAAATTGATAGGCAGCAGGGTTGGGAAAGAAATAGAACACTCTTCTGGATGTCAATTTCTATGGAACAGAAGGAGGGAGAGTCCTTTGTACATAACTATATATTTTGCATAGCTTAACCTTTAAAGTGTTGTGTGATTTATTTATACATAAGAAATCAAAAAGAAAATGCCACTCTTTTATTGCAGATGTCATTCTGGTTCCAGCTATACTTCAAAATATGCAACTTGAGTATTTAGAAACTGTTTTCTTTTTTACTTCAGTGGGATTTTGGGAAGGAAAAGAATGACAAGTGTCATTCGTCAAGAGCTGTTTACTATTCAACTCCAGTGAAGCACCATAACATTTCAGAAAGGCATTACAGTAGATGCCAAGAAATCTGAACTGTAGGTGGTTTTGCCACAAATTGTGTAGCCAAGAGGCCATGAATCGCTGAATCCAGTACTATTTCCTTCTCCTACTTCGTTTCTTATGCATATTATATAGTCAACACATATCTGAGGTTACTATGTCATCACAGAAACCTTGTTTCACTTGAGACTTCTATCAGAATTTTGCTGGATTATATAGGAGCTATATATTCACCATTTCACTCCTCTACATAGCAGAGATAATAGTTTACTGACCTGTTAGATGATTAATAAGAATTGCAAAACTAAGTGTACTTCCTTGGTTGACTGTTTTTGTTTTGTTTTGTTTTGTTATCTTTTGTGTTGCAAACAGTCACAAGATCCTATTTTCTTTATCGGAACAAGAAGAATTTCAGTAGAGTTTTCCTATTGTTTTTAGAACAATTCGGGTTTTTTTTTTTTAGCATACTTGTCATCTGATATTATATACTGGTGGTATTTTAATTTTATATTTATAGCTCTAATGACTCATATACTTATATAGAGAGAATAAAATATACTACCTCAATAATTTTTTCCTAGTGAAAATGTGGGAAAAAAGGGCACATTCTCAGTTTCTCTAACTGTGCCTGCTCAATTAATAACCTTTACATGGATCCTTGTGAATTTGACTTTTCATATTTTATTAAAAGCTGTATGTATCTTTTGATGTTTCAACACTTGTTTCTGTGTTACCAGCATTAAGATGTTAGTAAGCTTCATTAATTTAATCAAACAGAAGCCATTATTTGATTAAGCAAGATGTGTTAGTCTGTTGTTATCTGTTAATCTAAAAACATTTGTCAGAGCTATTTTTTAAAGTTGTTTTAGCATATCTCCTTTTAAAACTGAGTATGAAATCCATTAACTTCCCACACATTGGGCTAATTGCTGGAGTGTAATCTTGGCAACAGTTTTAGTGCTGCTAGTAAAGCTTACATAGCTAAGGGGGTACATTATCTTATAATAATTATATTCACAGGGGATTTTGTTCTTAACATATTGTAATAGCATGAATAGTAGCATGGGCCATGGGCCAATGATCAACTTATGATCAATTGGGATGAATACATCCTATTAGTATAAACTATACTTGAATTGCTTTGAATTTATACTTGGGATATATGAGATTACCTACAGTTACAGACTTTTTGTTTTCCTTTCTTCTTTTTGACCAATAAAAAACCCCAAATATCATTAAGGAAAACAACATCAACAATAATAAGAACCATAAAAACCCAGATTACTAAAAGTTACAAATGAAGTCAAAAAAATGAAAATAAAAATAAAATACAAAATTACCAGTTCATGAAGTTTGATGACAAATTGCTCTGGACAGAGAAAATAGGGATAACAATTATTTCTGAAAAGCAGAAGTCAAGCATCCTATCATATTCTATTAAACTTTCATAGAAGGCATGATAAAGATGTTAAAAATATTTGATGGGTGATGCTAAAATGTGATAGATTCCCTAACTCTATGGATAAATAGCATATTTTAAAACCTAGGACCTAGTAGCATTTAGATGTAAATTGTACCTTTTTTGTTGAGAGTTTGTTTTGTTTAGTTTTGTTTTTAAGTCACCAAAAAGCCTTCTCTTTTGTTTCTTTTTGGATAATACTACTGCACTATGAGATAAGAAAGCAAGTAACAAAAGAAGAGATGGGATGGAGAAAAGGAGAAAAAGTGAGATAGATACCGAGAAAGAGAGAGAAAGAGAGTGCATGTGTGTGTGTGTTTAGCTAGGTACATTGATGATGTAATATTCAAAGCATGAACCAAGCACCCGTGGCTCATGCCTGTAATCCTAGCTACTCAGGAGGTTGAGATCAGAGGATCATGGTTCAAAGCCAGCCCAGGCAGTAAACTCTGTGAGACTCTTATCTCCACTAGAAAACTGGAAGTGCTGCTGTGGCTCAAGTGGTAGAATGCTTGCCTTGAGCTGAAGAGCTGAGAGGTAGCACCCAAGCCCAGAGTTCAAGCCCCACAACTGACAAAATAAATAAATAAATAAAAGCATGATAACTTTTCAGGAGAAATTCCTACAAAATTAATATACTGTCTAACTCCATATGAACACAAAGTTTATAAAGTTTATATAAGATACTATAAAGAAAAATATAAGAAAGTAGCATTGAGTTACGCCTGCATGAGAATATTTATTACATAAAAACATATGACTCTTTATCAGATAAGTAAGCATTCTGGGCAAAATTTGGGTTTCTAGCATTATGTTACTGATATCTCTGCTGAGAGTCACCACTGACTCTTGGAGATCCATGTAAGTGTACCATTTTTCCCTAAAGCTTTATATGCTGTGCAAGCTTCAATCTTTCCCATATTTTGTGATTTCCCAAACACTAGAATTTTCATTCTTCAGCCCCACTTCTGCCTTCTCTATAGGTACAATCTGTACTTTACCCTGTATCTTGATGTGGGGGGGGGATCTAATTTTACTTTTCAATGTTCACACACACACACACACACACACACACACACACACACCATTACTAGCATGTCATTATTTTCTATGCCAAAGACTTGAGATGTCATGGCCCTTAGTTTCTTCTTTTCTACTATTCCTCTAATTTCATTAAGAATATATTTCTTCTCTTCTGAAGTGCTGATACAAACTGACATCAATGCCCTCAGAGACTCCACACCACCTTCACCAATTTGCTCAGATTCTTGAATTATTAATGTTCAGGAAATTTTAGTCACTGTCTTTTCCTATTACAAAAACTATAGTATAGTCATCAGCCTTTGGAAGATCCAAAATATACATTAACATCTGCTATTCCATTTATGATATTCCATTGAAAGAATTAGCTTTATATTTTAAAGGCATGGCCTGAAGCAAGCTTAGGGCATTATTCTCTTGGGTCTGAAGTAATGAGTGAGTTATTGCACTTTGTACATTTATGTGCATATATTGTGCTCAAACACATGCTTTCATACATGTGAGAAATGCAATGAATCACTAAGGATTCCATATGAGATTGGTATTTGGGATAGCTTTATAGAAGATGATGTGAATTTTGATCTCTTTCTCTTAGCCACATTTATAGAATGCTATCATGTTTTATTTCTTCCTATTTTCTGAAGCAGAGTCTTTGAATGTTTTATTTCAAAAGGTTCTTGCTTTCCTCCATTATTCTGCCCATAGAAAATATCTTCAGAATAAAGAAATTTCCAATAACAGTCACAGTATTCCAGCCATCTGAATATTTTTGGTTAACTATGTAAAGGTTTTTCATTATCAATGAAACTTAACTGGGACTGTGTATCTTCCATTGTTCCAAGAACTTCTACAGGATACTAATGTTGAAAGGAGTTAATTTTCTAATTCTTTTTATCCCATTCATTCTCAGGATTTAGAGGGGGTGTTGAGTTTAACCATTTTGAACTAATTTGATGAAAGGTTTACAGTGGTCACTTCATAGCTTTGTGTGCATTGAAGTAGAATATACAAAACCATCTACTTTTCTATAGATAATACACAAGGTAGTAAATACAGTGTAGTAATTATTATAATGGGGATAATCTTGTGACCATAGAAGAAAACAAAGTTATTTTGAAACAGCTATGGAAGACAGACATTTTTTTAATATTTATGGATACTTTTTTTAATATTTTTATTGTAAAGGTGATAAACAGGGATGTTACAGTATGGATACTTTAAACCACAAAAACTGAATCAATTTTAACTTGCTCTAGGTTCTGAGTTTTGTTAGGTGAGCTAGCATTTTTCCACACACAAAATCATTCATTCTCTTTTATTAAACCTTCCAGGATATTCTTCCTCTCCCCTCCCCTCACTTCCTCTCTTTTCCTTCCCTTCCCTTCTTCCCTTTCCTTCCCCCGAAACTAATCATTGAGTTGTAGGGATTCAAATATCTATACATGTCTTATATGCAATAATTCTAATGCCTACTCCATCTGTTTTATTTATTTATTTTCAGCTTCAAGTCCCAATCAGTCTTTGCATGTATGCTCAAGAAATCCCAGTCATTTTCTCAGCCTTAAATCACTTCCTCTGATAATCCAATTTCTCAGTTGCTTTCAGAAGAAGCTTTCTAAAATAAAAATTTGGCATGTCATCTTCCTGCTTAAATTTTGTAAGCATTTCCTATTTCTTGAAAATGAAATCCCAGGTCTTCTGCATGACATTTAAAACGTTTTTTTTTTTTCTCTTTTCAGTTGGTTCAGTGCATGAATCCCATGTCCCAATTATACTGACTTAAAAAAAATCTCTAAATATGTTTTCTTTTCTCACATCTCTTTACATTGGAAAAGTTTGGCACCCATATTTTTCTATTTTATAGTTCCTTACCTCTATTGAAGCATCAAACAACACAACTTATAATAGTTTATTCACTTGTCTGTTTCTCTATGAAATTCAGAACTCTTGGAGCTAAGACCCATTGGTCATTGTATTTCTGATGTTCTCATTGTGCCTGGCACATAGTAGTAGACAAGCAGTGTTTGTTGGCAAGAGAATTGTGAGAAAGATAATCACTAATGTAAATACTAACTGAAAATGACATCAGTCCAGTTGGTTGGAAAGAAAAAAAATGCAGAAATGTGTTTTTGTTTGCAATTGTTCCAGTTGTAATACATGGCCAGTTTCATGTTTGTTCTGGATATTTCCATTAGTTTGAAAGTTAGGTATTTACAACCTTATTCTGTAATGTAGGCAGTAACAGAGGCTTCATTTATTTTTCTTAAGTAAGAATTGTATTTGATTTTGATACCTTGGGTATTGTGCATATGTTTATCTGAATTAGGGAAGGGAAGGGGAACAACAAAAATAGTGAGACAAAGGACAAAGGAGGAATCAATGCAGCAGTGACACTCACAAGACACTATGTGGGAAATGATCTGTGCAACTTGGGGGGGTAGAGGGAAGGGAAAGAGGAAGAAAAGTGATAGAGGGCGTAACAAGTTCGACAAGAAATGTATTCACTACCTTATTTATGTAACTGTAACCCCTCTACATCACTTTGATAAAAAAATTTAAAGAATTTAATTATTTAAGAAAAATAAAATTGAAAAATCATTTGTAACCAAAATTAAGCAATAATTACTTGAGATTCAATAAGGACGTTTCCATTTAACTTTAGGAGAGATTAGAGAATTTAGAAAAATGTGAGAACTCAGAAAATAATCTTCTATAGTTTTTTTTCTTACCATTGCCAGATAAAATATCATAATTATGATAGATTAAGTTCTATAATGAATGACTTACTTGTAATACATATTGATATACTTCTTGAAATCTCAGAGACTAACCATGAGAAAACAGACTTCTCACCTCTGCTGAAAGTCCTATTCCTACAAATACCAACAATGACACACAGCTAGAGAGTTAGCAGATTGACAAACATCCACATTCTAGCAATCCACCATCAATCACAGGCAGGAGCAACGACATGGAAGAGAATGGGGAACTGCACAGTTCAGAAGTGACAGACTTCATTTTGATCACAGTTCAGTGGCCTACTTACTTGGCCTTGCCTGACTGCCAGGGGGGTGGAAACATAAGACAGTAAACAGCATGTTTCTTGAATATTTCTTTCTGCCTTAGCCAGCCTGTTTTAGAGATGTGGCTGTAGCAATTCAGCCATGGGAAAATTAGTAAAATTTGCAGGCATCAGAGAAAGAAGGTAAAGAACACTTCATTTGCTTCTTTCCAGTACACTATACAGCTTTTTATTGGAGGCTCAAGTTTCTATATCTATATATCTGTATCTATGCCTATGTCTATGTATATATCTATGGATCCATCATCTATCTATCTATATATGTGTATGTTCATTTATATACTATTATTTTTGTTCTGTGTATCATGCATGTATTTTTCATTTGCAGGGTGACTAGAGCATTAAATAAAATATTCATAAAATTAAACATAATTAATCATGCTAATGATTTCATTAGTATCTTTTCATGCTGAAATACAATATTCCTTTGTGCTTTTTTAATGTATTGATTGATTTTTGTTTTTGTTCCTACCAAGGTTAAAACTCAGGAATTCATGCTTTCTCATTTGGCACTGTGTTATTGGACAATGCTCCAGGGCAACATTTGCTTGTTGTTTTGGAGATGGAGTCTCCTAAACTTTTCTGCTCTGGTTGCCCTGGAACCATGGTGCTCTTATGTGGAGCTATGACTATAGACATTAGGCTTCCCATTGTTATTTTTCATCACAAAGAGAACATATTTAGCTCATGATAACAAAATGCTCATGCTTAATGGACATTGACTCAAGACCCAGCTTAATGAGGTATTGGGCCTTGAACTCTCTTGCTCTTCCCATCTCAACTTTTAGCTCTATGTCATCTTATCATGGTGTTCATTGTCGGCTATATGCAATGTCTCTATGGATTGAGTTACTAGGAGAATTATATTGGCTAGTAAAAAAAGTGTCCAGAAGAGGGCTTAAGACCTAACTTGTTCATATGTATTAGTATTTTGATGCTGTTTCATTACCAAAATGACTGTATCAGGAAATGCCAGAAAAGTGAAATTGCTATAAGGCATGTTGGATGACAGCATTTATAGAAGTGATGAGGTAGAACTCATATTGAATATTGGTAGGAGTCTAGATGGAGCAAATGATGAAGATGATGAGGAAAACTAAGGCACATTTTTTGAGTTGATATACTTGTTACTGATATCTGATTCCAGAATTTTCAGCCTTTGAATGTGGACTTGTCAGCATAGTTACTCAGGACATTCAGGCCTGCATTCTCAGGAGAGGCTGCATTTTTGGTGCCTTTTGATCTGGAGCTTCCATCTTCTTGTTCTGAGAAGATACTATTTTCCTGGTTGTCCACACTACTTACAACTAATGTATAACTATCCAGAACCTTATCTTAAAAGCTAGCCTAATAAACCCTCTCTTACACATACACACATACTCACACACATTCACTCACTCACACCTCACTCACTTTCCAATTTGTTCCTCTGGAGAAACCAGTTGTTTTATCCTTGATAATTGTTCCAGAAAGATTCCTAAAATAGAATTTCATTACCTTGGCTCATAGGAAATGTTCAAGTCATAACTAATTAGTATGGTTCATAAATTAAATACTGTGAATATTTGGCTGGTGTCACTTCTCCAACCTTGGAGGTAAGGAAAGGACAGATGTGTTTGTGGTCAGTCTCAAGTGACATTCTTGCTCTAATGCTTAGTGAAGGGGATTTATTTCAAGGAGAAATGCATAGTAAAAAGTAAGATGCAGGGCAAGGGAAATAGCAAAATGCTGAAATAAGGATACAGGTTGACTCATTGTAACAAATAGAGGTACAAAACACTATGTTGAAAATGAACTTTACAGCTTTTGGGGTTGGGGGGTCAAAGTTGGGGAGGTGGGGAATGGAGAGATGTTAAATGAAAAACAAAGGAGGGGGTAACAATGCTCCATAGGAAGTAAACTCATTACCTTACTCATCCTCTTTGTACAGTATCTTTGCAATAAATATATATATTTTAAAAAAGTAAGATATCTATTTTGTGTATTATTATAATAAAACTGTGCATGTTTTTACTTGCAGTTTCTCTTATGTAAACATAGGCTACAGTGACAAATTTGCATTTCTCATTTACATATTTCTCAAAACTGCCAGTTTAATGAAGAAAATTCTTCCATTTTGAATATTATATATTTCAACTTTTATGTTTTGAAAAGACAGTTTTCCTTCAGAATATAAGTGTGTATGTTTTCATACACACACATATCCACATTTTCATATTCTCTAATAAAGAGATTCATTTGTAAAGATGGATATTCATCATTTCCCAAAATTATGAATATTTACCATGAAAATAATCAAATATCCTTTTTTTGGTAAAAACATTCTGATCAAATTCACCTCTTTTTTTTTGTTTCTTTCTTTGTTTCTTTGTTTTTGTTTTTGTTTTTGGTCAACTGTGGGGCTTGGCCTCAGGCCCTGGACGCTGTCCCTAAGATTGTTTTGTTCAAGGCTAGCACTCTACAACTTTGAGCCACAACTCACCTTTTGTTTTTCTGGTGGTTCATTGGAGATCAGAGTCTCACAGACTTTCTTGCCCCGACTGTTTTTGAACCGCAATCCTAAAGTCTCAGTCCCTTAAGTAGTGCCACTGGCACCCAGCAAATTCATCTCTTCTTCTGGTGTATGGTTTGATGTTTTGGAAGCATATACCCAGAATTGTGTAGCCATCATGACCATGCATTTCTGGAGCATTGTTTTATCACTAAAAGAAGCTTGGCACCATTAGCAGTCACTCTCCATCCTTGACCCCTCTTCCTGCCCCTGGCAA
>NW_012267217.1:10567690-10589966 GCF_000151885.1 Dipodomys ordii
TGTGTGTGTGTGTGTTAGTGTGTGTGTATATATATGTGTGTATATATAAATGTGTGTGTGTTAGTGTGTGTGTGTATATATGTGTGTATATATAAATGTGTGTGTGTTAGTGTGTGTGTATATATATGTGTGTATATATAAATGTGTGTTTGTATGTGTATAGATAGATAGATAGATAGATAGATAGATAGATAGATAGATAGATAGATAGATAGATAGATAGATAGATAGATATAGATATAGATATAGATATATCTGTGGTAGCCAGCCAGGTGAGTCCTGTGTGAGCTCCACAGCTGAATCTTAAATAATTATCTTAAGCATCTATTTCTTCTTCTTCTCCTAGTCCTTCTTCCTCTTCCTCTTCCTCTTCCCCACCCTCCACCTCCTCCTCCTCTTTTATTTCTCCTTCTATGTGCTGGTAACAGTTCTTGAACTCAGGACTTTTATCTTTGGCTTTTTCATGTCTGTTGTTCTGCAACTTGAAATACATATCCAGGACAGCTTTTTGATTGTTAAACATACAGTCTATTCAACTTTTCTGCCCAGTCTAGCTTTGATCTGTGCTCCACAAGAATTCAGTCTCCTGAGTAGCTAAGACTACTGGCATGAACTACTAATGTCTGGCTTCATTCCCTATACTTTTTTACCCCATTGTGTACTGCTTTATTTTTCATTTTATTTATTTATTTATTTTACTAAATGAGTCCTGCAGTTTGAATACTATAATGAAATTTTACTTACTAGATGACTTTTCTGTGAGATGGAAAATTATTACTATGATTCTGAAAGCAAAAATTTTGAGATTACTGTGACAGCAAGGTTAAGTTCAGGTAAGGACTACTTTCCAATTGCAAAATATGATATCCTTCATTTGTTCACACAATTAACTCTCTGGGATTCCCTGGAATCCCTTTTAAAAGGAGATATTCATACTCATGAGGGCTGCATTCTATTTACCTACCAATGTCTCTACTCACTAATAATGTCATTGGCACTGAAGAATCAAGCTAGGTTCTACTTGTGAATTTTAGAAAAGATATAAGCATACATTCACTAGCAGAGTGTAAAATTAGAACTTATTGACATGTATAACTTGGGACTATTATTATGATCTCTATGATTATTCCCATAAAGACATATAAATAGTACATTAATGTGATTATTACTGTTTAAATGTTCTACTATTATTTTCATAACACTTATGACAATAGCTGCTTATTTTATGTTTTACTGCATTTTGTTTTGTTATCCCCACACTAATGTATTCTAATTTCTACAAAGACATAACTAGATAAGTTAAAATTTGTGTTTTTTAAATTTTTGTTTTAAAAATTATTACCTTTCAGTAGTTGTACAAAGGAGTTTCCACTTAACAAAGCAGTTTACATGTATGTCTTCATCAATTTTTCCCTTTTCATCCTACTTCTTCTTGTACACACTCCTCCCCTCTCTCTTAATTTTGTAACACACATAGTGGTTTCCTGTCTACAGTTTGAGTTTTTTCTGAACTCTGAGTAGTATATTGTGAAGAATAATCACAGACCTGACTGATGAGTGATTGAGTCTCATAGAATGACCACTTTCTAGTATCATACATAAGTAAACAGGGCCTTGGGTAAACAACATAGTTGATTACAAAATTTGGAGTTCCTATTATACCCTTCTTTAGTTCAACGATATGTTAAAATAGCTCATAGAGTTCAACAATATATTCTGAATATTCTTGAGATCAGCTACTTCTACATGACAGAAGTTCTCTGAACTTCCTTTCATTATTTTTTTTCTTTGGTAAATTAAGGTTTCATAATTTATCCATGATCAGTTATTAATTCTATCCTTTGTCATCAAGTTTCCTTGAAAGTTGAGTGGAGAGCTGAAAGTTTTAAGCTCTAATCATCAAGTTTGAACCTTTATGGAAAGTAGTTTCTATCTTGAAAATATCGTGTCCCCTAGAATCGCTCATTTCAGTTATGAAATTCCAAGAAATGCAGTGTTTCTATATCAAAAGACCAAATATTTACAAATAAATGACCAATATTTAGAAAAAGATATACCCATCACTCAGAAAATTGAAACACAGTACTATGAATGAGAAATGAAAATTATATGTATAGATAGATATAATACTATATCACAATATCATAAGTAACATATAGAATAATATGTTAGCATAAAGTTTTGAGAAGTATTCCCTTATAATGTTCTGAATCTTGGTTGTTTCCATGGTGATGTTTCCATTCTCATCTCTGAGTTTATTTATTTGGGTGCATTCTCTTCTTTTTCTGATAAGATTTGCTAAGGGTCTGTCAATTTTGTTAATTTTTTGAAGAACCAACTCTTAGTTTTGTTGATTCTTTCTATAGTTTTTTTGGATTCTAATTCATTTAATTCTGATTTAATTTTAATTATTTCTTTCTGTCTACTGGATTGGGGTTTATCTTGCTGCTCTTTTTCAAGGAGGTTCAGATGTCTCATTAAATTGTTGTTTTCAGATCTCTCCAATTTGTTGATGTAGGAACTCAGAGCTATAAACTTGCCTCTGAGTACTGCCTTTGCTGTGTCCCAGAGGAGCTGGTAATTTGTGTGCTCATTTTGGTTGAATAGCATGAACATTTGAATTTCCTTTCTAATCCCCTCCATGACCTACTGGTGACCCATTGCAACAATGAGAAGTACAAGTTGTTATGTCAAAAACGAACTTTACAACTTTGGTTGGGGGGGGGGAGGATTAGGTGCAGGGGAGGGAGGAGGATGGGAAGAGATGGGAGGGGGAAACAAAGGAGGAGGCTACAATGCTTAATAAGAAATGTACTCATTATCTTGCCCAGGTAATTGTAACCCTCTGTACAGTATTTTCACAATAAAAATACATAAAAATTAAAAAAGAAATGTACTTATTACACTGCCCATGTAATTGTCCACTGTACAGTATTTTTACAATAAAATTTTTTTAAATGTTAAAAAAAAGAATAATAGGTTATTTGCTTGCTGTTTGTAAACATTAGGTTTCCAATATTATTGTGGAAGTAGATCAAGTTTTAGTTCACATCTAATTAAATTAGATTTGGGGCATGTGGATATTTCTTTAGGCAACCAGCTGAGTTATTACTTCATAAGCAATTTTGTTGGTTGTGTGGCTTGAACTCTGGGCCTGGTTGCTGTCCCTCAGCTCTTCAGCTCAAGGCTAGCACTCTACCACTTGAGCCACAGCACCACTTCCAGTTTTCTTTCTGTTGGATTGTTGGAGATTAGTCTCAGGGACTTTCCTGCCAGGGCTGGCTTTGAAATGTGATCCTCAGTTTTCATCCTCCTGAGTCACTCTCACCCAGCTATAATAATCTTAAAATATCTTTTTAAAGTTAAAATTTGAAATGAGATTATTCATGTTACCAGAACTATAGTAATTCAAATCCAAAAATGTTCAGCTTAATTTAAATTTAATTCATTTTGTAACACAGAGATCTAAAATACAGTAATTTCATATACTGGTAGCCAACAACACAGGCAATTTTCTTAGATTCTAGGTAATTTCTTGGTTCCAAGCAAAATGTTGTGGAAATTATTTTAAAGGACTTGTGATTTTTGTTTCTGGTCCAACATCTGTTTTCATCTTTTGCATATGAACTGCTATTTGTATCTTAATGTTAAACTTCTAGGAATTATTTCTTTTAACTTGGTCGAATCATAACTATATTTTAATACTTAGAATTTTTCTCTCTTTGTGCAATGTATCATTCTATTTCTATTTCACTAATTTCTTTTTTAACACAAAATTTTTAAATTGTATTCTTATTGCTCAGGAAGACATTTATCTCATTAATTATAATGTTTGTTGGGTAGTCTGTTGAGGACTTCAAAATTCTTGATTGGTCTTGAGCAGAAGATCCAATTGATTATGTATTATGTGATATTCAAGTGAAGAACAAGTACATTTTATTTGTGAAATGAGATGATTCCCATGAGATGCTCCCATTCACATTTGTGAAATGGAGGGATTTTGAACTGTGATACATTAGACATTCCAGCTCTTATTCCTTTGTTCAAGGGCAGTACACATAGGGCTACAGGAAATTTCCAAGTAATTCTGTCATGGAGAAGACATAACACAGTTCTGAGAGGAAGAAATGTCCGAATACCAGCAAGATTTAGACATGATAACAATAATAGCAGTGTGTGCTCAACCTGGAGATTTTTATACCGTGTTACATATTGATCATGAAACAAACACTTCTAATTATTGTCATTTGAGATAATAGTAGTTTACAAAGATAGGTGTAGACATAAATCAAAACATCACAAAAACCTTTTAACATTTTTAAGAGTTGAAAAATGGCATAGGCTTTTTTGTATTTGTTCATGGAATGTCTACAGTGAAGTTGCACAAAATGTGAAGATCCCAGGCTCATGTCTCAGGCGTTTATATATAAGTGAAGAAGCCAAGTCTTGAACTGACTCTTCCAGTTCAGGCTAAGCAGCTAACATCACCAAATGATCTAACATTTACAGAGTCCAGTTCCCACATCACAATGTGGAATCAAAAAAGAATTAAACAAAAATCCTGACATTCTCCCCTTTACATGTAGATACACTCAGACATCCCTTATAAAACTGCAACCAAAACAAAACAAAACAAAACATAGGACTTTATGGAAAGTAGAAGGGAATGTAATCAGGGATTGAGGGGCACTCTAAAGCTGCTTTTAAATAAGTCTGTGGGGGTAATCTGGAAACTAGATCCCCAAGCCTAGTGCTGGTTATATGTTAAACCCCAGTTTTAATTTACAACCCATAATATAGTTTCCCTGGCAGTGATTCATAAGTCTCCATTTCATCTGGACAACAGCTGAATAATAATGGCCCTTTTCAGGAGCAGCTTCTATCTCTAAGTCTGCTTCCAAACCAGGAAGCCTTCTACCTAGAGAATACCACCTCATGCCAGTCTTAACAAATGCATACACTTATTGTTATGCAGGTCCATGGTCATTAAAATTTTATCATCTAAACCCTGCTGTCTGCATAGAAGAAGAATTGAAAATGTTGGCAAGGGATGATTACATATTTTATCAGATTCCTGAATGGGGAAACCAACATGTTTAGAGCAGGAAGGAACTAAAATAACATTGCTTGAAATTTAAATGTCAAAAAAAGCCCTGAAATTGACATTTATCTACTGCAGTTCATTTTCACATTTCCCTTGAATGTCTCAGTTTCCCAAAGTTGTATGACAGCTTGATCCAGTTGCACAGGATACGATTTTCTTGTTTCTCCTAGAAAGCTGATATTAATCAAAGGATGCCACTGAAACCTGAAGTTGAAGGCAGCATGCTATTGATTCCAGTGTTGACTTATCAAAGACCTAAGAGATTAATGTGTTTAGAGCTTTGTGTAGGAATAAAGGTTTGAATGACTTCAACCTGATTTGGTGAGTGTACTCTAGCTTATGAAAGCATCTAAAATATAAAACAGTGGGGGAGGAAAACAAAAATCAAAAAAACAAAACCTAGTGGCATCAATCTCACAGTACCTAAAACACTCTTCAAATCCCCAACAAAATATCCCTCCCTGCGGTTGTGTCTGACTACATTTCATTGTGAGTACTTTATGCTTTTCTTTTTTGATTTAGGACAGACTGTGGCTCTACTAGAATGCTCATATGCTGTTCCAATTTCGGTCAATGGCATGAGTAATCATTTTGAAAAACAAAAATCTATCAGAGTTTTGAAAATTTATAGGCATTGCTCTGTCTTGTCATATTTTAACATTTTTGTTGTTTGGAACAGCTTTAATGATATATGCCTGTAACTTTTCAAGGTTAAGATCACTATATCAGATAACATTTTAGTGGGGAAGGAAAATCAACATAGGACAAATGTTAGGCTGTGTGCTAACTTTAAAATAAATAGTGTACTATTTTTTTAAAAATAGATAATTTCTTAAGCAAGTTCTAAATTGTATTGAAGAAGTAATGATGTATTTTTTTCTGTTTTATCTTTTCTTGTTTAGTCTTTGGGATTGTTGTAGAATTCAGTGGAGGGATATCTCATCTCAACCAAAGTTATTTAATCTGCATATCATTACAAACACTTCATCTTTTTCTAACAAATTGAAATTCAATATATTGTAATTCTAATTATGTAATTTAAATTTAATATATTTGCACATTATATATTTATTTTTTAAGCAATTGGATTTTGTTGAAATATATTTTCTCAGTTTAATTTTAAAAGATTCACATTTTAAGAGAGTTATTAACTTGTAATGATATTTTTCAGGTTCCCAGTTTAAAAGTATATGCCAGTTTTATAAAAATCATTCTTTCATATATATGTTGTATAATAATGCTGAGTAAATACAGTATAAAATGATGATGTAACAATATACATAATTATTTATTCTGCATGATATATTCAAATAAATGTCCCATAAACCCCATTCAGACAAAAATAAGCATTAATAAGGCAGTTTATAAGAGATTCACGCACAAACTATATGATTATATATGCCTTGCACAATTTGAATAGTATATATTTCCTTACAATTCTATGCAGTGTTAAATTGCAGTAAAATAACATTTAAAAAATATTGCCATAAGGCAAATGAGCAGATTATTTTCAGCTTAGATTTTTTTTAAAATATATATAACTGAAATCACCATCTCTTACTGTCTTCAATGACAAAATGTTTTCTTTGTTTACAATTTATAAATTGAAATAAATGACAAACATTCAATAGATACTGAATATATGGCTTCTTGAGATTGTTTCAAAATGATTTCTGGTATGCTAAGTACGTTATCAACTAACTTCAAACGATAAATATATTTAATAATCTCATATTAGAGAAAGCACCTATGTTGTCATTTTGGGGATTCAGTGGATCAGTGACAGTACTGCAGTCTTTACAAATGTAGTATATAAAAGTTTCTTCTTGACCTCCCCATGAGGCTTACAAGATGCTTGTCACAGCAGTAACCATCATTTCCATCATTTCAGGCAGTGAGGCACTCTTAGAGAAATATCACTTCACTAAGAGTATATAGTATAGCAAAACTTTGTCCAAAATTTATCATATTGTTTCTTTCTTTCCCTGGGACTTTCGGTATCTCATCTATGACAAATAAATAGAGGCTCTATCTTTGCTGAACACTTCCTGATGATGGCCTATTTCCGTTTTACCACTTTATATTTATCTTTTTCTTCCTTCTCTGGTGTTATTGGTTACTACTAGAACAAAGTCAGCTCACTGCCAAGAGCCACCATGCTGACAATGTAAGATATTTCATTGTCATGTTTCACCATTCAATAAAAGTGTAGATGCATAATCGATACCATTTAATCACAGTAAAAAGAGATGTAAAAAAAATTAAGTTCTTTATGTGAGGTTGATTTCTATAATTTCTTTTCATTTGGGTACGTATGTAGAGGAATAACAGAAAGTAAACAGAAAATCTATGTAGTTTTTATTCGGAAGACTTCCTTAGTCTTTTTTATATTCTAAAGATTTATATTTTAAAGATTTATATTTATAGTCTAAAGATTTATAATTTATAATGATTTATAGTTTATATTTTATATTCTAAAGTTTATGTTCTAAAGATTTCCTCTTTTTTTTAACTATTCAGTACATAACAGTATATGATACAGAGAAAAACTTAACAAGCTGACTAAAATCTTAGGCCATTATTAGAAATCCATGCCTCAGATTTTGCAAAACAACAATGAAACTAGTAGATCTTCAAATAACTGAAACATAGCAGCTGGTATGCTTAGAAGACCAGCTTTGCAAATAAAGCTTGCATAGAAAAGCATCTGTTTTGTTAGAATACTAGCAGTGATCCTAAATACTGATCTCTTAATAAACAATAACCAAGGCCACTCAGACTTCATAGTTTTAATTCAACGTAGAAATAGTAGACATTTGTTCAAATAAATGTTCTCACTCAGTATTGTGATGGTGCCATGTGAAAACTTTCAACATGTTACTTAGTCTTTCTGATGTAAGTCTTGGGAAAAGAGAGATCATTTTTCATATAGTCAGAGGGTTTTCTTTGCGTGAATACAAACAATCCCAATCTTCTCTAATTTTGAAATATTTGCTTTGAGACCTGTTTTATGTTATTTATGTTGTATGTTTTTGGGGGTGTTTTTTGTCAGTCATGGGTCTTGAAATCTGGGCCTGGGTTCTGTCCCTCAACACTTCAGCTCACTTCAGCTTCACTTGAGCCACAGCACCACTTCTGTTTTCTGGTGGTTAATTGGAGACAAAAGTCTCAGGGACTTCCCTGCCAGGAGTTGGCTTTGAACCGCAATTCTCACATCGCAGCCTCCTTTGTAGCTAGGTGGAAATTTTAGTTTCAAAAGCCACTTAGCATTTGTAGTCACACCTATAATTTATGACTACTGGCTTATCAAACTTTTGCAAGCTCAATGGCTAATTGAGGAATTTGAGTTGAAAGTGGATTCATCTTCTCCGTCTATTAATATAGGTGGTTTCTTAGGGGCAGGGATATTATGTATCCTTTTACTTACAAATAGCAAATTTCTACAATACTAAATAAAGGAACAAAAGAGGCATTTTTTTTACTTGAGCCATTCATTTTTCAGAGATAACTTTTCTATGATTAGAGTGAATTACATACAATAACAATGCTCCAAGTTCTCTAAAAGGCATATCAGCCATGCAAATGTCTCAGATGTAAGTAATGGAAAAATAAATCAAAATATCCAAGCAATAAGTATACCCACTGCATTCTAAAACAATATTATCATGAAAGACTAGTGAAATTTTTGGAGTTATGTGTTATTTGAATATTAAGAAGGCAAAGATTAAAGACCTCTGGTCAAAAATCTTACTGAAAATTGTAGAAAATATAGATAGCATTTAACTTTCTCTCTCTCTCTCTCTCTCTCTCTCTCTATATATATATATATATAGTTCAGAAATAATTTGTTTCCCTGTCTGTATGCTCATTACAAAATTATGGATGTTTCTAACAGTAAATGATGCTTTGGATTCATTATTGGTTCTTAACATCTGCTTTCAAATTCATTTGTGATGAATGAATGAGGCAACATGATAGCTATGTCAAAGCTTTGTATAAATGTTTAAATTTCCTCACTCATTGGAACTTTGAGTACAAAGTTTGAAGTAGGGTTTCTTGTTCTTTATTTTTTTTCACAATGTCATTTTTGAGATCACAGTATCAAATGAAAGAACTAGTTTCCCTAAATCAGTTACTAAGAATAGTTTAATGTAAATGACAAGTGTGAGATATTAAATAAAGAAAATGTCTTTAGCCTTAACTATTTTAACTCTTCTTTTATACATACTAGTTTTCACTTTATTGTATGAAATGAAAAACTGAGTTATCAAAGTCATAATGAAAAAAAGTTTAGTCAACAGTGTGAGAAGGATGAATGCAAACTTTAAACATATACAGAACCACAACCTTCAAGGAAGAGCTATTTATTCAGCTTCCCATCATACTACAAATGCCTGGGCCACATCAAATTATAAAGAGGAAAAAGTCATTTGGGCTTATGCTCTTAGCTTGGGAGAGACTTTTCTATTCCTTCCTTCCTTCCTTCCTTCCTTCCTTCCTTCCTTCCTACCTTCCTTCCTTCCTTCCCTCCCTCTCTCCCTCCCTCCCTCCTTCCTTCCTTCCTTCCTTCCTCTCTTCCTTTCATTCTTTCTTCCTTTCTTCCTTTCTTATTAAAATTCTTCACTTTTTAGTGGTACTGTGAATTCAATGCAGGTCTCCCCAGTTGCAAAGTAAGCATTCTACTACTTGATCTGTTCCTCCAAGAAGGTTTCTAAGGTTGTATTCCATATCATTTGACTTTGTTGCTTTTGACCTGTGGTGGGACAGTGTGTCATAATGGGAAAATCACATGTGGAAGAATGAAAATATTAGCATCCTCCTGTCTGTGAAGTCACTGAAAGAGACTTCAGTTGAGGTCAGGGTATTGTTATCCTACTTAAGTACACACCTCCAATGACTTAAACATGTCACAAGAGGCCCCCCCCACCTCCTGCTAATGATACCTTTTGGAAGATCAGGTTTTGAACACATGGGCATTTGGGGAAGAGTCAAGATTCAGACAATGGGAGCATTTTGGAAACAGGATAGGGAAAGTATTCTTTGGAAGAAAAGTGGCTAAAGTGTCCTCTCAGTTTTAATTGAGAAAGAACACTGGGTCTTCTGATAGTTTGAATTTTTAGATAATTGCTGTCTTCTACTCTGCCTATCTGGGTCTTTGGAAAGTGTTTCTTCTTCAGGCTAGCCTGGACTCTATTTCTCTATCAAACCATCCCTGATAAATTGTAGTGTTTTTCTGATCACAAAGTCACATCATCAGCGAGGGAATTAACTATTTTCAATATACGGTTCTGTGTTTTCCCAAAACCTCTGGTAATTTTCATAAGAGCTTTGACAGAATGACAAAGTGTCTCAGTTATTTCAAAATACTGTTTGCTAAACTGAAATAATAGCTAGAGAGAATGAGAAAACACATACACACACACACACACACACATGTACAAACACAAATAATAAAAGTAAAAGGTGAAATTCTTGATTTGGGGAGCAGAAAAATAAGTAATGACGGGTCACATTAAATGAGAATGAAATAATAATTTTTATAATAATTTTTATAATAATTTTAAAATAATCTCACCAGAATGCAGATATATTTCTTTTTTGGAAAAATGATGAACAAGCATAGTTCCATAATGCATATTGATCACGCAAAAGCACATAGCAAACTAAAAGGCAAAACAACTTAGTCAAGGCTCAGAATACACATCCAATGAATTATGCCAGTAAGAATGACGTTTTCTCTAGAGCATTGGGATATATTAGGTTTTGAATGAAGAGGTTAACCACTAAAGAGCTTTTATAGAGTATCAGGGGTTGGAGAGAACCCAGCAACCCCCTCCCCACAACTATATATGAATAATACTACTTGATTGTGGAGAAGACCTGCATGAGAGTTGATATAGAATATTTAAATTAGTTTATTTTTATATATTTATTATAAAGATATTATACAGAGGAGTTACAGTTACATGAATAAGGTACTGAGTACATTTCCTGTAGAGCATTCTTACCCCCTCCTTTGTTTTTCTCCCACCATCCCTTCCCTCCCCACTTCTCCAACTCTTCTTCATCCCCAAAGTTGTAAAGTTTGTTTTCAACATAGTGTCTTGTACATCTCATTGTTACAAAGAGTCAACCTGTATCCTTGTTTCAGCATTTTCTTATTTCCTTTCCATTCTCCAAATTTAAAAATAAAAAAGTATATATAAAAGATGCAAGGCACTGGAATCAAATACAGTGAAAAAAGGGGTTGTATCATAGTGGGAAGAACATATGGAAGAAACAAAAAAAATCACATAGTACATTATAAGTAAATTAAAACAACAGCAACAGAGATTAAAACCTCTTGTGTCCCTATTGTGGGGTTCACTTCACTTGACACCATCTTATATGGTCATATGTACATATATTTTGATCTTTTCTACTTGTCTGGTAAGATAATCCTAGATGTATACCAGTTATTGCAAATAAGGGAAACCATGGGACCTACGTTTCTTTGAGTCTGGTTTACTTCACTTAATATAATTTTTTCAAGCTTTTATGTTTCCTAACAAATGGTGTGCTGTCATTCTTTCTGATGGAGTCATAAAATTCAATTGAACATATATACCACATTTTCTTTATCCATTCATCTGAGGGGCATCTGGGTTGGTTTTTAGCTATGGTGACATGCTGGATATTTTTTTAATAATTTTATTGTCAAGGTGATGAACACATGAGAAACAGTTAGTTACAAACATAAAGTAGTGAGTACATTTCTTGTCGAACATTGTTACCCCATCCCTTATTTTTCTCCCAATTTCACTTCCTCTATTCTGCAAGTTGTACAATTCATTTCCAACATATTGTATTGTATCACTGTTGTCTTGGTTCACCCTTTGTCCTTTGTCTCACCATTTGGTTGTTCCCCTTCCCTTCCCTAATTCAGATAAATATATGTACAGTACCAAGGGCACCAAAATCAAATACAGTGAAAAAGAACTGAAAAATTAGAAAGAGGGAAACATTGGTATTCTTTTTAAAGTAATTATTACATATTTCTATGCATTCAGTTTGTATAGCTTTTCATATAGAAGTCTGATTCAATAACAAATGGTAGGTGAATACCCCTGTCTTCTGTTTCTCTTCTCCATTGACTGAGAAAATTTTTTCCAACATTTTTTAAGTATTTTATGAAAATGTATTTTTATTTTCTGTTTTGACTTCCTATTATGAATTTCTAGACAGCAGATCACTCTTTTCCTCATTCATTTTCACAAAAAGCAATGTTAAAGTCCAACTATTTGTTGAATATATCAAGAAATTGAAAGAGATATATTGAGGCTTGTTTAAAATTAGAGCTCATATTGTCTATTTTTAAATGCTAACTTGATTTCAGGCCAGTATTAGTTTATCAGAATTATCTTTCTGATACAATTCAATTCTACTAGACTATACTAAGTTAATAAAGAGTAAAAGTATTTGAGAATGCCAAAATAAGTCTGCCTCTAGATCACAAAATTGAATAATCCATCAATATTAAACTGACTTTTATTCTAAAGTGCTACTGTATTATAACTAGACTTAATCACATTTTTCAATGTAGAACAGAAATGCATATGAGCAAATATTTAGAAGGAATGAATATTTAGAATAAAATTGCAAAAAGCCAAATGTTTTAAACCTTTACAGGTTCCTCCTTTCCCACTATTGCCAAGGACTGTTTGTAACTATGGAACCAATTTATGGCTATCCATTGGTTGCCTTTATATCCAGGAGCTTTGGAAATTTTGGTCAAATGCCAAAACCATGTGTTGATTCAAAACTTCAGTGGTGTTTACTGATTTGTCCAATGTTTGATACAAATTGAGAATTCTATGCTCTGTTTGCTTCCCTTCAGGCAAGCTATCATTTATTTACTTGTTGCAAATTCTTGGCTTGATGATTAGGTGTCACTTCAAGTGCCTGTTGAAATAAAACGATTCACTTTGAAGTTTTTCTATTTTTATATGCTTCTTATTTCCTGGAATTTGATTGTGTTAGCATATATATATAGCAGTCTTACTATATGTTTTCTGGTATGATTTCAAAGTTTTGAATCTGTGTTACAAAGTAGGATAATGTCACTTCTGTGTGTGTGTGTGTGTGTGTGTGTGTGTGTGTGTTCCTGTGTGATTAAAGTCAAATGATGGTGAAGAAAATGAAAATGAGTGTGGTAACCAGAGCACTCATTTAAAATCATTACTGATCCTTTTTGTCTGGAATAAAAAATAGTGTAAGCAAATAGTCTTCTAAAAGAAAGTCACAAAGCTAAAAAGGTTAAAGAAGTCTTGCCTTCACAACTTTACTAAACTTCTTGCTGAAAGAAGAAATGTTACTGTAAAACAGAGTCTCAAAGTGGTTAAAAGTAGTTGGTTGGGAATAAGAGCTGAAAGAGAAAAAACTGCACTGCAGTGATTGGTTTGATTTGGTGAATAAATTGCTATTTTCAGATTCAATTTGTATCAATAGGCAAAACTCTGCACACCTGCAGAAGCTGTCACACACACTATCCAGAGTCCCAGCACAACCAGTCTTAACCAATCGGTTTACCTTCTGACAATAATTGCATACCCATTCTGCAAACCACAGCATAAGAGAGAAGCCCGGGACATCTGTTTGTCAAGCTCGATGCATGCCTGTCTCTCATGGAAAATCGTTACAATTTATAATTTAGAGAATATCACAGAACATTTTCCTCTTTGTTTTAAAAATATCTGGTAACGTTGACCTGTTTGGAAACATTCATCTTTATTAGATGTGACTGAACTTGGAAAGTGAAAGATACTGTTTCCTTAAGAAAGTAAAGAAATTATGTTTGGTTATTTATATAACTACTATCACAGGCTGAAATCAGTAGGCATTTATGAAAACCTGACATAAATCCTATTGGAGAAGAAACCTTGTGCAGTATTGTGTCATACTTCTCGCATTTCAGGTGAAAATTATAGCATAATAACCTCATATTCAGAGGCTTGATTCAACCCTTATTTATATAAAATGTCTTTCTCTACTATAACTTAGGAGCATTCTTATACACTGAAGATATATTTCATTCTCTAAATCTTTAATGCACAGAAATTAGTTGTTCCATAAAATTTAAAAGCTCATTTCCTTAATACTATAAAATTTTAAGTAACATGATATATACAAATATAATGTCTTCCTGCATTTTTATGTGTGGAGGAAAAATAAAACATATATATGAATATAACATTAATGTATATATAATGCACATATGTATATCAATATAAATATTTTACATATATAGTTGAAACATATATAATATAGGTCATATTTTATATGACACCTATTTTTAATATATAACATTATATATTCATATGAATAAATGCATATGAATACATATATAATCCAAACAAAAGTAATTCATATTAAAAATGACACCATAATTGGCATAAAATTCCACCTCCACCAGATTAGTACAGGTATAGACACATCTAAACTTTAAAACCAAGTGGTAAAAATAAAATAAAATAAAACCCAGTGGTATAAGAGGAAAAAATATGTAATTTATTTCAATGATACTTCGCTAGTTTCAAAAACTTTTATGGGTACTTGAATAAAATAAAACTATAATACTCAACATGCAAGTATGCATTCAAGTATTTAATGATATCATTTTCCCTGTTATGCTCATTTATTAAATACTTGATGAGTGCCTGGTGCTCAGGCACTTTTGTAGGTGAGAGGGGTATAGTGAGTGGTTCCAGTAGAATTCCACTTCATCCTCTAAAGAAAGCTTCCAGATAGAGCATAATGTTTCTCCTCTGCTATGGTTGTTCTGTGTAACAAAGTAATATGAGCAATTTTCACTGTGCTTTCTACGTTTGAAGCTTGACTAGGTTGGTATTGGGTAATTTCAAAAGAGTTTTACGCTGACTGGCAAAAAGTTGTAAAGGGAGATTGAAACTGAGGGTGGAAAGAAAACCTGTTTCTTTTCTTTCATGTAAGAAAATAAATTTTAAGAATAGATGGCGCTGAGAAGGTGACTCACTGGTAGAGTGCTTGCCTTGCATTCATGAGGTCCCGGGTATGATTCCTCAACACCACATAAGCAGAAAAATGTAAGAAATGGTGATGTGGCTCAAGTGGTAGGGCACTAGCCTTGCGCTGAAGAGGTGAGAGACAACGCCCAGGCCCAGAGTTCAGACCCCATGGCTGACCCCCCCAAAAAAGAGAATAGAGATTCCAAGTTACTTTGTAGATATTTGATTGATGAAGAAAATTGACCATCTATTTCTTATGACTTCATGAATTTTCTCATCATCAGTGCTTAACTACAAGTAAAAATTTTGTGTATTCATATATTTATTTCAAATTGGAGTAAAAATAAACTACTATCCCTTAAGACACAGATACACAGTGACTTAAACCAACCATATTGTTATTCATGTTTTGGTTATTATTTAATTTCCATCCCTATGCATGTGACATATATTACAATAGTCTCTGTGGATTTATTTCATTTACTGATTAAAATCTGTGTGTCTATTTTCCTTGCAGGAATTTGGCTAATATATAAAAGTACAATTCCAACTGTATAGTTTATTGTTTTGAATTTTTGGTTGCTTTTGATTGACAGGCTCTCTCTCTCTCTCTCTGTCTGTGTGTGTGTGTGTGTGTGTATGTGTTTGTGTGTAGCAATACATTTGGGAAGAAAGGAATATTTACATTTTATCTGCCATTCTGCAGATATATTTTCATGAGTTTAGCCTTCCCTGACTCATATTTTGCCTGTTTAGTAATCCAGATGGATATGGATATTGCTTGGGTTGCTATGAATCCAACAAAGCTTTATGTGAGCATTGAATCCAAAAATAATTTTGACTTTCAGCTTCTCTGGAACTTCAGTTTGTCAGGGGCTGGTGGAGGGTGAGCAGGTGGCTGAATGTTTTGGTATTAGTCACACATGATATAGCATAGTCAAACTGGGATAAGTGAGTATGACATAACCACGTAAACATTTTTTTTCAGTTATCTATTTCCCTGTGTTTTTTTCCATTCAGATGTATCAACATGTAAGTCTTAAATTTTACGAATAAAAAAATGCATACAGTACATACACCAATTTTAAAATCGGTAAAATAAATTGATACATGTTCTTTATAAAACATGCAATGGAAAAATCAAACAAATGTTTACAGAAATTTATACAAATCATTGTCTCACTAACATACTAAATTTAGCTAAAGAATTCTTAGTATGTGAATATTGGCCATATTCAATAAAGCAAATCATAGTATGATCTGTTTTGAAACCCATATTCATCTAGACACTACTCTGTTCCAATTAGCTGTCATGCAGCCAAAATAGTTGACTCATTGTCCTTGGATTATTTCTGGTACTGACTTCCTCTGTCCCTAAAGTTTTATTCTGTCTTGCCTGGAGCTTCCTTAAAGCTTCCTCTCTGCCTTCCATCACTCTGTTTAAATGCCCCATCTCTACCCTAGTTTAAAACAATTCTTTCTTTCCCCAAGCATTTACTGAGGATTTAGTATGCTCAATGAATTGTTCAGACCCAGGGAACACATCAAGGAAATAGTACATTACTATCTTTTTTCAGGAGGTGTAGTCTTGTAGAAGATCCATTACCAAATTCCAATCAAAATAAGTAGAGAATAAAAATCAAAGCACAACTATTGAAAACTATTAAGGAAATGCTCCCTATAATCATTTGAACATGCTTTTAAAAAGAAGAGTCTCATAAGAATATTGGGAGGGAGAGTCTTTTAATCAAAGGAAATACTCATGCAAGAAAATGATGGAAGAAATAACAGGCTGTACACAGAGCTTCAACAGTACGAATAATGGTCCAGGGGAAAATCGAGACACCTGATTGGGCAAGTGATAATGAGAGTTATGAGATTGAACAGGTAAAGTTCTAAGGTCTTAATAAATAAATAAAACTGACTGTATTGTTAACGTTTGAGTTGGAGAAGAGAGCTTCACAATCATATGTAAACTTCAGAAAGAAGATGAATCATCAGATGCAGAAGACATTATTAGATAAAATGCAATGGGCCTGTACTAGGCAGTGTTACAATGATGAATGCATGAAGTGAGATGACTGAAAGTATTTGAATACAGGCTATGGATTCTGCTCATTTATAGAGAATAACGAAGTGTTTAGAAGTAGAATGGCAAAAGTTTGATGAGTACCACCACACCCACCACTTCCCTTTGGGTATAGTACTACTCAATCTGGGAACTCACTGTAGCTAAACCTGGTCATAATTCAATAACACAATACTATGGTATTCATCCACAATCAATCAATAGGGCCAAGTAAGAGGATAAAAGTTTTCCATTATAGACATGACTCAAAGATTTTTGTTTGCTCATTTGTTTCTTAGAGTCTCATGGGAAAATGTGTTCAATTTTCTAATTAATATATTCAGTAGCTATCATTTCTGTTGTCATTTTATCATCTATTTTGTTTATGATTCTTTTAAATGCTGTGTATGTGTTTCATTTTTAATTAATTTTATCCATTTTTGACTCCTTGCTAACCATATTGCAAGTTCATTTACACTGATGATGTTATTTACTAAACATAACTTTCCTATTTCAAACTTAATTTGCATGTAATTAGCAATTAGTCCACATTTGCTCAATTGATTGGTGAACCATTTTCCTAGTACAAGACAGTGTGCAAATGAACATATTGCTTGTTACTGGTAGGTGAATTGAGTTGTATCAATAAAAAGAGAAACAAATACAATTTACACAATATCTAAAAGGCATTTTTGTTTAAGTTAGAGTGTCTCCAACTGTTCTTAAATACAGCTGTTTCATATTATTATATATTGGGGAATGGCATATATTATTTATTTCATCTATAAATGAATATGTTCTTTCTGTTTTATTTATCTGAGAATAATGGGCTGGTATTTTTTCTGGGTGCAGCAAAATATTAATATTGTTGTCCTGATTTACTACTCTGATAAGTTAATGTTCATTACAGCTGTGTGTGTGTGTGTGTGTGTGTGTGTGTGTCTGTGTCTGTGTCTGTGTCTGCATGTGCTAGACTTGAGGCCTGGAACTATTAGTGAGCTTTTGCTCTGGGCTAGCACTCACACTCTACCACTTGAACAACAGCTCCACTTCCAGGTTTTTTGGTGCCTAGAGATAAGATATTCACAAATTTCCTTGCTCAGCCTGACTTTAAACCAAGATCCTCAGATTGCAGAATCCTGAGAAGCTAGAATTACAACCATAAGCCAGGAGAACTTAGCACACAGTTTTAATAATAGTACTTTACCTAATCCTCCTAAGATACTTAAGAGCTCTCATGTATACTTGAAATGGTGCAGAACACCAAATTCTGTAATTATCACATACTCCCCTGTCAATGCAAACCTGTGCTAAAAATGTATTCAGAAATTAGGGAAAGTGAGAAACCAAGAACTATTATACTAACAAAATAGAACAAGTCAATCAATGAGAATGTAGTCTCTTTCTCAATACATATACAATTGTAAAGTACTCTTTTCAGACTGCAATTGACCCCAAGTAACTCCAAATAAGGAAAGTCAAACTTTAAGAAGCGTTGCTGAACTCAGAGCAACTCTCTATAGCATTGATTTTCCTAATGTGTGGTTAACTTCTTTATAGAAAATTGTTTCAAATAGTAATTGTTTTATGTAAGAATAAGTCCTAAAATTAAGCTAATGAAATGTATAAATTAGGATTTGTTCCATTTCTCCTTTATAACTGAGGTGGAACAGTAAACTACAGATATATTCAGCACATATGTTGTATCAGGTGAATAACTCACATGAAGTAAGTCTGCTGATACCCATCTGCTTGGACATCTTTCTAAAGAAGTATTTTTAAACTTCAAAGGATTATCAGCCTCTGTAAATTGCTTAGAAAGCAAGATTTACTTTGCATCCCCAAAATGACAGTATAATTGACTTCAAGGAAAACTTCATTTAGACTGAAACTAAACATTTAGAAAACTAAAACGTATTGTATTGTTTAAATTGCATTTTTGGTTCATACAAAACTACTTTTCTTGGAACAGAGTTTACTTATGAAATCAAATTGAGTTCTATTCTATTTCGGTTCAACAGATCATGCTTCTGCCCAAATGAAATCACTTTACTTTTCTGAACATTGGCAGCAGGATACAGTCAGCCTTTGTCAGGTGTGTGTATGATTCTCATTTGCCCAGCATCGGCAGCTTCTTCATACATGAAGGCTATTTCAACAGTATACACATTGTTAAGTTCAGGACTATTGAAGGTTACACATTGATTGTATTGCCCTTCTGAGAGTGCTAGAAATGTTCTCAAAAGACCAAAAAAAAAAAAAAGCCTAATAGAAAATATCATTGAACACTTAATAGGTGCCCTTGGGTCTTATGTAGTAGGTGCTATTATTGAAAAAAAATTGCAGTGAAACAAATACATTCTTGAAAGTCTAAATGGTGAATTCTCATGTAGAGCCTTTACATAAATAGAATAATATAAAAGAGCAAATGCTTTTTTATCAAATCAATATTGTGATATGAGGCTGTTGCTAAAATATTAACTATGGAACAAGTCAAACATACTTACATTCTAATTTTGAAAAGTAGTAAGTTTGGTGATGTAATGTGTCAGTGAACTACTAGAGAGAATATAGGGAAAGTAAGAATAAAATTTACTGGATTGAGACCAAACTCATTTTCAAGAAGTTCATTTGATGAACTTTTTAGGAGATCTGTATGACTGTGAGGCTTGAGGTAAATTGGCAAGATGTTGGGAAACATGACACAATTATTTCCTCTACGTAGAGGCTTTGAGCTAACACACTTTTTTGTCAATCCAATTTATCAAACCCATCTCTTAAATTATATAGCCTGCTTTTCTTGAGTTGCTTGAATTGTTTTGCAGACATTATCTCATTTGTCCTCATAAAGAGATAGGAAGTTACTATTGAACAAATGCTTTATGGTGTGAATATGTTAATGAATGGAAATTTAAACTGAGTGTTTTTAATCCCTACTGTATCACCCACTGGTTTTTGACAATGATAAGTACCTCAACCTCTATTAGTCCTATTTTCTTTATTTAAACTTGGGAGAAATATTCCGACTTTTCACTTAGTAACATAATAATGGGGAGTATAATATAAAATCATGTAGATACTGGAGACGATTCTGGGAAAGTTTTTAGTAGAAATGACATGCTATAAATTTCAATAAACTTAAGGTTACAATAAATCATGATTTTGCTATTAAATTACCCACATTATTAGACAGTGAAATATATTAATGATTTTGGTGATAAAATTAATTTTTAAAATGTGCACTAAGTTCCCAATATTTATCAAAAATGTTGCTGATATGGGAGTTCTGGAGCAAAGTCATTCTTTTCAAGAATTTTAAATCAAATTAGAGAAAGAGACAAGCAAAGGACTTCATAAAACAGGAAAATCTGATAAAGTTAACTGCTCTGAACAATGATCCATAGGATTATAGATAAAGGAGGGATTAATTCTAATTGGAAGCAATGAAAAGAACAACTCTACTGAAACAAAGATCAGAAAAGGAATTTGGGGCAAAAATGTAAAGGATTTGAATGTGAATGCAGAGTGAATCCTGTTAACAGAACCATCAAAGTTTTTGTTTTTGTTTTTGTTTCTCAAACCTGATCAATGTATTTAATTCATTTTATGTACTTTGTAGATAATTGATAGTATTATTATGTATAGAATATATATGAGGTAAAGATAGTGAAAACGAAGTATGAGCCAAATATGACTTTTGACTTCTGAGCTGAGAAATGGGTTGGTTATAAAATCATTGAAAACACACCAAAGATCCAGAAGTGAAGCAAGGCTTAAGAACAGAAGCAATCACTTACAAAAATTTCATATCCTTCAGTTTCCCACATTCATATTCACACTCTTAGTTAATATACAGGTTATATATTTTAACATATATCCATATTCAATATTATATAATTTTGAATAACAACAGAGAGCCATGGAAACCATTGTGATTATCTATGGAGAGTAGAGGAGGAGAGAATTCAGAGAGTGATGATCAAAATATAGTAATGTTTTAAGGTCTTTCCCAAAATGTGCCCATGTAGATTGTAACTGAAGAGCCAGAAGTGAGCAATGATATGCTAATTTTAGAAGAAAGTTTTGTCCTATTGTTTACTGTTTCCATGAAGTTTAAAGAATTCACTTGGGATCA
Source organism: Dipodomys ordii (assembly GCF_000151885.1). Classification (NCBI taxonomy): domain Eukaryota; kingdom Metazoa; phylum Chordata; class Mammalia; order Rodentia; family Heteromyidae; genus Dipodomys; species Dipodomys ordii. The sequence goes on from NW_012267217.1 coordinate 10,589,020, forward strand.
AAATTCATTTCAGAAGACCAGTAATTACTGTTTGGAAGTAGTCAATACAAAGTCACAGTGAAATCAAAAGCAATGGGTATATTATATTAAAAAGAATAGGAGTGTCAACAATCAATTCAGAAAATTTGGTCATCAAGAGAAGAAATAAGGGCTGGGAAGGTGGCTCAGTGGAAGAGTGCTTGCTTTGCATGCATGAGGCCCTGGGTTTGATTTCTCAGCACCACATAAGCAGAAAAAGCCAGAAATGGCACTATGGCTCAAGTGGTAGAGTGCTTGCCTTGAGCTGAAGAGCTGAGGCACAGTGCCCAGGCCTAGAGTTCAAGTCCAGGACTGGCAAAAAATAAATAAATAAATAAATAAAAATAAGAGGGCCGGGTGCTGGTGGCGCACGCCTGTAATCCTAGCTACTTAAGAGGCTGAGATCTGAGGATCACAGTTCAAAGCCAGCCCTGGCAGGAAAGTCCATGAAACACTTATATCCAATAAATCACCAGAAACCCGAAAGTGGCATTGTAGCTCAAGTGGTAGAGTGCTAGCCTTGAGCTGAAGAGCTGAAAGACAGAGCGAAGGCCCAGAGTTCAAGCCCCACAACCGACAAAAAGAAAAAAGAAATAAGAAGCAACCTTTTAAACAAGAATAAGCTTCCAAAGAAATCTTTGAGCTGGACATGGTGGTGTACGCCTGCATTCATAAGAGCAAGGAAGAAAAACAGTGTTTAAGATTCTCCTGGCTGGACTCGATAGCTATAGTTAGTTCTATGGTAGTCTGAGCTGTATAACAAGAACTTGACTGAGATAGATAGGAATAAATAAATAGGTGATAGATAGATAGACAGAGAGATATTTGGCCGTATAAGATATTTTAACATATTATATCCACAAAATGCACATTGATAGGGTAATGATACAGGGATAGCTTCCCTGTTAAAGATTAATTATATGATTTTT
>NW_012267217.1:10593681-10595665 GCF_000151885.1 Dipodomys ordii
TCATCAGATATTGGAGTCGTCAACACTCTTAAGAAAGAGCTTTGTATAGGGAAACGTTGACAATGAGCAAGTAGAAACAGTAAAAGATTAGAAGGCACTCTTATGAGGAAAAGATAGGCAGAAACACATCTTTGCCAGCCTTTTTCCAGGAGTAGGCCTCTTAGAAGCCCTATTCTCCGAGGTAGACTTCGGTGAAGTCCCAAAACTCAGAGATAGGTCTCTGAAGCCCCTATCATAGTCTGATAGATGGTTTCCCATGCTAAGCAGACTCCACTGGAGTCGGCGTGGCATAGTATTTTTTCTATATATAGATTGATGCTTCAGTATTTTCATATTAAAAGGAAATATCAATTTGGACTACTTGCTATTATTCAGTTGACTTAGTAGGAGGAGGGGTGTATAGGAACCATCACAATTATCAAAGAATAGGATGAATCAGAGGCTTTCTCTGCTGTGCATGAGATGGAAACAATGTGATTCACTAACCATTCAATTTATTTGTAGTCTTCCTGTTCATTAGTCCATGAACAGTATTAACTGGGTGAAACAATGATTCAGAAATTCTTATCAGTGTTCATTCAGCAGGAAAAATCTTGAGGTCCCATGGTTTGTTTTCTTTTTTCTTTCATCCTTACATCAGTGATAAATTAGAAAAAGTAATTAAATACTGTGGGTAATAACTTGCTTGTTGTACCTTGAAAGAGAATGTAACTCATTATAGAAAAATCAAATGGCCAAGTTTATTCTTATTCATTCTCTCTCATACTTACACAACCTATGCATACAAACATTCTAAATATTGTTTGGTCACTATGGTTACAGCATAGCTCATTAAATCTCAGAATCATTAATAAGACAATCATTATTGTTATTAATAATAATATAAAGAGAAGAGTTACTGAGACTGAAATATGGGCCAAATGTTGTGAATCCTATCACATGTATCTTTGTCATTGTTGATAGATTTCAAAATAATTTCTAACATTTTGTCTGAGTAATATTTATTTCATAATGTTTCAAAGGGATAAATTTATTTAGGATCTCATAGCTAAATATTCCGTTTAATGAACTACATTGGAATGACTATTTCAGAATTCTTTAAAATTAATTACTTCAAATGTCGGACTTTACATACAAAATATATAAGCAATAGACAGACTTGACTTTTGTCACAGAAAGAAAAAAAAGGAGGACAGGAAGAAGAAAGGCAGGGAAGAAGGGAAAAGGAAAGGGGGTGAGGAAGGGAGGAAAGGATAGGAGGGAGGAAGGAGCAGTAGAAAAGAGGGAGGAATAAAAGGAGCAAAGATAAAAGGAGAGACAGGGACAGAGAATAAGGGAATTGAAGGAGAGAAAAGAAAAAAAACGACTCTTCTCTATAGGATACTATATTTGAAGCAAAGTCTTGAATATGTTCTTAATTTGATTGTTTAATTGAGCTAAAAGTGTTCTTTTTATAAAGAAAAACTGTCATGCTGTTTTTATGGATAACATTAAGATGAGAAAAGATCCTGGGACAATTTGGTGTGCAGTGTTGCTGATATTCACAACCACAGGGCTGTATTTACAAGGAACATGCGATCTACATGTATCTCTATCAAGAGCAAAACAGGTTTCTTGTGTAATTTCATGAAGAATAACTGGAAATTTTCAGCATTATAAACATCATTTACTTAAGTAATTTACCTACAGTAATTGGCATTCTTACATTTAGTGTCTCGGATTTGCTTTTCCTTTTTTATTTACTTTCTTTTTTTTATTGTGAAAATACTGTACAGACGACTTACAATTACATGGGCAAGATAATGAGTACATTTCTTATCAAGCATTGCAGCCTCCTTCTTTGTTTCCCCTTCCCATCCCTTCCCATCCTCCCCCCCCACACACACAATCCTCCCCACACACACAAAAGTTGAAAAGTTCGTTTTCGACATAACAACTTGTACATCTCATTGTTGCAATGGGTCCACCTGTATCCCTAGTTAAA
>NW_012267217.1:10596745-10615175 GCF_000151885.1 Dipodomys ordii
AGAAACTTCTCTGAAGAGGAAAGAAGGATGGCCAATAGACACATGAAGAAATGCTCAACCTCCCTAGCCATAAAAGAAATGCAAATCAAAACAACATTGAAATACCACCTCACTCTAGTTAGAATGGCTAAAATCAAGAACTCTACTTTCTTTCTTTTTTGTGTATTTTCTGGGGCTTTAACTCAGGCCTGGACACTGTCTGAGCTCTTTTGTTCAAGGCTAATACTCTACCACTTGAGCCACAGTTTTATTCCTGGATTTTTGGTAGTTAATTGAAGATAAGTATCTCACACACTTCCTGAATGGGCTTGATTCGAATTGTGAGGCTCAGGTCTCAGTCTTCTGAATAGCTAGGCTTATAGGTGTGAGCCACAAGTCTTCAGTTTTTATTACAGTGTTCTAATGGTGTTCTCTGTGGGAAAGAACCTCTTACCTAACTGCAATGGGTCTATGCTATATAAGAATTATTATTACTAGCACATCTTCAAGATTTCTTACTGTTGAATTGTATCCAAGCTACTGATTTAACAAATATCTAATGAAAACATAATAGGACACTTTCAATTTCTCAATATAAAATTAAACTGCTAGTTTCAGAAACTTCATAATTATTTCAGATCATCCCTAATAATTGAAGTCATAAAATACATTTGAGAAGTTACATAACTGTGACTCCCTTCCTTTTCTTAACTTTTTAGAACATATATTGAATATTTTGCCATTTAACAAAGCTGTTTGTGTATACAATGCATCTTGAGGTGTGTTGTCTCTAACATTTTCACCCTCCCTTTGACATACTCCTTCCTTTATTCGTCTAAATTTTGGGGTACAGACAATACATTCTTGCCTTCTTTCTCTTTCCTTGTCCCTTTTATTTGTCTACCAGAATCCCTTGTTAGGAGTCTAATGGAATTTGAGCCAGAACTCTTTTATACATTCCTCTTTATGGGTAATTCTTATCAATAGCAACTTGTAAAGCCAATTCTAGGACCTATTATTCTGTGAGTCACTATGCCTATGGTTAATATTTGTATTTAGAATTCTTTCCTAACATAAATTTTAGGCAGATTGGAAATAGGGTGTTGGATAGAGGAAAGCCATGTATTTATTAGCTGTACTTCATAAATAGAATGCAATTATATTGTTTTTAGAAAATCATATCCAGGACAAATGTTTCTGGTCTTATGACTGTGCCCAATGGACAACTTCAAACTATAAATTCACAATAGCATCTATTACAATGTTTAAATATGATCAGGTATGTATGAGTGCAAAAGCATAAGTAGACAGACACTGCAAAACTTAGAATAATTCCCAATTAGTGTTAGAGAGACAAGTATAGACTTTGAAAAAAAATGAATGTAATAAAACTATAATAACACAAAATAACATAAAGAAAATCTCCTAAGAAATCTTGTTTCTGTTTACATTCTTTTTGTGTCAGGCAAAATTGCTAGAGCCTATTCAGAGTTACTGGGAAGTAAAAAGCATTATAACCAGCAGTGGAATTTCTTTTAAGTACTAGCTACCCACTAGGGAAAAAACAGTATCACATTTCTATGTCAATAATTTGAGCAAGGAAATAAAAGAACAACTGTGGCATGATCTGTAAAATGGTTGGTTTATTTGTGTGTGTGTGTGTGTGTGTGTGTGTGTGGTAAGAATGGTGCACACATACATATTGTTTTGTATTATATGGTTATCAGGTATGTATGCTAACTATGAGCTTGCTATCCATGACTCTAACCCCAGACATTTTTATCTGTTGACTGCTATGTAATTTTATGTAAACATCTCCTTGATGTATCAGAATGATTGTTCAAAACAGAATGTTCAATTCCTCCTTTCATCTACCAACCTCACCTTTGCCTCCCATCAAGCTACCTTTCTGTACTTTCCTTTTTGTTGTCCATAGCAACCTATACATCTGGGTTCTCCATAAATACTGTCCTACAGTCCACAATGGGAAAATTATATCTAACTAATACTCTTTCCTTTTGCATTTTATATGCATTATGTATCTGAAAACATGATGGCATCACACTGTACCTATCTTGCACTGATTTTAGGTAATGCGAAATAATTGCTAAGGAGCCTAAATTCTTAATTTCAGTACGTTCTTACCTAACCCATTTTCCATTATAGAAAACAAAGACTTTACTATATACATCATACTTTTCTCAAGGACATATGAAAATACAGGCTGTTAGCTTAGTCTCATGGCTGATACTTGTAATCCTAGCCTTTCAGGAGGCAGAGATCAGAAAGATCACAGTTTAAGGCTAGCTCATTTTACAAAGATGCACCATATGGTGGTAGGCATCTGTAATACTAGCTTTAGTTGGAAGTGTAAATAGCAGGACTCCAGTCCAAGTCACCTTCTGAAAAAGCAAAATCCTATCTCAAAAACAAGAACTGCAAAAATACTGGAGGCATGTTTCAAATATATGTGTATCTACCTGGCAAATATTACTCGCAGAGATCAAACCTCAGATAGCCAAAAATAAAAGAATACATTCCATGATCCCTTACATTCAGAGTGTTTAATAATTTGAGGCGACTCTACTGACTCTGTTATATTTAATGCATATTTCCCTTGAGATATAAATGTGGATTTTTAATGAAATTTATAGCAAGCTTAAAGGCTGTTCATTTGCATAGGCCTCTTAGAAGGTCTTATAATTAATATGCACTTATTTTTCAAAGAAAGGCCTAAAAGAATATTTGCTTCAAATCAAACAAAGCCTACATTCTCTCCTGCTTCTAAGCTTCTAAGATTTTCAATTGATTTATGGCCATGTTAAAATCCTATTTACTTGTGTGTTTTGGCATATCTGTTCTCCTTATTTTAGCAATTTTTGTAGTTCTCACCGTGAACCCAGTCTTTCATGTCAAATTCCAACTATCCTTCACATTCAAGACCATGTCTTTATTTACTAGAACCATCAAGCTACTATTTTTTAACCCCCTTGATATACTACTAGGTCATCATACAAGTTTCCAACTGAATAGGTAAGCTTAGAAGTCAAAAAATGACATTAAGTAATACCTGGGATGTTTTTTTTATAGCATTCAGGCTGATAAATATAAGAGCACATGTCTAGCAACTTTCCGCCAAGTGAATGGAAAATATTTATTCTTCCATCTTTGGAGCCTGTCACTCCAACTGCAAAGGAAAGCTAAGAAGAGAATACTGAATATCCTGAGGAATTTCTAAGACAAATTGATGTTTGTCTCTTTTTAAAAGAATTCTATAATTTAAGATCAAAATTCTGCTTCTATAAGTTATTACTTACATTTACATCAAGTTATTTAAATTTATAGTTGAAGAATTACACACTTTAAGTTCTTGTGATATCTTATAATTGTTTTCTTAACATTTTTAATTGTCACAATTTTATGTAAATGCATTTGCAAATCATTTGATGTGTAGATCTAATCGGGTATTCTTACTTAAATCAGACATTTTAAAATGATTTTACCTTTTTACATAATTATTTTGATTACCATACAGTTTGCAATGTAATAACAATGATACATGTATGTATATATAAGCATACCTGTATATGTATGTATATGCATATATATGCGTTAGTTCCACCTCACATTGTTCTTTTTTTTTCTTCCCCTTCCTACATTGTTCTTCTTTCTACATATTTTTTTTCTCAATAGGATTTTAATTTTAAGTTTGGGAGTGTTCCATATGTCAATAGTAAGGCACATGGATGTCCAGGAATAGAAATGTCTGACTCTATTCACCTTAGTTTTACCTTTTCATATGATCACCCAAGAAGGTGATTATAGTTGCTAATTCCAACCTTATTGGAAGGAGATATATTTCCACATGGGAAGAGAAATATTTCCACAAGTAACTTGGAAAGAAACAATGAGTTTCACAATCTTCTTGTCCCTTTGGTATTGACATAATGATTAGTCAAAAATCATTGGAAGATTAGTTGTAAGGGATTATCATAATAAAGGTGGATGCATGCATTCATCTGTTATTATTTGGAAGTAAAAAATAAGAGCCTTGAAGAGAATATGGCATTTTGTCATCTCTCAAATTCCATTGATTTATAACTAGTTCTCCTCCTAATTTATGCTGAGGAAACTTAAACACAAATAATTACGGAAGCTTTTCCAAAGTTACAGTGAGCTACTAAGTGAGAGAACCCGAATCACAATACTGAGGCCATAAAAACCTGTTTGGAATTGTTTCAGACCAAAAATTGTCCAATACATTTTAAAAGGTTGTTTAAATAATTTAAACTTGAACAAAATGCAAAACAAAAAATATTCTTTAAAACTTCAATAAGAATATATTTTGTGTGAATATTTTAAAGGATTTTAATAAATGGATAATACAGTATTACTGAAAATGTTTTAATCCATATTTAACTTTTAACTCTGTGACCACATTCATCTGTGAAATAAACCAAGGTCCTGAGAATACCACACTACTGAATAGGAACATTTTTCATAGGTCTTTTTTTCTTCTAAGGTTCTCAAAGAACTTCATCAAAACTAATGGGACTATAGAGAAGATTTATCAGAGGCTTGGTCAGATCTGCTGGATCTCAACAGGCTCATCCATCTGTCTTCCCTAGAGACTAACTGAATAGAGACTCATGATAGATATTATACCTTCCAACAAAAGTATTTTTTAAAATAAAGCTCTGTCTTCCTCTCCTATTCTCTAATAATGAGTAGCAATCATTAAAATAGTTCCTGTAAAGTGTTACTTAATTTTGTAGTTATAATGGATAGACTAGAGAGTGAAATATCTTAAGTATATCATGACTAATTTTGCAACTGGGACAGACTCTTTGGCAGTGTATGAAGTAATGAAAGTTCATGCTTCAAACTATGTTTTTGTTTAAATCTTCATTTAGATACTTACATATGATACTTCTAAGTGTATTGCAAATCTTGATGTTGGTATAATTCATGGAGGGAAATGGAAAAAAAAACAAATTGTTTAAATAGAGATACAGGTGGACCCATTGTAACAATGAGATGTGAAAGACGTTATGTTGAAAATGAACTTTACAACTTTGGTGAGGCAGGGGGATGGGGGGGGGGATGCATTCATTACCTTGCCCATGTAATTGTAATCCCTCTGTATGGTATTTTTCACAATAAAAAACCCCTAAGCTTATCTGATAATATGTGCATTTAAAAGGGCTTATTCACAATCAAGAAAAGTATTTTATGTAGCTATCCATAGATAGAAAGAACGAAATAGGGGGAAACAACCTTTTGTCATTACCATCATCTTAAAAATATGGTAATAGTATGTGTTCATCATCATATGCAAGAATTATAGTAGTAGTAGTAGTAGTAGTTAGTCATGGGACTTGAACTCAGAGCTTGCACACTGCCCCTGAGCTCATTTTGCTCAAGGCTAGTGCTCTATAACATTGAACCACAGCTCCACTTCCAGTTTGTAAGTGTTAATTGGGTAAGGGTCTCATGGGGATTATTCTGCCTTTATGGCTTTGGACCATAATGCATTAAATCTTAGACTCCTGAATCACTGGAATTACAGGTATGAGGCTCTAATTAAAATTACCTCTGCAATTAAAATTAGCCACAGACTAATCACTTGATATGCTTTTATTGCCCTCTTATTTTTTTCCTAAATAAACAAAAACAAAAAATATCCCCAAAACTTAAATTGTTCAAAACACTGGTTAAGGGGCTGGTTAGTACAAAATTTCAATAGTCATCTGATATCTTGTTGATCAAAATTTGTCTGTAAATATTATTGTTTTCATAAATTGTGGTCTGCTTTAAACAAATTCTCACACCTAATATTACAAATGAACACACAGCAAAATTATACCATCCAAGAATGAATGCTAAGTATACAAGAGTTGTGGATAGCTAAAAATAAAAGGGCAGATAATGAATGTTCAGATTAATATGTCACTTTTCAACACAGAACATTTCCAAGTTTTGCTAAAAATAGCTTAATATACCTCTTAGGTAAAAATAGGTCAGATAGAAATTGTGTAGAATAAAGTTTATTGAAGATTAAACACTTCAGTTGAAGTGAATAAGCTTTAGTATATTACATAAGCTTTAGTATATTACATGTCTATTTGGAAACAAAACGTGGTGAAGTAATAATTGGTCTGTAAAACTGATAGTTATAAAATAATATAAATAGGAAATGCTAAGATTGGGATTCTTAAGTTCTCACTTAAATGTAAAATTAAATTTGGAGTAAAAATGACTTCAGCACTTAGTCAAAATATTTTAAAAAATGATGAATATATTTGATTATTACTCTTGGAAAAATGTATTTTTCTACAAATCTAGAAAAAATAGAATTTGACACAAAATTAGGGAACATTAATTTATCTATTTTAATTTTGTTAAGAAAACTAATTGAAATACATGTATTTGTTATAAGTAGCTTTAAGTAAACCTACATATGAAATCAGTATTTTTTCTCAATAATTATTCTGGTATCCCTAATTTCAAATGTTGACAGTAGAGTTTCATGTAGAATTAAGAATTTTGAATCTTTTACAATTTCCACTTCCAAGATCTGTGAAGACAGAAGCATTCAAGGTGGTGATTTAGTTCATTTATTTTGTAATAACTCATTTTGTAAATAATTTATAGGCGTAGTGAACTTAATTATTTGGCATTATTTCATATATTTCAGAAATTAAGTGTTTGCACAAGATTTTTGAGGCACCATAAATAAAGTGGAAAAACTCTTTAAGCCATTACATAGTTTTACAATCCTCATGGTTGTCTAGTCACCTGAGCTGGTAGAAATTAAAATGAGAACAAGAAACCAAGGGACAAAGCTTAGTTTATATCATATGCATCCACATTCTGTGAGGGTAAAGAGTTGTCTCTGTATGGTTCTCTTCTCAAGCTCAGTACAAGGATTCAGTGTTACACTGGGGAATCTCTGATCCCCTCTCTCCCACTCACAGCATACAGCTAGTCTGTTCCACCTGCTTCTCAGATCCCAAGTTGCTCTGTCTCCCAGCCTTGCAGTCATAGCCAAACAACACTGGGCCTAATTAAACCAAAGGGATTGACATTCTCTCCTAGGTACTTAGAATGCGGTACCAAGAGCATTCTCAGACCATGCCAGCCAGGGAAAAAGCTGGTGCCTTTCCCATTTTGGGATTTCTTTCTCTCTTGTTTTATAGGCAGGGAAAATAAAACAAATGAAAACTTGGATTCCCAACACTCATGCATACTTTCTCTTTCATGATCTTTTATGACTGGTAACATAATTTCCAGGAATATCATTCTTAAGATTTTGTGGCACAAGTTTTAAATGTTGTATGCATATGGAAAGTTATTTTCATACTAAGTGCTGGGAGTAGGTTTCATCCTAACCATTGTGGTCAGTAGAACTAAAACTTCCATGTTTTATTCTTTGGTTCAGACATCAAAAGTCCTGCTATTATTTCTGCAAATTAATGATCACAACTTGCTTATCATTTCTCCCTCTTGAAAGTAGGCATTTGAATCCGACAAACCTAATTGTATGTTGAACTGAATAGCTGTATGACTTCGACAAGATAGTTTGACTTTCTAAATCTTAGTTTAATCTTTGGTAAAATGTGAATAGTTGCAATCTCTGTCACAACTGCCAGGTTGTAATGACAGTGTCACTTTGTAAATGAATAAAGGATGTTAAGTGCTTAGAAAACTGACAGGCTCATACTAAGTACTCAATAAGTGTAAGTCAATAATACAAGGAAATATTTTATATAAATGATTTTGCCACCTTAAAAGCTTAAGGAAATTAATATTTTCAACTGTAAGAAAATATTTTGATATTTGTTTCTTAGCTTGAAACTATTTTAAAGTACTGTGAATAAAATCAGCTGTTCTTGAATTAGGACTGGAATTGACTGTTTAGCCTGGATAAAAAAAAATAAGAATATCATTCCTTTCTTTCTGAACAAAGAGCTATTGATTCAATTCCTTGTGAAATGTATTTTCCCAGAAATATGATTGCAGAATAGAAATGATGTCAAGTTACTTATTACTTTAGTACTTAAATTTACTTAGGACAAAGCTTCAGAGAATGTGGAAAATATTTGAAGCATAGTCTATACTAACCTCTTTACTCTTTTCAGTCTATGTTTCTCTTATCCCCAAACCCATCATTTGTCAGCATTTTATTTGCTGCTGAAAATATCTCAGCCTTGTCCATTGTCTTAGGTGAATTAATTAAACTTAGTCCTTGAATGGCATATGTGAACTGGATCTAGAAGAATAAATAGAAGTTTGCCAGATGGAGTACAAAGGAATAAAGGCTAAAATATAAATGAAGGCAGAGAGATTAGAAAGAAACCGATTTGCCTGGGAATCAGCATCATAAAGTGTAGTTGGCTAGGTCTTGATTACTGTTGCAGGATAGAGAAAGGGCTGGTTTCCATTATGAGGGTCTGAGAATTGCTAAAGTGTTATTTTTATTTGTTTTCAGTACTATAGTTGTTGATGTTTGATTGGTTTGCTTTATTTTCCCAATAGATCTTTAATAGTAGGATTTTTAATTTTTCTTCTTTCATGATATTGAAGCCACCAAGATCAGCCTTGGGAAGAATGGACAAAGAAGTGCCTTGTCTTGCAGGAAGACAAACAAATAAGATTTACTGACAATACAATGGTGGAGGTTTGATAGGAAGCTGAACTGAGAACTGATGGGGGTGGAACTTACCAACAGACATTTAGAGACTACTTCTAGTCCTTTAAAAATATTGTAAAGGTTATGTACAGGGAGACTACAATTACATAAGTAAGGTAATGAGTACAAATTTCTTGGTGAACATTAATGCTTTCTCCCTCATTTTCTCCCACGGTCCCTCCCCACCAACTCCACTCTCTTCATTTCCAACATAGTGTGTTGTTAGCATCACTGTTGCATTGGTTCAAACTTTGTCCTTTATCTCACCATTTTGTTATTTCCCTTCCCTTCCCCAGATCAGAAAACCATATATTCAAGATACAGGGTACCAAAATTAAAAGCAGTGAAAACAAGGGATAGAGCAAAAGAGAAAAAAAGAAGGAAAAATGAAACACTAAGGAAAAAAGATAAAAAGAAAAAAAAAACTTCACACAAAAAATTAAAAGCAAAAAGAAAACAAAAGACAAAACCAACCCCCCAAAATTCTTGTTTCCATACCTTGATTTGATTAACACCATTTTATATGGTCATTTTATATGATCATATGTGCAAAGCTATTGGGCATTGTGATCCTCTTCTAGGACTATCCTAGACATATACTAATTATTCCAAATATGGGAAACAATGGAGCCTATGTTTCTTTGAGAATGACTAATTTCACTTAATATCATTTTTTCCAATTCATTCCATTTTCTCACAAATGGGGTAATGTCATTCTTTCTGAAGCATAGAATTCTATTGTGTATATTTTCTTGATTTATTCATCAACTAAAGGGTATCTGTTGGTTCCATACCTTAGTTGTGGTAAATGCTTCAATGAACTTGATTGTGCTGGTAGCTTTAGTGTGGTCTTGTTTGATTTCATTTGGGCAAGTGCTCAGAAGTGGGATTGCTGGGTCATAAGGTAGTTCTATGTTTACTCTTTTGAGGAATCTCCATACTGCTTTCCTGAGTGGATGGAACAGTTTACATTCCCACCAACAGTGTAATAGTGTTCTCTTTTGGCCACATCGCCTCCAGAATCTACTGTTATTTGTTTTCTTGATAATGGTCATCCTTACTGGGGTGAGTTGGAATCTCAATATTGTTTTGATTTTCTTTTTTTTTTTTTCGGTCATGAGGCTTGAACTCTGGGCCTAGGTGCTGTCCTTCAGCACATAATAAATCACGACTTAGTTATCAGAATCTTCTTTGTTGTTGTTGTTTCGTTTTTTGTCGGTCTTGGAGCATGAACTCTTGGTCTAGGTGCTGCCATCAGCTGTACAGATTAAGGCTTGCGCTCTACCACTTGAGCCACAGTGCCACTTCCGGTTTTCTCGTGTTTTATTGGAGATAAGAGTCTCACGGACTTTCCTGTCCAGGCTGCTTTTGATCCACTATCCTCAGATGTCAGCCTTCTGAGTAGCTCTGTGAGCCACCAGCGCCCAGCTTGATTTGCATTTCTTTTATGTCCAAAGACGCTGACCATTTCTTTATGTGTCTATTAGTTATTATTATTTCCTCTCTAGAGAAGTTTCTTTTTAAATTATTTAGCCTATTTATTAATGAGGTGGTTATTTCCTTGAGGATTTGTTGTGTGTGAGTTTAATTTCTTGAGCCCTAGGTATTTTTTGACCTTGTATGTTGTATAGCTAGTGTAGATTTTCTCTCAATCTGTGGGCTTTCTGTTTATCTTGCTAGCTATGTCCTTTGCCATGCAGAAGCTCTGCAATTGAATACAATCCCATTTTTTTCCAGCCTATCTTTGATTTGTTATGTTTTGAGATATTTATTTAGGAGGTCCTGACCTGTGCCAAGAAGTCCTAGTATATCTCCTATCCTTTCCTGTAATATTTTCAGGGTATCTCCTCTTACTTCAAGGTCTTTGATAAATTTAGAGTTAATTCTTTTTCAGGGTGATATGTAAGGATATAACTTCAGTTTTCTACATGTGTATAGTCAATTCAGCCATCTCCATTTGTTGAACAGGCGTCTTTCTTCCAAATGATAATTTTGGCTACCTTATCAAAGATTAGGTGGCCATAGATCTGTGGGATCATGTATGGGTCTTCAATTCTATTCCATTTTTCCACACACCTGTTCATGTGCCAGTATCAATATGGTTTTATAACTACAGCTTTATAATAGAATATGAAGTTTGGTATTATTATTCCTCCAGCACTGTTTTTCCTGGTAAGGATTTCTTTTGCTATTCAAGGTCTTCTATTATTCCATATACATTTTGGATTGTTTCTTCTATTTCATTAAAGAATGTTGTTGGGATGTTGATAGATATTGCATTGAATTTGTAGATAACTTTGGACAGTCTTGACATTTTTATGATGTTTATCCTCCCAAATCAGGAGCATTTTTTTCTGTTTTTCTGATTTTTTTCCTCTTCCTTAAATTATAGCTATTCTTAAGACTGTAAATCAATCTTAACTATGGCAAAGGGTCAAATTTGTGTTTTGTATCTTTTTTGTTTTGCCCTAATTACAGTAATAAGTTGTTTTCTTACATTAAATAAGACAAGGAAGAAAAATAAGTATTGGAAAAGAATGTAGGTATAAGTGGTACTATATTTATTAAGAGGAAATATAGGCAAATTTGAATCATAATTTGCAATTAGAAGTGTGTGAGTTTGGAGCTCAGTTGAATATACAGGGTTATTAATAAATATTTTAGAATTATCAGCTTTTGGGACATGCAGGTTGAAATTAAGACCTAATCATAGAATCCCTAATGGAAAAAGTTGACCTATTAATTTGCTTGAATTATAGGAATCCCATAAATGAAAAATGCTCAGTTGCCTCTCATATCTACTCAAATTTATCTAACATTTTAAAGTACATATCTCATCCTGCCATGAACGCTCTCTTCCAGTTTCTCCTTGCTTCCCATGACAGTTGAACATTTCTGTAGTTTAATACTAAATTTCCTGTAAAAGGTTTTACCTTTGGATTTGGAATAAGATTCTGGCCAAACATTTCAACCATCATTCTACAGCGAATGGGACACTTACCAGCAAAAGGACGGTCTAATATCACAGTTAGAAAAGTGTATTAGGTGATTTCCTGACACTAATAGCTAGAATACATGCATGTATTAATGTGTTAATGTAAATATCTACTTTTTCATGGTAATTCTTAATCAATTCTGTACTATACACCCAGAATAAACATAACATAAATTAAAATTGTGATGCAATTTGCTTCCCTAAGACATTCTCTCCCCAAAGCACTGCTTGTTAAATTGTTCATCTTTGCTGAAATGTCACTTTTTCACTGGGGCCTGTTTCACACACACTAATTAAATTTATAATCACTCATTCCCATCATGGACACCCCAAATATAATAACATCCTGTGCCTTTACCTTATGCCAATAATAATTTAACATGTCATTATTACTGTACATAAATCTATTGGATATAATTGTTGTCTCCATTTAGTAGAATGTAAACCTCAAAAGGGTTAAAAATATGTGACTGCTCAACAACATATGACCACTGTCTGAAAAATGGTAACATTCAACCAAATATCCTGATCAGAAGATACGCTTTTAATGACATCTCAGCACTCCCAAAGCCATACTTTATATGTGACATTTTTTGTGCTTCTCAGAAAAGACAGAATATTTTCATTGCCCTGTCTTCTATTCTATTCCATCTAAGGCTCTGCTCACATATTTGTGCTTCTGCCACATTTAGTCCATTAGACAAGTAAATAGCAAATAATTAATTAAAGTAAATGAATAAAGATAATACACTGGATTGTAAGGCATTGGAATTTTTTTTAACAACGTAACTCATCTGGGACTTATTAAGCCATAATTTTGTTTATTTCAGGTTTTCAAATTCCAAAATTGATATACAAGAGGATTTTTAGAGAACTGTACATTGAATAATTGTTTCATGTGACCTGGTAAAATGTATTTGATAAAAAACAATTTTGCTGTTATGCTGTAGAATAAGAGTCACTTCTGCTTTTTAGAAGAAGTGTCCTGATTGCTGTAGTACTTATGACAGGAACACACAACATAACAAGCATTCTTTTCTTTTAGTCACCTAAAAACAAGCAAACAAACAAAAAATACTATACCAACTTGCAAATTTAAAGGGTAGATTTGATATAACTGTTGAACAATTCTTCTAACTTCCTAACCTAATAGGATTTGGAAATGCATTACAATTTTTTCAAACTGAAAATTGTCTCTTAGACACTATGCAATTATGTGGCTTTTGTTGTTGTTGTTGTGCTTCAAGGTAGACATTTCTGTACCAGCTCTGAGGAGGCACACCCTCTGATTGCAGGTGCATTTACCATTTAGGGAGTGTTTTGCCCTTGTTTTGTTAGCCTCAGCATTTTGCAAAACCTCACTTCGCCCATACTGCTTGTGAATACATCACTGTCCACCTCTTTTGCCTTTTGTATTTACTATTGTCTTATGCTCCAGTGTTTCTGATGCCCTTGAGAAGCTGTAACCAGCCTTTCCATTTGGGAGAGTGCCAGCTAATTTAATCAGAATGTGTGTTGAGAGGCATGGATGAATTTATTCTATTTAACATTTAATAAAAAATAAATTAAAAGTTGGACTTAGGTCATGGCTTGCTTAGCATTACCTTTCCCAGTTTAAATTTGAGGGCTGTCAGTGCCCTCCCTGCACTGGAATCTGACATGCTATCAATCTTGAGTAGAGGGGACAAGGCTGCTAATGTCTTCCCCAGGCTCTTGTTTAATAATTAATTTTTCATTGCAGGCGTGTTCAATAAATGGATTACAAAACTTAAGTCTGTTTAAAAGGCTTTAGACATTCATTATCAGTTTTGAAAGATGAATGTACAAATTAACTGTCCTGTGACAGGTGAAGAGTGCCAAATATAGTCAGGTCCTGTGTAGTTTATACATAGTGTAGTGTAGGGTAAAAAGTCAGAACAGTTTTGTACACAATGTCACTGAGTCACCTAAAAAGCTATTCTTTTCAAAGAAAACTCCAAAAGGGAGATCAGATGACATAGTTGTGCTTTGAACATTTCCTCTTTGCTCTTGCTCTCTGAAGTCCTTCAACATCCAGCCTCTGAACAAGCTCCGTGCTATTTCTGGAGCCAAGATCATCAGCTCAAGTTTTTTTTGTTGTTGTTTTCTTGCTGTTTTTTCCCCCCCAAAGAAGAATGACATGATTTAGAATGAAAGGGCTCCTATCAGCCATCACATCTTAATTTCCATGATTAAATTTCAGTGCTGGTTAGGAAGTTGTTATTTGTCAACTCCAATCCCACCAGCTTTCTCTTTTTCAATTTCTTTTTGGTTTGTAAGGCTCTCAGATTGCACTCCCCCTTAATTTTTTGGCTTCCTCTTAGCTATATCAATAGAGCAGGATAGGGAAGATTGAATATGGCAAAACGGGGAATTATTGCTTCATGCTGTGTACCCTTTCCTTTTGCTGGCACCACAGTCAGGGCATAGAATCCTGGAAGCAGCTATTTTCTTGTTGCCCAGTTTCTTTTCTTGGAATCAATCTGACCAAAGCCCCTTCGAGTGGCTAGGGAAAAACAAATGATATCTTCAAATTCCTGCACTCAAACATTAATGACAATCCCCAAACTTTCATCTGCTTCTTTAATAGATTTTTAAAATAACAATACTATTTTATCATCTTTCTCTTTCTTTGCTTATCTTTTCATACTTTATGATTACTATTTGCTATTGTCACTTTATATCATTTTCTGTGGGCTTTTGACACCTAACAATTCCTTCCATTCAGTTCTACCATGATTTCTATTTCTCCAACTGGGCCATGCCATACACACTCAATAACACAATCAATCCATGGATTCAACTTATTTTTAGCTTCTAAAGGCATTTGATATAATTGAATGATTAGGTAACTCTGATCTCTTTAGTATCAGATCATTAAAATATTTATATGCAGTTAAACTTTGTATTTCTTAAAATGATTTGCAAATGAGATTCTTAGGTTATTGTACTGTTTATTAGCTCATTAATTATTTTCTTCTCACATGTCCTCCCTTTTCTCTCTTCAAATTTAAGTCTAACTGTAAAGAGGAAATGCAATAGGTAGTACCACAACTTTGGGAATCTCTTTCCTCAGTAGGTCTTGTGCTGGTTTGAGGACCTACTCATAGATTCTTCTCTTTAAGAACCTGCAGAGAAATGAGACATTTCAGGTAAAACGAGAAATTATTGACCTTTCTCTAACTTTTCCAATCATGAGACTAAGAAATTTACTTTTTAAAATGATTACTTACTATCCTGCTGGAGATTATATTTAATGAAATGACATCAACATGTTTTTCTACTTTCCCTGAACTTGAGAAACAAGCAATGAATATTTAAATTTAGAAAAGAAGATATTGTAACATTTTTCATAATAATTATTCATTGTAAATTCAGGAAAATATAATAGTTTCCTTGGTTATATATTTCTTCATTTATTATATTCACTTTCTTAATGGCTATCACTTACTTTGCATTCTTAATACGTAAACTAAACATAAGTGAATTACTTTGGAATCATTCTTTATTAAATAATAAAAATATAGTAAAATAACTCTATTTCATTAGAAAGTTCATGGAGAAGATTGAAAATTACTTGTTATTCCTTGTAGATAAAGTTCATCTACTCTAAAATCTAAGTATTTCAGTGTCAACTTTAGTGCAAAAAGTTTTCTCTTTTCCATTGGCATGTCCAGATATATTTCTATTTTTACTGCCATCCTTTGCTGTTGTCAATGCAGGATTTTTTATTTTTTTTACTTTTAATTATTTAATTAATTTAGGATTCAAGGCTTTAAGTGAGAGACTCACTGCAGCTCTGATTTGCATGCTTAAAAAGATATTTGCTAGTCAAGGTTAATGGTATATTTTAAATCTAAAATGTTCTTAATGGTGAAATTCATTGTCTTATATTCTCTAGTATGCTGTTGTTTTCTTTCTTTCTTTCTTTCTTTCTTTCTTTCTTTCTTTCTTTCTTTCTTTCTTTCTTTTCTTTCTTTCTTTTTATTCTGAGGCAGGCGTTTTTAATAGTACAGTCTGTTGGTATGACTAGTCCAGACTTGTTCAGGACTTTGTATATGGAATTAGTCATTAATTAGCTAGTGTTTCTGTACCACCCACTGCAATCATCTAAGAATGTCAGAGTACTGTGAAGTGGAAACATAAATTAAGAAACACTCAGCAATTAAAAGAGCTCATCTTTCAACAGGAGTGTGATAACATGTATTAAAGAATAAATAAGATAGTATCACAGATAGTTACAAGAGTCAGAGAAGTCTGTGGCTTAAATGGAGTTGGGCTGGTGTCTGTCAAGAAAAACAAATGTATTTGAAAGTTTATCTAGTCATTAAATTGACTCATTTTACTAGAGAGGGAAGTTCCCCCAATATCGAGTTAGATCCCTTGCCTGTTCTCAGACAGTGACAATAACATTCCTCATTTGTACTCTGCTAATTACATAAGAAGTAGAACACAGAATATATTAAAAACATATGATGGGCCTAGTACTGGTGGCTCACTCCTGTAATACTAGCTACTCAGGAGGCTGAGATCTGAAGATCATGGTTCTTGATAAGCCCTACAGAAAAGTCTGTAAGACTCATATCTCAGGTAACCCACAGAAAAAGAAAAAAAATCAAACACAAAAAACAAAAGGAAACAAAAAAGCCAGAGTTTTAGTTATGGCTCCTGCAGAAATTTGGCTCTCCCAGAGGGAAAAAATAGGAATCACTCTAAAGCCCTAAGCTCAAATCTCAGGACTAGCATATATAACATTCAAAATATATATGATACATGAATATTTTGGCTGTGTTGACCCAACATTTCCTCCTATTTAGGGAT
This sequence comes from Dipodomys ordii, assembly GCF_000151885.1. Classification (NCBI taxonomy): domain Eukaryota; kingdom Metazoa; phylum Chordata; class Mammalia; order Rodentia; family Heteromyidae; genus Dipodomys; species Dipodomys ordii. Next base: position 10,613,251 of record NW_012267217.1, read on the forward strand.
TATTTTTCTCCCTTCTTCTTTTGAATTTTCATGTTATAAACTGCTTAATGCTAGATCAAGACTATAAAATGTTTACATAGGGGCTACTGACAGTTTAATAAGTATATGAAGTTTATAGTACTGCTGTTTATCATAATACTAGACAAAACAACTTACTGCTTTGAACACAGTTTAAACTTCCACCAATTGCAAGAAAATCGTAGTTATTATTTTAAAATACACTATCCTGGTCTTCTCCTACTTCTGACATAGAAGGCATGAGGCTTCTTTTTATAATCAAGGGGTTTTACACTTTCTTTAGTTTTATTTATACTTATGCTAGTGAAACTTAATATTCTTAATTGAAACACTATTATTTTCCCCTAAGGAAATATTTCTTTCATCAAAGTAAAGCTTACTCTACATCTGAAATAAGTAATTTATTTTGTTTTTAGTTTGGGCCTTTTTTTTGTTTTCATGTCAAACTCATTCTTAAAATTCATTAATATTATTTTCTAGACTTGAGTTCAGGTGAAAATGTTAATGGAATTATAAAGCAGTTAAAATTGCAATGAATAAATTAGTTTGAAATAACAAAGCATGCTAAGATAATTAAAAAGGAGTAAATGAAATTATCTTTTAAAAATAATACCTAATCCAATAAATTACATTTAGTTCAAAATTTCTATATTTTTGAATGTATTTCTCTTTGTAAAAAAAATAATTTTATTGTCAATGTGATGTACGCAGGGATGACTCACAACACAACATGTTGGCCATGAACTTTGCAACTTGTGGGGAGGCAAGTGTGGGGGGAGGGAGGTGTAGGAAAGTGGGAGAAAAATGAGGGAGAGTAACAATGTTTGAGAAGAAATGAACTCACTACCTTACCTTATATATGTAACTGTATGCACTGTTCAATAAATATATTCAGTTGACAATTAGTTTTGGATATAGCATTAATTGTATGCTATTGGTCATGCTATATATTAACAAATTCTTCACAAGGACTACTAACTTTGACATGTCTTCTACAATAGGGAAAAATGTGCCTCATTCCTTCTTTTCTGCTTATAGTTTATGCAGATACTTAATGGATTGGTCTTACAAAATCAAATTTATATCTGCTGATGCATTGAGGCTAGAGCTTGTTTGGCTCATATGTATCCAGATAAGTTATAAACCATAAACAGATTCATGACAGTGTTTCACAGAAAATATAAGAATATATATTAGAAGCTCTGATCTTATGAGATATATAAGCAGCAAAATTGACTCAGAGATAAGCTGAAAAAATCCATTAATATGGAAAATCTATTCAAGTGAATATTCCAGAAATAAAAATTAACATTAAAAACAAAAACAAAGCAATCTCACTTGGTAGAGAGATAATGTTGAGGCCTTATTTGTTGTAATTCTGCAATGTCCTGTCTTACTAGAGAGGACTGCTGATCACAAAGTATTTCTTTCCTTATGGGCCAAACAAAAAAGTTTTGTCAACTTTTGGATGGGTATTGCAAATAATACCAGTTATATGTAATAAATATGTATAGTCACATAAAACATTATCATTTTAAATCTCATCCAGTTTCATGTATGATTTAATGGAAACATACATGGTTATCACAACTGGCCAAGGATAATTAATACCTATTTTAGTTATATAATTGTTGAGACATTTGATGAAATACTATGTTCTTATTTTTTTTTGTGTGAAAATAATATACAGAGGGGTTACAAATACATGGGCTAGATAATGAGTACATTTCTTATCAAGCATTGTAACCTCCTCCTTTGTGTCCCCTTCCCATCAAATTTTTATTTTTTCATTAGTCTTTAAAATGTTCTCTATCTGAGTGTTTCATTGGTTTCTTTTAAGAAAACGACCAATTCCGCTTGACTCATACATATACTAGATATTGCAAATAAGGGAAACCATGGGACCT